>NW_027466447.1:1812500-1992500 GCF_050575085.1 Anarhichas minor
GAAGTGGGATGTTTGGTCTAGCCCGAACGTGAGCCCACACTGCCCTGCCTCTCTGTCCGTCTAACGAGCAGCCAGGAAGTCTATCATGTGAATGGGGGCTCTGTTGTGTCTCTGTGGGGGTTGGATGAAGGTCAGATAGTAGTGAAGGTAGGGGTCAAGGGTTAATCTCAGAGGGCTGGGCGGTCACTTTCATGGGTCAGAGCTCAGAGGCTCTCCAGGCCTCGTAGGGTGGTGGGGACGAACCCTGAGGGATCAGGGTCACCAGTTTGTGTTCTTGTGCAACAGCACACTTTACACTAATCCGGGCATCTAATCAGAAAAACAAACAAACAGGACCTCCGGAGAGGGAAATCCGCCTTTCGTACATTTTGTGTTCTACATGGAAATCGAGATGAGATTTTTGGGAGAATCTCCCAGCGCAGATCAGAGAAAAAGAACAAACTCAGGTTTCAGAACTGAGCTGGCAGCAGACTAAAACTTCAACTGAAACCTCTCATCACCAACTGTCTACTGGAAGACTGCATGCAGCTAAATGCAGAGAGTGACATGGAAAGGTATGATTTAGTCGTGATTACACAGAGCAGGTATGGCAACCCCTCCCCACCCTCACAAACACACAGCAGCCCCAGCATCCATACACACGCATACACTTAAACACACACACACACACACACCCTCCTCTACTGGTTCTGGCTCTACAGATTGCTCACACATGCTTCTGGCTCCTGGCTGCCTGCCACCCGCCTCTCGCTCCAACTCTCTTCCCCCAGCACAGGAAGCCCAGCAGGCAGGCGAGCGGAGCGGCGTGCTGAGGGTCTGGTGAGAAAGCCAGAGCACGGATCAGCAGGCCCAGTCTGGACTGAACCCGCAAAGTTCACAGTGGGTAACTCTGGACTCCAAAAACAACATTGAAGGCCCGCTCCTCATCGCTCACGGCAGAGTACTTCTCCGACTTCAGTGACACGGGTCACGGGCCAGATTCTGGACGGTTGCCACATGGCGAGATGAATGGTTACGGTTCAGTGAGCCTGGTTTGCCTAAAGTCTACATTTCTGATTTTAGGGTATTTTAGCTTTTAGGCAAAATAAATTTGTCCCTCTCTCCCCGAACCACATGCTTTCACTAAATCCAGCCATTTCTCCTGGGTCTGCTCGACCTCTCTTATAGACCCTTTTACAGTTGGATCGCAGTTACACAGGTGGGTAAATTGTGCCCTAAAAAAAGAAACACCATTATCTTTGAAGTGAAAACATTTCAATTTCTATCAGCTCAACTAGTACAGGGAATGCCATCTTAAAGGACTCTAGTCATATGGCTTTAAAATAGTAAATGGTAAAATGATATGAATGTAGGCCAGATTAGTTTTAGCTATGTCTGATGTAATATATGTGCAAAGCTCAAGGTTTTAGGGTTTTATAGATTTTCACCAAAAATAAATTGCCCAGAATTTAAAGCAGCACTAATCTAATTTGTTTTGATTTGAACAATGGATCCAATGACTATGTAATGTGAAAGGTATTGCCATTAGTACCCAACTCTGCAGTTCCCCTCAATACAACGGTTTATTAGCAGCTTTCAGCTCATTGTTTTGGTTAAAACAAGAAACTTTACTGTTGTGGTTCACTTTCACTGCTCTGTGTACAACACAGTAAAGGGGCAAATGGGTTACAAGGTCCTCAAACATATGTTTAATATACTACAACTAGTATAATTATATGTAGGGAAACAAAACATGGGCACCACATCTACCAATCAAATGACAATGTCAACTTTTTGCCAGTAACATTGTATATAACATTGTATGTCAGTGAATGATGTTGTTGGACGAGCTTGTACGGCCAAAGCACTGGCCTTGATCACGGCAGGCAGTCAAAGACAAATACAATGTATTTTGAATGCTGGGGGCCAGTTATATAAAAATAACTGATCCACCACACAAATGAAACAAATGTACTGCTGTCTGTAAAGTCCAAAAGGGGAGCAATTCACCATCCTGATGAAGCTCCAAGGTCAAACACAAAATGTTGCAGACTTACAAAACAGGAAGCAGCCAGTAACAGCAAGGCTGATCTAGTAAAGCTGCTTTAAGGATTTAATGCTAACAGTAGTCCACAGTTTTTGTTCTCTAAAAGGTCTTTCTTTCTTACTGTGGATAATACTTTTCACAGATTTTCACAAAAGGATGATTTAAGTGTCCATGTTCTAGTCGACCTGTCTGACCCAAACATTAAACCTCCTCTTCACGACTTCACAAGACTAGTAAAAGTACAGGTTTCACACCCGCTACCCATCTCACTAAGAGCATCCACTCCTCCCTCCTCACTTCTTCCTCCTGTCACGTCCAATGTGGTTATTGATATTTACTGTTGGGAGCCAGACGCCAGTGTCACCTCCTTGTGTTTGAGTTCAGGGAGAGGACACATTCTTCCGCTAGCCGGCCCAGACAACCCGCTGCACTACCTGAAAAGACTCTTTAGTCTTTACTCTGAACTGCTTGCTCTTTCTCTGTCTCTGTCCTTTACCAGCTCAGGCGGCAGGAAAATAAAATTGGGATTGAACGTTTCTGCAAGGTCTTTGGATTGGGTCAGAGCAAGTGATGTAATAAATTGAAGAATCTTACGGAACGTTACATGGTATAGTAGTAATTCCATGACTTTCACCCAGGAGACTACTGTTCATGTCACATGTAAAACACAAAATAAAAATTTTTTGCACAAGATTTTTATGCTTCTTCCGTAACATTAGGTAACAAAGTCCTCAAAGAACAGTTATCTATTTACGTTACGTTGTTACGTTGCGCTGTTATGTTGCATTGTCACGTTATTACTTTAACGAACCATGACGTTTTTTTTAATAACTTTAACCAAGTAGATTTCTTTTGCCTAAACCTAACCAATCGTTTCCCACCTGTCATTATGCATTTCTGCAAGCGTGATACGAGGCCGAGATGAAACATATTCATGAAACGTATATTTGGTTCAGAAATGTCCACATCCAACGTATCCCGTGGTTTGCAGCAATATACAATCCCAACGTGTTTCTGGTGACTGGTTTACCTTTACTGTAATCTTTTTCCTTTCTTACTGTCATCTCAATCTCTAGCTCCTACTCTGTCTCCATGATCGTACATGGCTTGTCATCACATTGATCTGAGTTTTTTTTTTTTTTTTTAATCTCTGGATGTCTTCGATAGCCAGATGAAATTAAAAGAAATTTCAGGGGGAAAAAAAGACGTCTATTTCTTCCTTCCTTCCCTCTTTCTCTCAGCACACACCCATGTTTTCATTTGCAGCTCAGGGCGGAGAGAGCAGGAGTTGGCCAGACAGCAGGGGTGGGTTTCATGTAACCGAAACTGGTGCAATAAGGCCTCGGAGTTGTCCTCTCTTCACTTCCCGATAATAGCTCATTGCAGCGCAGGCATACGTTTTCCCGACTACAGATGACGGAGAAGATGACTGACTGCCAAAGTGCTGTTGCACCCTGAGGATCCCTTTCCTGTTTGTAATATACGTATATCAGTCAGGATAGAATCCCTTTTGCAGATCCAATACATTTTAGAGCTTTTCTCAGATTATGACCTGAACAAGCAGAAACTGGAGCAGGGCCTGAGTGTAGCCTATATTTCATACGATGCTGGTTAGCACCGAGTGAATTCTCTTTTTAGCTGTGCAGCTGGCAAAATTCCATTTAGTGAGAGAGAGAGAGGAGTTGGTCCTTAGATTCTGTATCAATTAGTGCTTGAAAAGAAGGTTTATTCTCAGATTTTGGGAGAGAAAAAAAGCAAAGAGCGTCTCTGAACTCTAGAATAAAGATATTTTCTGAACATCAATGTGGATATTATTCAGGAGAATAGGAATCTTTCTCTCTATTACAGCACAGAGAATAGGAGGCTTGAACGCATGCTCCCGGATCCAGAATATCAAAGCGTTAGCATAATTGCTATTTCAAGTAGAAGGGACCCAACTGTTTCCCCACTCCTCTTCACACGTTTCTCGTGGAAAACTTAAAAGGCCCTCCGTCACTGTTCTTTTTATAACCCAGCTTTTTCCTCAGCAGTTAGACAAAAGGATCAGAAACCAAACAGAGGACGTGAGTACAAAAGCAGGCCAAGCGGTCAAACGCAGAGCTACGGATCTAACAAATCTGACAGATCCATCGCGCAGTCAGTGATTGGGTTACTCGTGGCTCGCAGATTTCCCCGAGGACGGCGAGCGAGACGGAAGAGGAGTTGTTTCGTGGGACGTATAAAATGTTGTCTTTTCCATTTTTATGTAACAGTGGCCATTATTCTGTCGGGGCTGGGAAGCCTATTAAAAGGCATGACTCAGTTGAGATTCGGCTCATCGTGCAAGGGGGGTAATGGGCAAGCATTTTCTGAATGAGTGAAAGGGGGAAAGAGAGATAACGAGCAGAGGTCGTCTGGGTTAAGATGAATATTTTTTCACCCATCCTCTCTCAATTCGTCCTCAGCCCTTGTGGCCCCTTCAGCACAGACTCCAGAGAGGACTGCAGTATTT
This sequence comes from Anarhichas minor, assembly GCF_050575085.1. Taxonomy (NCBI): domain Eukaryota; kingdom Metazoa; phylum Chordata; class Actinopteri; order Perciformes; family Anarhichadidae; genus Anarhichas; species Anarhichas minor. The sequence goes on from NW_027466447.1 coordinate 1,817,018, forward strand.
ATCCTGCTGTCACCTCTCACCTTCTCGTCGTTATCTCCCCATCCTGCCACTCTCACTCACACTCTCCGGTAAACACTGGCCTGGACAAACAGAAGAGAGCGCTGCATTTGCTTTCATTCACAGATGGCCGTCACCCCCGCTTTCCCAATCCGACAATACACCACACTTTTATTTTTGCTTAATTGCTTCTGGGCTCTCGTCGGAGGCAAGAGTGGAAAATTCCACAGCGGTAAGATATCTTCACTTCTGAGCTGCCTCATTCCAAATTAAAGGCATGTGTGGAATTTCGAGGCAGAGCTCTGACATGGGAGAGACGACGATGGAGAAGAGAGCGAAGGTGTCAGAGGGAATAGAGGAGAGGAGTTCGAAGAAACAGAGTACGACCACTTCTTCCCTCACAGTGGCTTTCCATCTCCGGCTCCTCTCTCACCCCGTCTCCCCACGGCGAGGGCCCAAAGAATAAAAGCATTATAGAGGCTCAAGCTCGGCTGCACATGCCCCAAATGCCTATTTAATCAAAAGAAAATAAACCTGGCCAAATTCACATATTGGTGTCTGCATAAGTTAACCTGCCTCGCTGGTGGGGAATTGAAACCTGCTGTTGGAGCGTGGAGGCTTCTGGCCCGTGCCTCTTTACCCCCACGTCTGCTACCCAAACACAGCAGAGGAAGGCACGCCCTGCACTCAGCTCATACATTATGTTTGAGAAAATGAACCCAGATGAAAATATGGCTCTTGATTCACATTCTTATTGTAGACAATTTTGAATAAATAGCTTTATAAAATTGCCTTTCTTTCCACATTCGTGCACGAGGAAGGATAATGAAATATGATAAGAAAAAATAATTTATTTTGGGTGTTCCGTGCTCTGAAATAATCAAATGTTTTTCCTGATGTAGCAATTGAGCTTTCAGTGCACTCTAATATCAAGAGATTAACCGCTTCCCAAGGACTACTATCTGCTTCCACATCAGCTGAATTTGTACGAACTCTCCATCCCCGACACAACAGCTTTTGGGGCTTTCTCCGAACCACAACACAGCTCTTGTTACAGAGTATTTGAGGCTGGATTTTTGCGGAGAAGGGCCTCCGTCCAGGAAAAAAGCATCAACATCACGCTGCTCTCGGCCCTCGCCCAGAAGGCCTCTTCCTCTCCTCCTTGCTCCATTATCCCAGACAGGGCTATCGTGTTACCATAATGAATCCCTTTAGAGGAAAGGCCCGTCTCTCCCGGGCACCCAGTCAAACTCCGATCCCGCCTCTCACTTCTCCTCTAATGTCTGTCCCTCTTCTTTTCTTTTTACCCCTTCTTTTCAAGGAGATGACCTCTAATGAACTCCACCCCTGCAGCAGCGGAAACGCAACACACACACACAACATCAGCCTCTTCCGAACTCCCAGACAATGATGCTCTATTTCAGGGGCCCTTTCGAACGGATAATGGGATGCATCCTCATGCAAAGGGCTACTGGGCCAGGAGGTATTAGACATGCAAAACCGAAACATAACTTAAAGCCAAGGACTGAAATGGACAATAATAGGTTGATTAATAGGTTTGCTTGACATGAAAGCCCCAGGGAGCTTGACCCTCATAACTTTTCTCTATGTGACCTATTGACGTTGCTTGAGGGGAGCATGCAAGGCCAAATATTGCACGAGATTGATTGCTACCATTATACATCTCAGCGCATGGACTGAAAGGTAAAAGTAGTATAGTATAGTGATTATATTGAGCACATAAAACACTGAGTGATTCACTGCTGAGGCATAATCTTTAAAAAGCAATGTTCCTGCACTTGCTTTCTGTACTGTTGCTTATTGCAGGGCATCTTCACACACCTCAGGTAGTTGAAGGAATAGTTGACCTTCCACAAATCTGCTACAACGTTTAACAGTCAATAATACTTTAAAAAGGCAGATGTCAATGTTTCCACCGACAGTAGCATGTATTGACTTTGCAATGCAGAATATTAGTTGTACCGCATGTAATTTATTCAGTAATACGTGCCTCCCAAGCAAGCAGGAGAGCACCAGAGTGAAATTGATGTTTTTTAGGATTGAAGCAGAATAGTTTGTTAGATTAAAACATTTTGGAAATGACCATCGATATTTTATTAATACAGACTTTTGGACTTATTGACTGGAGTAATTGAAAAGTTTGGAGCACATGAGTCAAAAAACAATGCCACAGCCACCACTGAAATCTAATTATGCAAATAGTAAAATACTAATCATATTAGTGTAGCCTGAAGTTTATATCTGCAACTATGCTGAAATACCGGCCATCAGAATGAATTGATATGCAAAAAACAAAAGCTGTGCCTCAATCAAATATTGATTTAGAAATTGTGTGTCACCGTTATGAATGAAGCTTCGAAGCATCTATTTTGGACAGCCCTGCAGAATATGCAGATACGTTTAGAGTGATTGGCATGACCCTCACTTTTCCAACACTGGAAAAACATCCTTACACTTAGCCCTCTCCTTCTCCATACGTAAAGTAACTCTCAAATGACTTTGTCATACCCATTTCTTGCAAGGTATTCAAGGAAATGGAAAAGTGCAAAAGTCACATTTTCCAAGGCTGACTAATCGTTTGGTTGGTGGAAATCTGCTGCATGCCATGAAAGATTATTAACCAATTTCCCAAGGTACATATCTATTCCTTGATGATAGTAGCTGGAAGTTATGATTTGTGTGCTGTACACCCAACTCTGCAGTTCCCTACGAAGCATTTTAGAGCATTCAGCTCTTTGTTGTAGTTTAATAGCTTGCTGTTTTGGCATTTCAGCCAAAAAGCTCTGATAAACCCACTGTAAACTACCTACAGCATCAACTGTCAATTTGTAGACGGAAAAAGTTTGCAACTATGTCTAAGATTTAAAAAGTTCTAATTTAATAGATTTCTCATGGTACGGTCCACCCAGTCTCGATCTGACCGGAGGACAATGAGAAAGGGCTGAAAGCAACACACAGACTCCACCAATTTCACCGGTATTGTAAACCAAAAAACTATTTCATCAGAAATATTTTGGAAGCTATAGTCTACTAGAATTCTACACAAAGGCTTTGATGAAGTAAACCACCTCGTTCTTTCTGTGGACTTTTGACGGTCAGCTTGCCTAGGTAATTATTTCGGCTAACCCCCAGTTAGAAATCAAGGAATCAAGAGAAACCAAGTAAACAAGGCACATTGACAGAAAATGGATACATAAAGAGCTATACAAGTCAATCAGTCTGGTCAGCCAGCTAATCACCCAATCAGCCAGTCTCCCATGTACAGATGCTCTCTAATGAGCTGGGAGTCTCTGATCCAGCGGGCCTCGTCACATTTCACTGGCTCTAATAAGACCATGTCCCGCTCTGTGAGCTGATAGCAGCTTCATTAACCACACTATGAACCTGCACAAGCCGATAGGGGGTTTTATTAGGGTTTTATTACGCAAGAGGAACCAGGGCCAGTTTAATTGGAGCCACCGAGGAAGGTGGGAGATGGTGGGAGAGGGGGCGAGGCGGTAAACTGCGTTTCATCTCTCTGCCTTTTCCGCTATTCTCCCTGATCTTGAGGAAATCAGAGGTGGAGGCTAAGGGAGAGATGAATGGAACTGTGCCGCAAAAATAGGATAATACTCCTGAGGATGGGTTTATGTTTGTTCTCTTTCTCTCATTGCTGCACAGCTAACCTCAATCCTGTTGTGCCGATGGCAGGCATCAGGAGCTGTTTGAGGCAAGGAGTTGTGATGTCTGACAGAAGCATGCATGGGAGGTATTCTCAGATGTTTTAGGAATTTGGGTTGATTCTAAGTATGGATACCTCCGCAGTTAGTTCAGGGCCTATATTTATCCAACCTCTGTGTAGATTTTTCATGCCAGAGTGCAAGAGGTGATACAAGATATGCACTCACAATTTTAGCTGCAGAGATAAATATGAGGTGTAGACCTTGTTCTGTGACAACAGACACTCGTAGTGATGCTGTCATATGTGAGGTACAGTACTATTGCCATATTTGTCTTTTCTTTGAACAAAAATCTGATTCCCAACTTATGATGCACACATCTGGATGAGTTCATGTGACATTGTGGGGGCGGGAGTGAGCGCTGGGTCCCATGGACTGAACACAGACAATACTGATCTATGTGTGCCTGCCAGCAGAGCCACTCGGAGCTCATGAAACACAGAGCTGCCTTTGTCGCTTCCACCCTCACACCCATATTGTCCTGAACCGAGCCCACCAAGTTAAGTGCTTGTTTCCACACTTCCCTTGTAGCATCCCCACCTTCCATGGGCTCAGAAAAAAAGAGCATTGTCTCACAATACCTTACAGAGCCAATATGCAGTAATTAGTCAAAATGTTGTTAAAACCAGACCCGACTTGTCATTTATATTGCCATATCCATTTTTTATGCCATAGAAATGTATAATCTCAGAGAAATCAGCATGTTAATCGTGAAGTTACAATGAAATACAGCTTAAAACCATACAGGCAACTAGAAAGCTACAGCAAGACAGCCAAGAGTTAGCTCGGGTAGCCAAAGCTAGCCTTGACGAAAGCTGGTTGTGTGCACCAAGAAACTTGCACCGCCACATTGTGTTAACTTCACCAGAATGTCCAGAATCATATTCTACAGACAAAAAGGTCTTATGTCCTTCATACATTGTTGTTCCACGACCAAGTGGTCTTTACATGAAAACGTTAGCTCATGGTAATGTCTACACTAACACCTGTTTAAGCTAGTTAAGGTTGAATGTGTGCAATTAAAACACTGGTTGAGCTCAGGATGCACTACAGGGGAGATATACCTTCTTTTCCATCGTAGTTGCTGACTGTAGTTGAAATATCTAAATTTTGTTGAACTAACTCCTTGGTAGTTGAGTATCCTACATATATAAGGCAGCATACACTCAAAGGGACAAAAAATAGCCTAGCTAGTCCTGCTAAAAAGGTAACTAAGAGTAGGATTGGCTGCCATCTCATCTTTTGACTGACGACCTGGTGTTGTCAAGCAACCCAGTCGGCAGAACAAAATCTTGGCATTGTATGTTTCTGCAAACCACAGAATATGTTGAATGACGTTTCTGAAACAAAAATATGTAAATACTTTTCACATCAGCGTCGTATCACACTTGCAGAAATGCACAATGCCATGTGGTTAACGTTGTGAAACAATTGGTTTGGTTTAGACAACAAAACTACTTTGTTAAGGTTAGAAAAAGGATAAAGGTTTGTGTTAAAGTAAAAACGCAGCAAAGTAGTGAAATAACAGTAACGTGACTATCGTAAACCTCCACAGCGGACAAGCGCTACAATGTTACGTAACAAGCATAGACTCAACGATTACTTTTGGTTTTCACACGGGACATGAACAGCGGCCTCCTGGGTGAAGGCCCTGTGTTTGTTTCTCTCTTTATATGCTACTTATTATTATATCATGAAACTTTCAATAAAGGCGGCTCCATTTACTATGTAACTTGCTGTGTCCAAATGCAAAAACATCCACATTCAAATAAATAATTGGATAAATACATTCAACATATCCACAATTTGCAGAAACATACACTGGCAACATTTTTTCTTGGCATCTGGTCCGTGTCTATTTATTTATTTATTTATTTCAATTGCATGTTAAAATGCATTTCATTGTAAAAATAATTAATTATATTAACTTTGAGGTAATTATCAAAGGGCAGGAGGAAAGCTGAGGGAACATGTGTTTGTGGATGCTGTTTTCTCTTCATATTCTAAAGTTTTTCCACAGGACTATGACAATTATTTTGTGAAATGCAAAGAAAGCATTATATCCCATCCATTTGTTACAGTTTAAGTATTCACCCTGAAAACTAAGCTGTAGTTACTGCTCTCTGCCTTCAAAGAGCATCGTGGACATCCGACCACACCGTCGCCGAGTCATTTGTGCACTTTAATCAAGTTGATCGTGGCATTTGGATGGTGATCCTTCCTCTCCCAGCTCCTAATGATAAGTTTGAATAAGTCCCTCTCTGTCGGCCACCGGCAGGACAAGGCTTGTTTTCAGTCTGTCTCATTTAATTTCCGTTGCTCTCTTACACACAGATCTCCAATTTGTACTTACTGGAATACAGTGAGGCCGAGCAAAAAAAAAAAAAAACACTCCAGTATTTCAGGAATTCACCAGCGACCAAGTGACATCTGAAATGAATTGTGCATGGAGGAGTGGAGGGAGGAAAATGTTTTCCATAGAAGTGAAATGCGTGGAGACTGCAGTCTATATTGCATGAGCAATAACGCTGAAGGAAAACAATCTTTTACACTGGGGAAGAATGAAAATACTGCGGCTTGGATTGGAAAAATTATGGAAAAAAAGAGGAGCCCCTAGTTTCTGAATATAAAAACAGAGCCTCTGAATTGTATCTTTATGATTTCCTAGAATGAATGCCATTTTGTCTGAATGGATGGAAGCCAAAGGATCCCAAACACTGAAGAGTCTGGCCTGAAGGAGTATGCCGCCTCCTTGTGCTGCATCAGTGTTCCGTGTCTGTGAACTTACACCAAAATTTGAACTTATATAGTTGGCAGGAGTCATTCAATTTAGATGACTAAAATATAAAATCAGGGGCTGCTCCAGAGTTGTTGGAGCCATAAGATACTAAGATGAGGTGTCACACCAAATCAATTGTATAGTCTGTGCTGAGTCATACAGATATCTAATGTTTCCAAAAATGATCCGCCACATTTATTGGTGCCCACAAAAACGGGAGTTGTTTACTACTACGCTCCACTGGTGGGAAGAGAACATCACTCTGTGATTGATCTGCTCATAGCTCACATACATTTGCAACTGGTCGGCATTTCTTGGCTATAAATAATAACGAGCCAAAAATGTTTGGAACCAGTGCTGTAAACTGTTCAGCAGTCAAAAGCGGATATTAATACTGTAGCCTTCATAACTTCTGAATCTAAAACACTGCTGTAGTCTTGAGTGCGAACTTGAACTAGCCTTGCGGCTGTGCATGTCCGTATGAGTGTATCTACTCAGCCAGGTCCGTCCAGTAAAGGGAGCCAAGGCTGGAGCCGGCATGCAGGCGGCTCTCACCCAGCTAATAAGGCCCTCACTGGCTGCGGTGCAGACTGTAGATTAAGCTCTTATAGAAAAAGGGAGGAGAAATCTGGCTCATGAGGATGAGGAGGGAGAGGGGATGTTAGTGATCAACCCGCCAGCACAGGGCCAACATTATTATCTCTGCAGCCCCAACACTGTACCCTTTCCAGCACTACTGTCCTTTGAATAGCCTCGTCTATACCCTCCTTTAGGGGCCTCTGGACAGGGACCATATCCTACACACTGGGCTAAGCTGACTAAGGGTTGTATCAACAGTACATTTTAAAGGTCCAATATTAATTTGTTTTCATGACTTTCTAAAATATTTTGCAAATGAAGACAGCGTTGATGAAAATGATCTCAGTCAAAGTTCTGTGATAATTAAGAAGAGCCGCTTTCACATAGTAATTATAACAGGGCCCTGATAAAGCTGAACAGGGTCTTTGGAGTTCAAATACAACAGCGTCGTGTCGCCACTAATTTACCAAATATTGCCCCAGGAGATCCTAGGAGGTTTCCAGGAAAGAATTGTGTAATTTGGACCTAATCTTTGCATACCTGTATACATAAAGAAAGTCTTTAGGTTACACTTGCAATTAATAAATTGGAAGTGTGCAAAGTGAACACTTTACTTTCATTCTACAAGTACAACTAAACAAATATTAGCTCTTGCACATTATCATCACTGATGGTAGATTCATTCAATGGCTAAATTTCAGTACATCAGGAAGAGCCTGAAAAATGTCGCTGTGCCGAAACATATACAGCCACCCAATCATAACTTTTAAATAATTGTTAGAGTATATGTCAGGCGTCTTTTAGTTGGTCTGTAGCAGGTACAGCAAAGTACACAGTTTAACATAAAGTATCCCTGTTTTCCTGTAGTGAGTACCAAATTACTTAGTTATTTCCAGGACATTTCTTTTAGGAAATTACAGTCCTGTAAATAAAAGCATCACCCTGATCAAGTTTAATCGAAGGAGGAACGAAACTCAACTCCTACATCGAAATACCGTACATCAAACCATTTTCAGCCTCTTCATGGAACTGCGGCAGCTTTGACAAAACAACAAAGCGAGTGTGATGCTGTAAGCGCGGCAGCCTGAGCTCTGGGGACATGGAGTCACATGTAAGAATGCGACATCACACATGCATTCTCCAATCGCGGAGTAAATGCACCCAGGAGAGCTTGGTGGAGCAGTAGTTTTCAATAAGCACATTCTTCAGCCAGTACACACCTCTGCAGTTACGCAGTTGTAGCTCCGCAGCCAGAGATGCACACAGTGATGACCTCGTGCACCTCGGCCCGCTCACTTTCACCGTGTCCCTTTCACAGCCAAACGTGCTGGTGACGAGTGGGGAAACTCAGGAGAGCGGGAGATCGGGTCCCCCAGGGGCCGTCACGGCACTTGTTCCTCAACCACGGAAACCAGCGTAATGACCTCTCACAATGTTGTGGGGACAATTCATGGAACTGCCCGAGGAAGTGCTTTGGAGATTACGCTCTCCGCGCTGCTCACAGGTCTTTGTGGAGTCGGCGGAGGTAAGTGGAAGGAGTGGCGTGGTGATCGGATGGCTTGATAAAATTAGTTCTGAAAGTGTTCCAACTGATGTTCTCCAGAAGCAAATCCCTGTTTTTTCTCAAATGCTCGCAGCACTCAGCTACATTTGTAGGGGGCATTCAACCTCGAATAGGTGCCAATATCTTTTTCATTTCTTGTTGTTTTTCCTACTTTTCCTCCCGCACCATGTTTCCTCAAATCCCTCCCATGTTTTTCAAACCCTCGGGCCACCTCTTTACATTCTTTCAGGCTGTGAAGGCGCATTAGGAACCAAAAAAAAGGCAGCAACATAAACTCTGGCCATCACCCTGCTGAACCTCTGGACTTCCTGAGAGGGGGCCAATCCATCTTCGAATTTTCGCCAGTTTTCCTAATAAATCAGAGCCCACGGTGTGCCGCCTGCAAACACCTCTGAGGAAGGTCACTGCTGGGCAGGTTAGCCAAACACAACCTTGGTCCCTTTGCAGACTTATGTGCTCCATCACCGGAAGTCGGTCACATAAAACCTTGCCCCTGCAATGGTTAAAATGACTTAGAAAAGAAATATGATTAATCTTGACATTGAACTGTGGCAACCTTTCGGCAAGTGGCCACAGTTTCTATCTATCCCTGTAATTACCCCATAAACTGTTCAATAAATGGAGTGTGCCATTAAAGAGGGGTCTGTAAATTATTTAAAAAAAACAAACAGTACAGCACATTTTAAACCACCAAATACAAATCAGAAATCTAAGGCGGTGACATCTGGCTCCTTCAAATGAACCCTAAAATACCCAGCAATCCCTTTTCATCGAACCCTCCTGAGGTGTAGATTTCCCCACCCGATGCATCTCCAGCCGCCACGTCTCTTAACCACTCTGTTGCTCGACCAGAGCAGATCCGTCACTCAGAATTGAATCACTCATGGAAATAAACAAACTCCGCAAACCTCAAAGAGTGCTGCCACTCTGAGAGGAAAGAGATGACTGAGCTAGAAAGAGAGGCACGTTGAATTTGACGAAGGAAAAAAAGAAAGAGTAAGATAGAACAGAGGAGGCAGGGACAGGGAGTGAAGTTCAAAACCAGAGGGTTGCGAAGCGGCGATGGGCTTTCTTCTGCCTCGCTCTTTTCCTCCCATCCGTGTGGTGCCCCCGTGGCAAAAGGTGGACGGGCGGTAAGAGGGGAGGTAGTTAAAAGTCTATCCTCTCACCCCCCCGACCTCCCACAGAAATGAGCGGAAAAACAGCTGTGGGCTGCACACTCCCTGCTCCTCAAACACTGTCCCATGGGCCTGAAACACTCATATACAAACACACACAGGCACACTCATAGGATGTGAACCTGTAGATGCACTCTTAACACATGCACCCCTAAGGTCTCCTCTCTTTCCACTATTTCACAGGCCCATACATACACTTGGCTTATGTAACTTTGGGAAAAAAAAGTTTAAAAAAAATGAAGTATGTGACTGACCTTTTGGTTCAGCCACATTTCAAGCAATGTGATTCTATGCTGGAAACTGAATCAAGAGTCTCTTTTCACATATTTAACATGACATATCAATCAGTGGGTTGTCAGAGGGGTCAATCGACTCAACAGACTTTGCCACAAAGCTGGCTGACTTTGGTTCCAGTGAAATAGGTGACCAAGTTAATGGGCTGTCTGCTTCCATATAATTTTAACCACGCTAGCACCATTATGTCACCGTTTTAGATCATTTGCTGCTAAAAATTGAAATCCAGATGCAACACTTGAGGAGGATGTTAGAGTGTTCTTTGTAACAGATAAAAGGCAGTAAAGTGTCATCAGAAGAGTCAAAAATAAATAGTAAGTACATTAACAATACAAAACAGTTTAAATGCAGTGCAAAAACAAATAGAGCATCAGACTACGTGGCTAGCTGAGTTAGCTTAACCCTCTGAGAACCAGCCTTTTCAACTAGCTAATGTATCTAGCTGAAGCCAACTTAATTGTAAAACATTACCAACCAGTGCGGGTTATTTTAATAACCCAATCACAAGTTAGCTTCAGCTAAGTAGCTATAGGTGAAAGGGCTGGTGCTCAGTGTGCTTAGCTACCAGTGTTTTTAGGTTAGCTAACTTGCAGCGCAGTCCTCTACTTGCTCCATGATGTTACACACCAGTAACAATAAAAGCTTTTCTCTTTCAACTAACTGGAGGGAAAAGAAGTGCAATTGCTCTTTCTCCACTCCTTTTAACTAACAGTATTGATGTGTTCAGTTATATTTCTGATGCCCTTTTACTGCATTTTGTCAGTTCTGGAGGGCCATGACAAACAAACCCAGTGTTTTCAGTTTGCAATAAAAGCTTGATTATTCCATCTGTATTTTTAAATTAATAAAAATAAATATACCCACAGTGATTTAGTTTGAGGTGTAAACAAATGTTAGTGATCAGTATAAATCATAACATCCATGCACAACATATTTTGAATCCAATTAACATGTGAATCTGCAGTCTTAGCTCTTAAAGAGCCACTGGAAGGACTCTTTAGGAGTGGCTTTAATTACAACAGAGTAGGCAAGTCTACAGTAAAGTACACAGCAATCACTCCCTTACTCCAGGTCCCAAACATGCACACACAGGCCTCAGTAACGCCCCCCAGTGTCCATGTTTGGAACTACAGTCCAGCAGATGAATTTAACTGCAGAAGCTGCTCCTCGCCTCCTCAGTGAGGCACCACCATAACACCAGGAGGTGTCCACAAATGCATGAGTTAAAGTGCCAGTAAGAGGATGGAGCTGCTGTCTTAGCTTTTCTTATGCTGATTGGTATTCTTCAAGGATTCCAGCAAGCTCTTGATCCTCTCACTGGCCGGCTCCCGTCTCCTTTTCTTGCGACCTTTGATCCCCGCAACTTGCGAGGGCATGAGCAGGGTAGCGAGTCCCCAAGGTGTGGGAGCCTTTTCCGCATTACCACCTCTGGGCGTGTTGGCGTCACTCTGCTGGAGCAGCCAGGAGCTCTCCTGGCACAACGCCACAAAGCGGTCTAGCTGAGTGGCATTGACGTTCTTGCTGATGTTCAGGGACGTTTCGAACGGGTTCTGGATGTGCAGCGGGGCTACCTCTGGCTTGTTCTGCTCTTTGCCCTGGAGAGAGGAGAATGGGACAGTAGATGAAAACACATTCGTAAGCAGCAGCCATGAGCTCAGTCCTGTATGGACTGTATGTTACGGTCCATCTATCTTGTTGGTCATGGTTTTTTGTATCTGGGGGAACTTATAGCTGACTGGAAAACCTCTCAGCAGGCAAGCAGATGGGAGAGGCAAACACGTGGACATGGCTCTGGAAGACATTTTGACTTGAGTTGTGAAAAACAGAATAATTCAGAAAGGGGAACTAAAAAATGCCAGGAATGAGCAAGACTGCTATGGAAACCTGCTATGCACACTGAATGCATTCGCAACGGAAGCGTATATGATCTGTACCGCTGTCAAGCAGTCATGGCAATCAGATAAACCATCAATGTGTGTGTCAGAGAGAAGTCAAGAACCTCCTGTGGAGGTTGCATGCCGTATCCAGCCTGACAGTAAAGGGGCTGGAAGGATAAAGGGATGGAGCTGTGGTGGGGAGGTGGAAGGGACAGAAGATAGCAACATAAAGCCATCAGTCAGAGGAGGGGAGCGAACCGGAGAATTGTAGCACCGTAAAGCAGATTTATGGCTGTTGCACCACTGGTGAAAGCCTATAGGTACGGGTCACGGCCAGAGTCTACCTGCAGGCTTCCTCTGCCGTGTCATACTTGATATTAGTCTCATATATTAAGCTGCAGGGTCTCTCTTTCCCAGAGACATCAATTCATTAAACTCCAAGCACGAGCAAAGCCCCTGCATCTCATATAATGTGGCACCAAAGGACAAACACCTACTTTATCAACTTAATTGTCTAGGGGCAAAAGTAATCGGTGGTAAATAGGATATTATTTAATATCACATATTTTTAAAAAGGTATGTTAATTAACAATCCTGTACAGACTAGAGAGGAAAGAATAGCCCTGGTATTACCTTTCAGACACAGTATGACAAATTCCAACCGTTTTGGCATGATCTTTCCTCTCCATTTCATTTATAAAAGCTCCAAAGTTCCACTGTGGACGCTCTTTCAGTTAAGTATTACGCAGGCAACATCATACTGGGTCTAAATGGAATAAATATGCGTTTGTTTACACTCAGCCTGATGAAGCTCCTAATTGGGATCGCAGCTCAAGGGTGCCGGGGCCCTGTGGGCCTGCCATCAATCACATATGACAAGGACAGCTGTCATCTCTGTGTGTGTGTGTGTGTGTGTGTGTGTGTGTGTGTGTGTGGGGGGGGGGGGGGGGGGGGGGGGCATCCACCAAACACTGCCTTTATTACCAACAGATTTCTCTGCTGGAGCTCCGCTCTGAGGCCAGGAGGAAATGTTGAAAGGAGGTTGAACTGGGGGCTCCCTTGAGTGCTGAAGTTCTTTCTGAATACATTTTTATTCACACTATGATTTCTCAGTGATGCAACAGTTTGATTTTCAAGTAAAATTAAGGTTTTATGGACCAGTTTGTGAGTAGAGACTGACTGGTACTGAATTTTTGAGGCGGTTACCATTAAAAAGGTGTTTGAGAGTAAATACAGTTTATGGCAAATGTTAACTTTTTTTGTATGAACACATAACATACGCAAACAGGATCCCTTGAATTTGTTATCTTAAAGAAAGGTCCATGGACAAACACAGTAACATTGACATCATTTCACAATGGCATGAAACTGTTTCAGTCACAACAGCAGCGGCGGCTCGTGCCCAGCTGCAAAGTCCACAAGAAAGAGACGAAAGCCCTTTTCAGACATAGCACACTGTTAACAGTCTTCTTGTCATTCAGACATCGGTGACTTTTACATTAATGTTGCTTACAGCCTCACTCAGACATCAGAGGACATTAAAGGAACGAGCCACAGTGCTTGCGTGATATTTGGCACCTGTTGTACGAAAGGAAGTGTGCATGAATGAAAATATGGGGGTTTTGGCACATTTGGCGCAGAGTCATTCATTCTTTAACAGGCAATACCCTGCCGATCGGTTCCTCAATGGTTAAGACCTTTGCTAACAAAAAGTCCAGAGTAGCAGCATATGAGCAATAAGTTCGATACAACATTACTCCTCTGCATAAGAGATAATGATTATGAGATACGTTTACCACAGTTCACTTAATAAGGTGAACATGACGTGCGTTTAGTTTCTCTCCAAGCATATTTAACCATCTGATCATGTGCTGCTGTAGCCTTTGTGTTAATCTGACAGCATTCAATTCAGACTTGTACTGAGTTTAAAAGTATTACAGAAATGATACAAGTTCTGACCTAGCAAGATGTTTAAGATTTCTCTAGATTTCTTTTTATGCAAAAGTATCTTGGGCATTCATTCAGACATGAGACAGACATGTAACATTGAATGTAAAAAGAAGCACTGTGCGAGTCTAGATCACTTCGTGTAATACTTGTTGTGACAGCATGCCGGTAATGGGCGAGTTAAAAATGTTTGGATGTGCTTTTGTCTTTTAAACTTTTGATTTGACTTCTTTAAGCCCCTATCGCTTTCCTTCAAGACGCTTTTTGCCAGGCCACCATTGTAAATAAGAATTTGTTCTTAATAACACGCCTGGTTGAATGAATTAAATAAAATAAAAAATGTCTTAAAGGGGGCTTAAATGTGGGCATCAACTACTAACTGAACACAATGTTGACTTATCATCACCCTTTAAGTTGATTAGGCAGACGGTTGCTTATTTACACATCCAGCATTTACAGATGAATAGTATCATTCATTTGGAGTCCTGTTTGTGTCAAATACTGACTCTGATCTAGCTCCGTTTTGGTCTCTACCAACTGCTGAGAAAAATATCCATCCCTTTAGCTGCTTAATGCTGTGCTACGTTCATCAGCTAGTTTCTAACTATGTCGTTTGATGGTTGGTCCTGAGCTGGTAGTGTACAGTGGGTTTTACACTTTTCTCCACTGAAAACAGCTGCCTGCTGAAAAGGACACTATTGACACCATTCCACATTGATTTTAAATTAACATTATGAAAAAGCGGCTATAGGATAAGCTAAAGAATCTAAAGAAAATGTAAATTGTCATGATAGGGCACATTCTTGGGTTACATGGGACTTAATATGTGAATAAACACACATACCTTTCGGATACTTATGGACATCCTGTTGAATGCAAAGGTGGAGTAGAACTCAAAGAATTCACACAGCAGTTTCTCTAGGACAAAACAAAAAAAGTCAAGTTAGCGGCTAACAGAAAGGCCGGTATCGGTTAAACTGAACTGCAGCCCTACGGCCTCGTTTCTACGCTCTCGTGCTCACCCAGGCTTTCCGTGTTGCTCAGGAGCTGGATCTTGCTGAAGTCGCTGACGAACGTGCAGTCGTTCCCCTCAATCACGCTCTTGTCCCCGGGACCTTGTGGGATGGGAGCAGAAATACAAGGTAAATGACTGCCGCTACGCGCCTATGATGGCCATAAACAAGACACAGATGGATGGTGTGGGTGCGTTCACGGAGAGGAGACAGAAATACACGAGGGCAAGGAGAGAGAGAGCAGGTGCATGAAGGTGGTCAAAGAAAAGGAAAAAAAGAGGGCCCTGGAATCATGTCCTTGCTTGGCTGGTTTGCTTCTCAAGCAATGCCCTTGTTACCAGTCTCCTTCGTCGCGATGAGGCTGGTGGTGGTGTGGTGGTGTGTGTCTGCTTGCTACGCCACTGTTTAAATAGCTGCCTGCGTGTCTGGAGGAGGCGGGGTCATCGACCTTCCCAGAGTGATGGGCCTGTTATTGTCCCGTAAGCACTTTCTGTGATAGAGTCTGCGCTGAACGGGGCCAAGGAGGCGGGGGAGACGGGTGGAGGTTGGGGGGTGGGGCGGTAGATTGCTTTTGGAAGGCAATTATCAGGCAGCCACGGTGACAGAGTGGGGGAGAAATGGAGGAACTGCAGTGGAATTAGGATACATCCACACTACGTTTCCATTTTAAAAGGCATATCTTTTGGTACGCTTACGCCAAGCGTCCACATTACTCCGGAGTTTTAAGCCCCCAAAAACTAACGGGTTTAGAAACACTACCGACGCCGTGTTAGTTTGGAAATCCCAGGGTTGCCTCTTCGTGTGGACGGGCGGAAACGTAGACCTTTGAAAAACGATGACGTAGACACCTGCGTTCGCTACTTGATTGGGTCTTAGCCATCACGACGTGTGCTTCCCTGATTCGTCACGCCGCCGGAAGAAAACAAACAGCCATCTAGAGCAGTGATTCTTAACCATGGGGCCGCGGCCCAATCGAGCGCCACCTAGAGGGCCGCAAAAAACTTTCAGTTTTGCACCTGTGGGCCGCGAGGGCCGCGGGACCGCATAGGTTATCAATTGAAGACACCAGAGATATTACTGTTATCCATGAGACGCTCAGTTACAATATAGCTTCCCACCACCTGGTGGCGGTAATGCGTCAGTCAGTTGTTTAACAAGCTCCAATAAGCAGAAGAAGACACTCAGCTAGCCGCTAGCCTGTAGCGAAAGTTATGGATAAGTTTTTAAAAAGAAAAAATGAAGACGACAGTCGTGCCATACAACCCCCCCCCCCCCCCCCCAAAAGTCTACATGTGTGCGCAAGTACAATCCTGACTTTCTTAAGTACGGCTTTGTGAACGGAGGCAACGAGGCAGAGCCGAGGGCTCAGTGTGTGGAATGTGGGCTAATGCTATCAAACGAAGCACTGAAGCCTTCAAAAATAAAGCGACACCTAGCGACGAAACATCCAATGCTCGTGGGAAAGCCTGATGGGCTTCTTGTTGTGTATGCAGGTTTACATACACATGATAAATAAATGTCTTTGTGATCATCACATTGTATCATCTCATTTATTTGACAAGGGTTTTGCCTGTTTGCCTGCAGGACACCGGCGTCCTCGATCCCCTCCCCTTCCTACGGCTTGCTTGCGCAAACTACGTCACAAAACTTGGCCGTGTTTGGTATCCCACCATGGAGCTAGTGGCTTCAGAAAACGCTAGTACTTAAAGTACAAACCTTATCTTCCTCTTCTATAAGCCGTCAACCAACGTATAACCTTGCATAACTGAGCTATCCGCATACTCGATCGTGCGCTCGGTCGCAGCCATTACGTACAGCAAGTCCTCTACTCACACACCACGTCTTCGACCATATATACATCTGTTTTGCAATTTGCAAAGGCTAAAAATAAAAGGAAAATAATAAAATATAAAAGGGAGAAACACCTTTAGTGTGTGAGAATATCATTTGGTTACCATGTGTCCATTTGGGTCTCCAAATATCCTTTTAGAGCTCCGCCTGGACCTCTTCATGGAAGAAACACTGTAGAATGGTCATACTTTGTCCAATATTCTTCAAATTTGAGGCAGTTGTTCACTGATAGTGTAGTTACAGCCCTATACTGTCATGTACCTGTACAGATACAGCCACAGGCCGTTATTTATACTGAAAGATACTTTTTTATTTTATGCGGACAAAAATCTTGACTCCAAAGGCCCACTGCTCCGTTTCTGTATGACCTACAGGTTTTCTGACACTTTTGATGCATATAGTCAGAGTGGTTCAGAAACTACAGCCATTTTAATTTGGGTATGTCATTTTAGGCGGTTTTGCGCCAAAATAGGGGTGGAGTTGAACAGGTAACAATATAGTTATTGAATACAAATCAAACCAAGAGTGAGATCAATTAGTTAAACTAATAGTGTTAATATTTGAATGGGCCCCGGGACACTTTGTACTTGAAAAGTTGGGCCCCGAGGTCAAAAAGGTTAAGAACCCTTGATCTAGAGAGCTGGTGTGTGTCGCCTATTTATTCTCAGCAAAATTAGACAGTGGCAATGATCTGTTGATGGCTGGCAGCATAAGGCAAACATTCTCTCACCAAGCTTCTTAAGTGTAAAGATTGTTCTTTGTCTGTTCTCAAGGTTAACAATATTTAGAGGGTTTGGGCTGTTTGGATAGACAAAAGAGCTTTTGGGAAATTGTACTCAGCCATTTTTTGACAATTATTATCAGATTAATCAATCAATGAATGAAAATAATCATGACGCAGTCCTAATAAATTCAAACTCTTATATAAAATGTATTTAACCCCAAGAAATCCTTTTATCAAACTCATCTCCTCCCCGCTGTGTGACTTTGAATTAGTTCAATTTTACACATGTCTTCCTTATTAACTCTAAAATATTTTACTGAGGTATTGATTGTGACTGATGACTCTTTGGAATTACTTAATATAGAACAGAATTGTTTCTTGACATGCTTTCTAATGTATAGACTTCTATAGTTGATAAGGTGAATATTGCGTATTGTGTCTATTGCAGAACACAGCAGTTTCTTCTCTTTTGGGTACATTTTTCTAATGTTCTTTACATTTGTGTCTAGAAAAAGCCAAACAAAAAGCTTGATCCTCAAAAATAACAAATGAAACTCGAGGGTAAATTAAAGTGACGTAATATCTACTGAGTGAGAGGCGGTGCTGGTTGGTACCTGCAAGGTCCCTGAGGTGGTCCAGCGTGGGGATGATGGGAGGGCTCCTCCTCTGCAGGAAGAACAGCACCATGACGGTGAGGGAGAAGTTAGTGATCCAGGCCCCGGGGATGCTGCTGGTGATGCCGTGAGCTCGGGCCCAACAGCGCACGGTGAACACCAGATGACGCACGCGCGGGTCCAGCTCTCCGTACAGGTAGAGCAGCTCGGTGCTCTTCATCGCCACCCTGTGGAGAACGTACAGAATCAATACTCCTGTCAAGCTGCATGTCGGGCTTTGTTGTGGCTCTTCATCTCAATATAGGAGAGTGGAGACTTCCAATACAACAGCAAGTAGTACACTTCACTGGGTGAATATTGAAACATGTTTGCATCGTTAGCTTGCTCAATTATCCAAAATGACTTACAATTAATAACTGCATAGAAATCCTACCAAATAGGACATGCTGCTACCTTCAGATTATTGCGTGTTTTAGCACATCTATCCTTGTTATGTTAATTGTTTGTGTTAAATATGTTATCATGTAAGAGGATCCTATTTTCAATGCTCTTTACCAAGAGTGTAGGCACCAGAGTATTGTTTTGTACAGTAGATATTTCTCAGAAAGCCTCAGTATAAACCTCTTGATGTCAGTCTCAGCCTTTTAGTGTACTTCATGCCCTCAAGTGTCTGTATTTGTGCACATATTTAGCATAATTTCAACATCTGTTTTTGATCCAAATACGTCACAGCCTCTCGAGTTCCGAAAACAGAATACTGTACTATGTTGAATGTGAAGGGTCAGTGAAACTAAAATCCTAACACAGCCACCACTAGAGAGCAGCCTTCAGCTTGTCACAGTGACTGCCTCAGTCGCAATGCTGTTAGTTCTCTTAAAAACACAAACACACACACACACACACACACACACACACACACACACACACACACACACACACACACACACACACACACACACACACACACACACACACACACACACACACACACACACACACACACACACACACACACACACACACACACACACACACACCCCTCAGAGAGGAAAGTGCTGCACTTCAAAGATCTCAGAGCACAGTTTGAGAAAAGTCCCCCTCACATCCACCCACAGCCGGCGGTTCAACTCCATTTCCTTAGAAACTGCAGAGTGGTTTTCTGTACGTTAGCAGGTGTGTGCGTGTTTTTGTGTTACCATCGGCAGAGACCACAGTGTGTTACATGTTTAGGAGGGAAGAGGTGAAACACAAACAAGCCCCCTCTTTTGGCCCTCCTGTTCAGTTTCACTGTGGCAGAGATGCACTTCCTGCCAAAGTTAGGGGCTTTTGAAACGCCAGTGTGGCTAAAACAATATTCAGGATGACATAAAACTATCAGTTTCTGTGAAGCGGCCCATGACCAACTCAATTTCGAGACATGACCCTTCGATTTTGTGAAACTGACCCTTCTTTTTTTTTTTTAAACCACTGCAACACCAGGGCCATGACAAAACAAATATATAAGTTTCACACAGTTTTTATGTATGGAAAATAACTGGCAATCGTCTTACAATATATGTGCACAGACTGAATACCTATTGTTGGCTGTGAGGTCACACTGAAAACCAGAGGGCTGGTGGGCGAAACGGACCAGGGGGCATCGTGCGTTGAGAATCTTCTGCACCCCGACGCAACCAGGACCAAACTGGTCCACGCAGTCCCCGATGACGGACAGGAGGCTCTGGGTGACGGCCCGCTCCGAGCTGGCCCTCTTCATTTGGTACTCCAGCCACAAACCTGATTTTGGCTGCACACAGAGAGTTTGGAGATAGTTAGTACCTACATCACCACATTTAACATGTTATTTAGGTTTCCACTGCACTATATTGTGCTGCCTAAAGATCCCATCATGGAATGAAAAAATACAACACAAACGCAACTTTTTGTTAAAAATCACACACTGACAGTGTAACACCCATCAGAAATAAGTGTTTCTCCATTCACGGCTCACAATACGAGTTTTCATTATGCAAGGAAGCAGCATTATTTAAACCTGTTTACAAACCTTATTTAGCCTTTAAAAACGGCATACAAACATGTATTAAATGGCTTCCAATAACGTGGTTTATGAAGAGATTAGTTTGTCAACAATTATAACTTACCCTATGAAGACATAGCTTATGTTACTACCACAGGGTTTTAATATATTCTCATTTACACCAGCCTCCACTTATGGGTGCCCATAAGAGGGGTCATAGTTGTTCGCAAATTCATTAATAAAGACTTATTGCTGCATACAACTACTGCATTATAATGCATGTGAAATATATCCACAGAATTATATATTAATGGATATGCTTGCAAAATATTTCTTAAAACGGTTTTAAATTAATAAACGCTCTTCTTTTACTGTATGTGAGCTTAATAACAAGGAGGGAAAATACTCAGAACAACAATTCTGAATGGTTTGATTTCTTATACGAACCACATTCTTCATAAAATACAAACTTGATACTTTTCAAACGTATAGCTCTGCTAATGTATAACTATGCGATTCCAGGCATCAGTAACTGAATCCATGCAAAGCTTTTACCGAGATAATGTTTGTCGACTTTCAAAGTAAAATCTTCACAGAATTTCAAAGACAAGCTTTGATGCGAAGCAGCAACGTATGTCTGTAGAATTCTTTGGTTGGTCGGTTTGGTTTTTTGGTCTTTGCCATTCACAGCTGTTTCAGTTTCACTCCACAGAACTCAGCTCTCACAAAACTCAGTTTGCTGCAATTAACTGTGGCCACAGCAGCTGGTAGCCGTTTCACTTTTTTTTGGAAAGGCACAGCTGTTGCATGTGGAAAGAGGTGCCTTAAATTTGTAAAGTAGCAAAAAACTTTGTAATTTGTTAACTGAAATATGTCGGGAAATATTAATGAAATCACTCCGTCAGGTGATGGCTTTGGTTTATTACAAGTTAACCTTATTTATTCTAAAGGACGAACCCCAAACTCCCATTATTACCATCTTGGCATTTCTCCCACTAATGCCATCCACATCCAGAAACATGTCCAGGTCACAGCCCAGCTTTCCAAAGCCGTTCACTGATGAGCCAAATGGGTTGATGGTGCATTCTGGGAAATAAGCAGCAGCGATGTCCTTGAGCAGAGAGCAGACGAGGAAACGTAGCCGGCCGTTCTCCTCCGTTAGCTGATAGACATCTGTTAGGGAGGTTATCTGTTGTTCTATCTGAGGGGAAATGAGAAGACCGGCCACCATTAACACAATCCTTGAGGCACACATTACCTTTATGACATCTATTAAAATGGATTCACACATATGTTTGTTTCTAAAGTTGAATCCAGGAGTAAACTGTGAATCTGGGAGTGAAACACTTACACTTTCCTCTCTGGACAGTCTCTGAATGAGCTCGTTGATGGGGATGGTGGTTTGGGGCTGGCACTGTTTGCCTGATTGCTGGTTTGGGGCGTCCGCTGAGCCGAGGTTCCTTAGCGACAGCAGTCTCGATTTAAAAGGCACCATGGACTCATGGCTGATGCTGGGGATGGCCGCCTCTTCTAATAATGATGCAAGACTTTCCCGGTTGGCAAATTCCACCACAGCATACATGCCCTAGAAAATAACACCAAGTACACACAATTTCACCATCCAATCGGATCCTAGCACGACAGAGAAGTTTGTCATGTGTAGATCTTAAAACATGTTGGAAAACAATGCTTATTTACTGGAGAACCTTGGTCATTCACTTACATAGCTTTCATAAAAGAAGTATTTATTGATGTCTCCATGTCTTGATAAATACTTGAGGAAATTATTCTCATTAGTTCTGGAGTGGCAGCTGATAAGAACAGATCTCTCTGCCTGTTCTTGTCTCTCCGCCTGAACACCATACAGAGATTTGCATCCTTCCCTTTCTTCTGTCAACAAAGAAGCACAATATTCAACAATTAGGCTAATACATAACTTTCAGTTCTTCTTTAAGGAAGACCTTTGTTTATTGTCATTGTTCAACCCTTTGTAGTTAGCATACTGTGGTTTTCAGACAAACTTTGCAGCACTCTCTGCTAAATTAAGTTCCATTTGTGTGGTCTTTATTGGACCCAGAACGCGACGCCAAACTCCATACAGAAATGGACTGTTTTATAGTATGTGGCACTGTTAGGGAAATGTCTGCATGCCAAAAATTACATATACAAGTTCTCCACGTCACATTGCACGTCTTATGAACTCTTAGAAACAGCTTTTCAATTCGGCATAGTTATCACCCACAAAACAGCAGCTATTAAAATAAAATCGTATCTGAAGTGACAGCCATCACTTTACACATTCAAGACTTTACTTAACTAAGCCTCTTTGATGGACAAAACAACGCCGAATTTTCCCGAGACTCTAAATAGTTATGTTCTCGTTTTTTATAAAGTAAGTTACGCATTTTGGATCATAGCCAAGGCTGCTTAAAACACACAAAAAGCCAAACGAAGTTTGGAATGACACTCACTCTACGGGAGACAGAGCTAACAAGTAGGCTAACTTTGTTTATTTGACAGCTTGATAAACTAACTACTGCTTTACCTTTCACAGCAACAACATTTGTTCCAATAGTCCTGTGAAGAAATGTATCGACCTTCTGTAGGCACTTCGACAGGCTGCCCCTTCCTTTCATATGTAACCTGCACACCGCTAAGGTGGACGCCATTGCTGCTCCGAAAGAAGCAGAAAGGCGCATGCGCGTGGTTTTGTCTACGGCGACTGAGAGGTACCAAATCAGACATTTTGGCGATAATAATATATCTTGAGAAATACATAAGTATATGGATCATAGATACTTGGTATGGATCGATGAATGCTTATAACGTCACTGTTACTGTGTCCTTGGTAGATACTGCATATATAACATCTTTATTCTATGGCTAATGACTTAATCGCTGTAATATGTCATATTTCCATTATGACTTCTATTAAAACTCGATTTGACAAAAAAGAACAAATCACATCTTCCCACAGGAAAACACCCCACGGTTCTGTGGAAGGTGATCCCCTGGGTTTCAGCAGTCATGCCACGTGAAATTTGTTTTTCATCTGAGAAAACAAAAGAAAGGGAAAACGAAACCTAAAGGGTGTAAAGCGCTGGCACTTGACATTAAAGTGTTCGCCACCTACGCGTCAATCGACTGCACTTCCTCTGTTTACTTCCCTCTAAACACAGTCAGACCGCCCTCCCTCCGTCAGTCAGTGTTGGACGCTGGAGCCGCACGATGCATAGACGGCAGTTTTGACTATTGGCTATTGACTCAAATATTACGGCAAGTACGGCGTGCTTTTTTTGCTTTCTATATCATCTGATGTGAAGAATATAAACTGTATAATCTGTTGAAATAAATAAAAAATAGCAGCTAAATGTTTTTAGAGATTGGTTGTAACATCTACAACATCCCGAAATATTACTGTCATATTTTTTTTGTGGAGGAATATATTCTGAATTTGCACCTTTAAATTGTGATATAGAAAGGTAATTCAGTGGCTTATTTGTTAAATTTTAACATAGGCTTTGGTAGGCTGTCTCTAAAAACCAAAAGTATTTCGCAGATGTATGATTTGCATGCAGTAGACTAATTTGTGTTTAGTCACAGACCAACGACTTTTAATGAGCTTTTTTATTGCAAATGTTTCTTTATTATTAAAAGCAGCTGGTGTTTAGCTGTAAAACAGTGTCCAAGCTTTCCTAGGGGCTTCCCAGCTTTACTGTGAAACTCCCCTCATTTGCTTGAAAAACAATCTTTTATGCCCCTCCCAGCTGTATGTCCAGCCAGCTGACTCAAAGCTGCAGTGCTTCAGTGAAGTGTCACTGTGTATCCTGCGCTCCAGATGAGCTTTTTTTTTAAGTTATTCACCGACTGTTTACTGACAGGATCTCTTGCAGTCGGAACTTTGAAAAAAGGAAAATGTCCATAAACTGACCTCCTGATGTTTCATTTTAGGGCAAGCAGCACAAGTCAAGCATCAAGATGGATTACAAATATGACAATGGAGTAGAACTGCTGTTGGCTCACATGAATATAGAAGACATCATCAACGCTGCAGAGACTCTGTATCAGCTTGAGCAAGAGGAGGAAAGAGGCTTGTCTTTTGAAGAGGAAGATCTCTCCCAGGAGGAGATGGACGAGAACGAGGAGGCGGGGGACTCGGTGGGCTCGGGGAGTCCGCAGAAGGACTACGTCGATGGGGTTAGTGGTGTTCGGTACGGGGCGGTTGCAGACCTGCTTTCCTTTGTCAACCTGCTCTCCAGCATGCAGGCGGCGGCCCTGCAGCACCTGCCTGAGGAGATGGGCGTCCTGATGAACAAGGTGAGAAGATGTTTGTTTGTCTTTTGACTGCGTCTCGCGAACAAAACTGAATGTTTTTGCGCATGAACATTAGTCTTTAACTGTTTTTATATTTTCATATGATCAGTTTCCTAACTGACTTTTTTTTGCAGAAGGACATGGCTGTGAAAAAAGGCCGCTACCAGATCGACTTGGACGTCCTCCTGTTTCCGTGGAAGTTGACCTACAAAAACCACGGCTCTGGCCTTGTGCCCAAGGGCTCATTTGGGAAAGTCTACTTGGCTCAGGACACCACCACGAGGAAAAGAATGGCTTGCAAACTGGTGAGTCCTGCCGAGCAACAGCTGGAATCCAGCCTGAGCTGACTTCTCGAAACTCATGCCCTCGTTGCCAAATATTTCACCTGCCAAGAACTGTTTGTTCACAGAGACTCTACTCCTGTGTTTGTGCGATGAATGTTAATGTCAGCATGACGTTTGGTATGTGATCCCTTGGAAGGAAAGAGGAACAACGCAAATAAAAAGAAGAACCAGGTTTTTTCTTTGTTAACAAACTTAAAAAATGGGCCAAGATGAACGCAAGAATGGAAATTGAACTTCTTTCCACGACTCCTCTGGATGTTTGTGACAAAGTAAAATCCATAACAAAATCGATGAAACACATTCTGTTCTTTTTTTTAACTATGTGATACTGCACTCTTTGAATGAGGGGGGTGAGCAATGTGTTTACTCTTTCCTACCTGGGAAATATTGACAATTGAGGAAGGAGGAGTTTCCTCCCCGGCCCGGTGTTATCATCAGAATGCTATGTTGACACAGTGTATTGTACACAGACGAGGCTTACTGGCACCAGTTTATGTGCTTGGTATCTGAGTGACAATAGATTTCCTGCGAATTGTGATGATGCATTTATTTACATCCCCTCATTATCCTCACAGGTCCCCTTGGAGCACTTCAAAGTGGCGGACGTGGAGTTCCAGGCCCGGTTCCGGCACGAGAACATCGCTGAGCTCTATGGCGCCGTGCTCTGGGACCAGAGCGTCCACCTGTTCATGGAGGCCGGGGAGGGCGGTTCGGTCCTGGAGAAGCTGGACAGCTGTGGGCCCATGAGGGAGTTTGAGATCATCTGGGTGACCAAGCAGGTCCTTCGGGGCCTGGAGTACCTGCACTCACACAACGTAATCCACCACGACATCAAACGTGAGACATAGAAAACAAAAATGTTTTTCACTTGTTGAGTGTTGTTGATGGCTGTGCGACATTGTAGTAAGCTAATACGCATGATCCAGGAAATTATGCAATGTCAGTTTTCACCCTCTTTACGTCAAAGTGAAGCTGCAGTTCTCATGAATAATCATTGGCGAGCAGGGAGGAGGTGAATCAGTTGAAACAGCCACAAACCAAACCAACCACAGGGATCCTGCACTTACAATCTTACACACTAAGACTTGAGTATTACACAAGTCTCCTCTTCTGTAGGTATGACGAACACGTTTTCAGTAAGTGCGGCCAGGTCTGGTAGCTAATGACTTGGATTACAAGAACACATGCTGGTGGCAGTTGGTGGGGCTGGACTGAGGTTCGATGTGAGGTACTTTCACGTTGGTTGAATCACAGCGGCGCTGCTGGGATCAAAGCATTCTCCACAGCTGCCTCATGGCCTAAAGGCTGTTTGGCGTCTGGGAATTCCAGCCAACTTCCCGTGCTCCCTCAGGGTTGAATGCAGGGTCCAGAAAGACAAGTGACTTACGACGATGTCTGTCCTGGCCCCTTGACATGTCATCGTGGTTGTTAGTATTTCCTGCCTGCGATCAAAATATGTAATTATACCTTGGTGAGGGTTTTAAAGTGCCCCGATGAGACTTTTCACAAAAGGCTTGCCCTCAAATTATCTTTGAAATGCCTTCGCTAAAAGCCTGTGCCGTGCTTGACTTCTTCTTGGGAGGTCTCAGTGGTCTTTTTTCCCAAGTTGAAACCAACGCAAACGCAGTGCAAGCCAGTTCAGTGTGTTTGAAGAGCCTCTGACTATTACCTCAAATGCCATCCTGCACAGCAAAGCATAAACACTGAAAACTGTACACAACAGACGGTGACGTAACTATTCTTTTTTCTGCTTTTTCTTTAGCCAGCAACATTGTTCTGATGTCAGACAAGGCAGTGTTGGTGGACTTTGGGCTGACGGTGCAGATGACAGAGGATATATACATTCCAAGAGACCTGAGAGGAACAGAGGTAAGAAAATAAGCCAGAGATGTGATCTAAGTCTTACAGGCTGCGACTGTAAACCCACAATGAATGCATAAATCCAACATGTCTTCTGTTTTTTTTTGTAGTTGCTTGGTCCAAGAAACTTGTTTTCCTGTTTCTATCTTGAGTGTGTGTTTTTTCTAGAAAGGCAGCACTCTTCTTAAGTAATGACTCAGTCTACGACTCCCCAGGGATTTAAAGAAATGAGTCTTTAATCAGCACTTGCCTGTCTTTTCCAAAATGATTGAAAGTCAATGATTGGCAAGCGTTGTTGCACAACAGCGAGAGCACTCTGATGCTAACAATAGTCTGCTTATGCTTGGGGTTCTCAGTACAGATGTAATCAGCACTTTGGAAATTCTAGGATTAATCCAAGAGACGTCTCACGTGCTTTTTCTCCCATCGTGTATTTGCCTCGCTTTCCCATGTTTTGACCTATTTGTGTGTCAGTCTATATCGGTGTTTGCACTCATGGCGTGGCTTGTGGAAAGTCCCAGGGCAGACACCCAGGAGTAATAATAAGAGAGACACTGGGCTGCTCACAGTAACATGGGAGAGCAGGCTGGAATTTCCAGCAGAGAAAGAGATGAACTCTGGTAGTGCGTTTACTTTTCACACTCCAAAGGCCAACACGCTTCTGCACTGCCCTTACCTTGACACACACAGCGTGGGTCTAAAGGTTATCTTGTTCGTTGAAACAGAAAGAAAAAAAAACTTGTACTGCAAGAGGTTGTTTACTCTTTGTTGTTCAGCACCAGTACATTCATTTAAATGGGAAACTAATAAAAGTGGGTGAACCTTTTCCTGTCTTCTGCAGCCCCGTTATATCTCATTCATGGTATGTTACCCTTCTTTCATTTAGATGTATATGAGTCCAGAGGTGGTTCTGTCTCACGGTCATAACACCAAGACAGACATCTACAGCCTGGGCACCACCATCATTCACATGCAGACTGGAAGCCCTCCATGGGTCCAGAGATACCCACGATCTGACTGCCCATCCTACCTCTACATCGTAAGTACTGTGCATTTTTTTATGAGCCAGGCTAGTGTCAGTGTGCTTGTAGGTTGGTCCTTCACTTTTGTCAAGATTGAAAAAACTTGACATTCATGGTTCCCAGAGGATGGAGCCTCCTGACTTTATCCTCTAGCGCCACCAATTTGCACCAATACGTTTTAGAGTGAAATGTCAACAACTATTGGATAAATCGCCATGAAAGCTCATACAGCCATTTATTGTGCATGCACTATTAAAACCAAGGACTGTAATTTGAGGTATTTCTTTGAAGACTTATCCTAGAGTAGAAGCACTGAACTATTTCTTTATACAGCAAAGCACTTGCGATTTTTTGACAACCTATTTTACGACCCCACCCTCTGGCCAATTATTACTTTTGCTTCACCACGACCGCTAAATATTCAAAGCAAGTTTTGCACCTCAGCTTTTATCTGACCGTCTGTTTTTTTTTTTTTTTGAATCACACCTGCTCAGAGCAGGTAGCATAGCTATTATATCACACATACATGCCGAGAGATAGACAGTATCTCTTATCTAGCAGCATTTGAAAAGGTGACACACTTTTCCATGACCTTGTTCATGAGATAAAAAAGGGTTAACGCGACTGATTGCAGAGTGTGACCTATGGCCCATTTAGTCAGTTACTACTTCTGTTTCTTTTAAAGGTTTTCCATTACATGGGTTCTTTGCTTTCAAGAAGTCCTGTTTTTGTTTTTGAGACGCTAATCAGCTCTTTTGATTTACTCACTTCCTCGTGAAACTGCTGTCATGGAAAAGTTATGTTATGTGGTAAAGTCGCTTCTGCAGGCCTTGTTCCTTTTTACCACAACCAAGCCTGTTTTACAAGATACTGCTCACAATGACAAGTCACAGCTGCTGGAGGAGTTATATGGAGGAGTTATAACTTTTTTTTTTTCTCTAATGCTGCAGTTTCCTAACGCCAATTTTGCCTTATCTCTCATTTTACAGATCGACAAACTGGCCCCCCCTCTGGAGGACATAGCGGAAGACTGCAGCCTGGCCATGCGCTCCTTCCTGGAGCGAGCCCTGGAGAGGAACCCTTCTCTGCGGAGCTCGGCGTCCGAGCTGCTAAAGGACGAGGCCATCAACCCACCCAGGGAGGATCAGCCGCGCTGTTGGAGCCTTGATTCAGCCCTGGAGGAGGCCACCCACACCATGCTACGGCAGCAGAGCCAGCACCACGACACCACACAGGGTAAGCACCTACGTGCTGAAGTTAATTTGATTCCAGTAATTAATGTTAAGAAACTGGCACCATTTAAGCATGTACGTCTTTTTTTCTGCAGATTCTTCTCTGTACTCTGAGGACTCCGGCCATATGAGGAGGAAGGGCTCCTTGTACATTGACCTGGGGGCATTGTCAGGTTACTGTAAACTAGTGACAGGGCCCCCCACCTCAGAATATGGCTAGCACCGGACCACAGCTCACTATTTAGGTGGCTGAACTCTAGTCAAAGCTAGCTGATTATTTACTTTTTTGCATTTCTTAAAAGTATGGCTTTACTGTTGGAGGACTGATCAATAGTTCAGACAGGTGGACAGCTGCAGCCAACATTGATAAACTGCAATTGTTTGCAAGGCTCAAGATGAGTTGTCGAGACTGGAATTAGCTCAACCTTGATGCTGAAATGGGCTGAACATTGCAGGACAGTGGTTGGAAGAGATGTCATGTGTATCATTGAGCATTAACTGTCAGCTGTTGGGATAATTTCACAGAGCTCCATACGTTGTTGTAGTACATGATATATTTCAGTGTGGTAGTTAACGCCGTAATTAAATGCTGTTTTTTTCTCATGAAACAATGTCTAATAGTCTTGGCAAATAATTAATTTATCACTTAATATGTAAGTTATCTGTTAGAGTATGTGTGCACTATGCAAACATGTGTATGTAGTTCTTTATGGACTTCCTCTTGTTGATTCCTGTGGAATATTAATAGCAACACAATACTATGCAAATGACACTTCTGTGGGATGCATGTGATATCTAATTTGTGTTTTGTACATCCTGTGAGATGAGGCCTGCTGTGCTTTTTACCAAAAAACAAACTAACAATTGTGTTACTTCTGTTTTCTTAAGTATTGAGCATAGAAATTGTCCAAGTTTGTGTCATTATGCAACAAATGCAATAAAAAAGAAAATCCCATTATGTTTGTGATGTTTCAGTTTGACTTCACATAAACAGATTATTCATTTTAGATTTGCAGCTACACAACTAGAGATTCCTGTCAAATTAAAACTTACGCTATGTCAGAATGTTTCACATTCAGTTCGTTGATTACCTTTTTTTTTTTTCTAACATGATGTCCTGACTATTGGACTTCTATGTTGGCAGTACTGACAGTATGTATATTACACTATTTCTAAGCAAAAATAGTTTTTGATTTGATATTTCACACAGAAATAACATGTTAATGGACATAAGTTCTGTTTGTTTGTTAGAGAACATGGTTCCATAAGTTTTGGCAGGGGACACTTAAGTTCCCATCGCTCTCTCTGTCACGGGAGTTCACGATTAGGACCCAATAGCAAGACCACAGGAGACAGAGTCCGGTATAACAGATTTTATTTGCCAGAGTAGAGGACAGGAAGGCGTGGAGCCCGTGGTCCGACACCGGAGGGCAGGCAGATCGACGGTGTGAGTCCTGTGGCTCGACACTGGATGGCAGGCAGCTCGACGGTGTGATGTCCCGTGGCTCGACACCGGAAGGTTGGCAGATCGACCAGTACACTACACCCGAAGCAGAGAGGAGAGAGATTAGTCCGGGAATAGACAATGGGGTTCAATTTACGGAACGGTGGCGGAGGCGGAGGCTACCGAGGCAGAAGACAACACGGACTGACAACCCAGGCCTGCAAGATCAGGGTTGATATACTGCCGGGTAACGAGCCAGATTGTCCGCAGCTGTGCATCAATCAGGGCTGTGGCAATGGGAGGTGTCTGGAGGCAGGCCCGAGAAAACAATACCAAGCACTTGGCATAACAAAACAAACAGGGGAATGACAGACACATGAGGAGAGGAGATTGGGGGGAAACAGAGGTTAACACACAACGGGTCAGAGAGGGATCCTGACACTCTCATTTGCTCTCTCTTTCTCTTTACTATTAAAGTAAATAAAGAAATCACTTAATTCAGCAACGTAGACTCTGGCATGGGAATATGCAAGTCTAATGATTCAGCCATGCTATCTGCTCTGTAAGGCTGTAGTACATAAGCATGTGGTGCTTTGAGCTAAATCCTAATGTCAGCATGCAAACACACTCATTATAACCTGTTTAAACAAGCACATTTTTAGCGGGCAGGCGATAATGTTTACCATGTTCACCATCTTAGTTTAGCATTTAATCATGCTAACATTAGCTAATTAGCTCTCAACTCAAACTATAAGGAATGGGAATCGCGGATCATTCTGGGCCATTTTTGGAAAGAGGTTATGGCTACGGTAGCTGTCACTCTCTGTCACCTGTCCAGTCATCGGTCATTTGTCAATCGTTAATTATCAGGAAATGTGTGAGAAAGTGCGGAAGACAAATGCCCTTAAAAAGAGAAGCTCTCAAAAAAGGAGCAATATATTGCAAAATTGAAGTTAGTTAGTCCACCCTGTGGACCCACCACACGCAGGGACAAGCATCGGGGTCGGGTGCAATGCAGACCGGGCGGCGGGTCAGGCGGGAGGCCTGGGCGAGCCGATCGCCGGCAGCATAGACTAGCTCTAGGGACGTGGAACGTCACCTCGCTAGCGGGGAAAGAGCCAGAGCTGGTGCAGGAGGTGGAGCGATACCAGCTAAATATAGTTGGACTCACCTCCAAACACAGCGCTGGCTCTGGAACCAAGCTCCTGGAGAGGGGTTGGACTTTGTCCTTTTTCGGAGTTGCCCAGGGTGAGAGGCACCGGGCGGGAGTGGGGATACTCAAGAGCCCCCGGCTGAGCGCCGCTGTGTTGGAGTTCTCCCCACCTACGGGTTGCGGGGAGCAAGGCTCCGACTGTGGTTTGTGCTTATGCACCAAACAGCAGTTCAGAGTATCCGGCCTTCTTGGAGTTGGTGGGAGGGGTCCTGGAAAGGGCACCGCCTACCGACTCCATAGTACTCCTGGGGGACTTCAACGCTCACGTGGGCAATGACGGAGAAACCTGGCGGGGGGTGATTGGGAGGAACGGCTTGCCCGATCTGAACCCGAATTCTGTGCTTGCCACGGTTTGGCCATAACGAACACCATGTTCGAACATAAGGTGGCTCATAAGTGTACCTGGTACCAGAACACCTTAGGCCGGAGATCAATGATCGACTTTGTAATCGTATCATTTGATTTGCGGCCGTATGTCTTGGACACTCGGGTGAAGAGAGGAGCAGAGCTGTCAACTGATCACCACCTGGTGGTGAGTTGGATCAGATGGCAGGGGAACCGGTTGGAAAGACCCGGCAAGCCCAAATGTGTAGTGAGGGTGAACTGGGAACGTCTGGCGGAGGACCCTGTCCGGGAGGTCTTTAACTCCCACCTCCGGAAGAACTTCTCACACATCCCGAGGGAGGTTGGGGACATGGAATCCGAATGGACCATGTTCAAAGCCTCTATTGTGGACGCGGCCGCTAGGAGCTGTGGCCGGAAGGTCATCGGTGCCTGTCGTGGCGGCAACCCGAGAACCCGGTGGTGGACACCGGAGGTGAGGGAAGCCGTCAAGCTGAAGAAGGAGACCTTCAAGGCCTGGTTGGCCCAGGATTCTCCCGAAGCAGCTGACAGGTACCGGCAGGCCAGAAGGGCTGCAGCTGCGGTGGTTGCGAATGCTAAAACTCGGGCATGGGAGGAGATCGGGGAGGCCATGGAGAAGGACTTTCGGTTGGCCTCAAGGAGGTTCTGGCAAACCATCCGACGGCTCAGGAAGGGAAAGCAGGGCTTACCCCAGGCTGTTCTCAGCAGGGAGGGGGGAAACTGCTGACCCGGACAGGGGACATCGTCGGGCGGTGGAAAGAGCACTTTGAGGAACTCCTAAACCCGACCAACATGTCCTCTGCAGAGGAGGCAGCGCCTGAAGATCTAGGGGGAGGCTCACCCATATCCCTGGCAGAGGCCGCTGAGGTAGTCAAAAAGCTCCTTGGTGGCAAGGCGCGGGGGATGGATGAGATCCGCCCTGAGATGCTTAAAGCGCTGGACATAGTTGGGCTGTCCTGGCTGACACGCCTCTTCAATGTCGCATGGGGGTCGGGATCAGTGCCCATGGACTGGCAGACCGGGGTGGTGGTTCCCATTTTCAAAAAGGGGGACCGGAGAGTGTGCTCGAATTACCGGGGTTTCACACTACTCAGCCTCCCGGGGAAGGCTTATGCCAGGGTGCTGGAAAGGAGGCTCCAACCGTTTGTCGAACCTCAGATTCAAGAGGAGCAATGCGGATTCCGTCCCGGCCGTGGAACAGTGGACCAGCTCTTCACCCTCGCAAGACTACTGGAGGGGTTCTGGGAGTTTGCCCAACCAGTCTACATGTGCTTTGTGGACTTGGAGAAGGCTTTCGACCGGGTCCCTCGGGGGTTCTTGTGGGGGGTGCTGCGGGAGTATGGGGTGCCGGACCCATTACAACGGGCGATCCGGTCTCTGTACGACTGCAGTAGGAGCTGTGTCCGCATTCTCGGCAATAAGTCAGACATGTTCCCGGTGGGTGTTGGCCTCCGCCAGGGCTGCCCTTTGTCTCCGGTCCTGTTCGTTACTTTCACGGACAGGATATCTAGGCGCAGCCTGGGGGTGGAGAACGTCAGGTTCGGGGGTCTCGGGATCGCCTCTCTGCTGTTTGCAGATGATGTGGTCCTGTTAGCCTCCTCGGATCGTGACCTCCAGCATTCACTGGGGCGGTTTGCAGCCGAGTGTGAAGCGGCGGGGATGAGAGTTAGCACCTCCAAATCTGAGGCCATGGTGCTCTGCCGGAAACCGGTGGATTGCTCCCTCCAGGTGGGGATGGACTGCCTACCTCAAGCGAAGGAGTTCAAGTATCTCGGGGTCTTGTTCACGAGTGAGGGTAAGATGGAGCAGGAGATCGACAGACGGATCGGTGCGGCTGCAGCAGTAAAGCAGGCGCTGCACCGGACCGTCTTGGTGAAGAGGGAGCTGAGCCGGAAGGCAAAGCTCTCAATTTACCACTCGGTCTACGTTCCTACCCTCACCTATGGTCATGAACTCTGGGTCGTGACCGAAAGGACAAGGTCGCGGCTACAAGCGACCGAAATGAGCTTCCTCCGTAGGGTGGCCGGGCTCAGCCTTAGAGATAGGGTAAGGAGCTCGGTCATCAGGAGGGAGCTTGGAGTCGAGCCGCTACTCCTTCGCGTCGAAAGGAGTCAGCTGAGGTGGTTCGGGCATCTATTTAGGATGCCTCCTGGACGCCTCCCACTGGAGGTTTTCCAGGCACGTCCAACTGGGAAGAGACCCCGGGGAAGACCCAGAACACGCTGGAGGGATTACATCTCCCAGCTGGACTGGGAACGCCTCGGGATCCCCCAGAATGAGCTGGAACATGTTGCCGGTGAGAGGGAAGTCTGGGTCAGCTTGCTTGGCCTGTTGCCACCGCGACCCGACCCCGGATAAGCGGAGGAAAATGGATGGATGGATGGAAGTTAGTTAATGATATCGATCCTTAAGGATTAGGAGACATCGAATGGTCGAGGACCATGACAGCTCGCCAACCATTATGGTCACTGATGTTGCCATATATCTAGTGTTTGACGTTAGTCCCTACACTAACATTTTTAAATGCAGGCCCATATCCCATTTACTACACAGTCATTCAGACAAAGGTAAGCAAGCTAATGTTATGTTAATTTAATGCTAAAAAACTGTTGGCTAATGATGCATAATTAATCTACCGATATCTAGCAAAAATCAAACACATATCGTTAGCCTACCTTTGTGTTCCACTGTATACTACAGTATATACTACATTTTATTGTGTTGTGTTTTGTGTTAGTTCAGCAGTTCTTTTTGACACTTACAGTAAACAGCTAGCGAATGGCACTCTTACCCTCTTCCTCCAAAAATGGCCCATTTGCCGATGATAACGACACATTCCCATTCCTTTTGGTTGAGGCTGAAGGGATTGTCATTAGTTATGCAAATATTTGGTCCCTAAAATATCTAACATATTGGACGAATTGGCAACTCTTCCACAGTTGCAGAGACAGTCAAAACCACAAATGTAAACCTTTTGGTGGAGCTAAAAAAGTGACCATAGTCAGTAGGATTCATCCTCTTGACACCATGGATGCCTGCATTACATTTTATGGCGATCCATCCAATAGTTGTTAAGATATTATCCAGACCAAAGTGGTGGACCGACCAACCGTCATTACCTAGAGTCGCTGCAAGCGTGACTAAAGTAGTTTTGCTCCAGTGAGTGAAAAGGCATCACAAATCATTTAACGTACCATTTTGGTCTTATTCATGTTTCACTTACACATCTCTTTTAAATCCCCCGTTGGACTGTAGCTATGTACAGTTTTGAAGTAAATGTATTTTATTTGAGTGTATTTATACTACTATTTATACTATACTTCATACCTTTATACCAAGTGAAAAGTAATTCATATGACTACATTT
The DNA here is from genome assembly GCF_050575085.1 of Anarhichas minor. Taxonomy (NCBI): domain Eukaryota; kingdom Metazoa; phylum Chordata; class Actinopteri; order Perciformes; family Anarhichadidae; genus Anarhichas; species Anarhichas minor. Next base: position 1,852,350 of record NW_027466447.1, read on the forward strand.
ACTCGACAGCGATAGTTACTTTGCTTATTTTGCAAGAAACAAACAAACATTTAATGCACATTAATACATTAAGTGCATTTGTATTAAACCACTCAAGCAATGTTCCTGCTACATATTCTACAGTACGTCATCAAGAAAGAGCAGTAAAGTGGTGTGAAAAAATCCCAAACTAGCAGTTCATTGGAAACTGCTTGTGGGTTTTCGTGGATTCCCCAGCAAGCAGCTAGATCACAGATGAGGCATGAATCAAGTTTTTGCAAAGCCCTCTACTACATTACATTTTACTGTTCTTATTTAGTCATGAGCAGTATCTACTAATGATTATGCATCAGGGAAACCCAAGTGATAGAAATATGTGAGGTGTTTTTCTCCTATCTGTGGCTCAGGCCTACTCTTCCTCTTTCTAAAAGCGTCACAAGTGAGTGGGTGTCGTGCCCTGCTGTGGAGGGGCTTGCCTCAGAGTCTGATCTGAAAGCGGTGGTGTTTACAGAGAGATAATGGTTTCCCAATAAATGTGAAAGACAAATACTACCATCTACTGGTAATAGTAGATACAACTCGCTGAAGGAACTTAGCATTTATGTACTGTGTTGCTGCTGAACAGATAAAAAAGATACATATTTTAACAAGGGGTTATGTGTGTATATATATATATATATATATATATATATATATATATATATATATATATATATATATATATATATATATATCAGTGGTGGGCCGTCAGGGCCAGCAAGGCCTTCTCTGCTGGCCTAAACAGAATCACAAAATTATAGCTATTTTATAATTTAATAATTTTTCATCAACATGTATTATAATTTATCAAAATATTTTACCCATTATCTTATTTTCTCATTGCACAGCTACTGTCTTCCTCAGTTGCTCTGCTTCCAGTGCAGCTTGTTTTAAGTAGAGCTTTTATCCAATCAGATTTCACCCGTGTCTCTAGGTAAGAAGAGAGGCCCGAGGCCTTCAGCCTCACAAATTAATCCCTTTGCAGTTTAAGTAAATGGGGACCATATTGTTGATTGTCATAGTGTTCAACCAATCAAATCTTTAGTTTGACATGTTGGGCGTATTCTTTGACATGCCAGAGCCTTCAAGCTGGCCTACAAGTACGTCAGCATTAACGTGCAGCTGGCTCAGCATTAACATGCGCCGTGATTGGTCAGTGGGCTAGCGTGACTGTTTTGAAGCTGAAGCAGCTTTCATAAATTAGTATTAGTAGTTAGAGCTCAAGTTGAAAGATATACTTTCAACGGAACGGAACTGAACCGATGTTCTGTACAACCGTGTCATTAAACTCTTTATTAACAAAGAAAGGAGGATGGACTTTGTCTTTAAGTGAATAGCATCTGTGGTAAGTGAAGTGCTTTTACCTCTGCAGTAAGTGAAGTGCTTTTACCTCTGCAGTAGCGTTACTACTGTATTCATTTGTCTATCGTGTCGTTTTTATGATATGGTGAATATTGTTCCCTCTGATGTGAATAATATGGCTCGTGTACTTTAGTGTGCGGTGGAATACTGTTTTAGCGCTGCAGTGTTGCTGGATTGATGTGTCATGCTTTGTTGTGATATGAATATATGTGACTGGTTCTTGTGAGTTTGTTCTTGTCATTGTGTTAATTACATTGATTCTGACTATATGCATCATTGTCCGTTAATTACGAAGCATCCCGTCATCGCGGGGTTAGGGTCGGACATTTGCTTCTCTGTTTGGGCTGTTTTCTTTAACAAAGCAAGAATGATGGTCCGAGAAATGGCGATTGCTTTAGCCCTGTTTGAATCAGTAGAGAACAGCTAAACGCTGTGGGGAGAGTGTAGCCTGTTTGCTGCTATTGTTTTCCGCTAAGCTAGTTTAGCGTCGCGTGTATAATGTTTTTCTTCCGGGGTCGGAGTGTCACACAGCTGTCTGTTACGTCATGTGGGTTGCCAGTTTGAGCAAAGTACCCCGAAAAAATTTGATTTCCCACAATTTAAGCTTCTGCATTTTCCAAATGCACTAGTATTATTCAAATGTATTGTTCAGTTCGTAAGCCTCGTACCGAACGGACCTTCTGAGCCCTAGCCCTATTTTTAGGCCTCTGCATACCCATGCTAAAGAGAGTGTAGATCTGTAACTACAAGGTCTATTTGAATAATTTTGATGGTATAATACAGGTAACACTTGTGAGATGTGTTCAAATATGTAAATAATGTGTATATCTTTCTGGTTAATAGTCAATGAAGATGGCACAAAGCTCAAATTGAAAAGTTTCAGGTTCACCTGAAAAAAAAGCACTTTTATTGATATTATTTCTTTGAAATAATGCCTAAAAATACTCCACAATCATAGCACATGTCTGAAGTCTCCACAAACTATTTTTACTTCGATTGAGTGAAGCAGGCCGAAGCTATAGAGGTTTGAGTACGGAGAGGTCAGGCAGGGTAAAGCCAAATTCTCATTTTTGGAACCAGCTGTTCCGCTGTTCTATTCTAATTTGATATACTATATAACTATATATTTCACTTGTTTTATCACTAATAGTGTTCAATACATCTAATTAGGGCTGCAACTAATGATTATTTTAATAATCGATTAATTGGGCGATTATTTTTTCGATTAATCGATGAATCGGATAAAAAAAACAAAAACAAAAAAGCATTAATTTCCAACCCTTTATTCAAAAACAGAACTGATCTTCAGAAAGTGCACAAACAGGTTGCTCTGAACATCCCTGAGCTGTTAAAGTAATAATTAAATAACAAAAAAAACAAATGGACTAACACAAAAAACATACACATGTGCACAAAAATATGCATATTTTTGTTTAAAGGGACCTGAGCTATCAGAACAATAAATAATTTATAAAAAGTAAAGAAAAATACAAATCAGAAAACTTAACAGGATTTGTTTGAACGTCAGAACTTGTTCTCTACACTACACTCACAGACTCACACACTCACAGATGCACACACTCACACTCACAGATGCACACACTCACAAACTCTCACACTCACAGATGCACACACTCACACTCACAGATGCACACACTCACAAACTCTCACAGACGCTCACTCACAAACTCTCACACTCACAGACGCACACTCACAAACTCTCTCACACACACACACACAAGCACACTCAAGTTCACTTGAGGCTTATTCATTAAATTATTACCATCATTGTAGTAAGTGCAAGTTAAGTTCATTGATACACCACATTTAAACACAGCTTAAGATGACCAAGTGCTATAAAATAACTTTAAAATGAAATTTAAAAGTACAACACACACAAATATATTTGTCAACAATAACCAATATGGGACAAAGCACAGAACATGACAACAGATTGAAAAATGAATGGGCCAAAAAAGGCGAGTGAATAAAAACGTGTCTTTAATCTTGCAAACTATACCACCCCTACTTTACTACTGTTATTAACGAGCTAACGCTAACTTGTCATGCTTGTCAAGCTGGATAACGAGTAAACACCAGCACCAGAAGAGCTACTGGAGGGACGTTACGTTCCTCACTTCAAAACGGAACAAAAGTAGGATTCTGTAGACTTACCCTGCTGTTGAACCTCTTCCTCCTCATCAAGGACTCCAACATGTTTACGTTTTAGGTGCTGAATCATCACCGTGGTGCTCCCGTGCCATATCATGTCGCTTTTGCATATCTTGCAATGAACACACTTTTTCAATTTATTAAGTGTGAAATGATCCCACACCTTGGACGACTTAGGTCGTACTGATTTCTCTGCCTCCGCCATGTTTCAGAACAACGTTACGGGTCTCTCCGATGGTCTTTCCTCTACCTGTGTTGTAAATTGTTTGATTGCATGTTTACTTTTATTGTGAAGAGCATGAAAACGGAAGTGATTTTACTGTGAAGAGACAGGAAGTAGCATGATACGTGCTTATTCACGACAACAATGATAACTAGAAAATTCCTAAAGAAATTTTGACAGTGTGGCTTCTACTGCCCGAAGAAATCACAATATATACACACGCCAATGTTACCGGTAGTGTCATTCAGGTTAAAAATATCTAAGACCTGAATGACTGTATGATAGAGAGAGACACAAAGAGGGAGAGAGAGACAGACAGAAAAATAGACAGAGAGGAGAGAGAGACAGAGTGAGTGAGACAGGCAGACAGTTAGATGGACTGAGTGAGTGAGTGGGAGAGTGAGACAGGCAGACAGACAGTTAGATGGACTGAGTGAGTGAGTGGGAGAGTGAGACAGGCAGACAGACAGTTAGATGGACTGAGTGAGTGAGTGGGAGAGTGAGACAGGCAGACAGACAGTTAGATGGACTGAGTGAGTGAGTGGGAGAGTGAGGCAGGCAGACAGACAGTTAGATGGACTGAGTGAGTGAGTGGGAGAGTGAGACAGGCAGACAGACAGTTAGATGGACTGAGTGAGTGAGTGGGAGAGTGAGGCAGGCAGACAGACAGTTAGATGGACTGAGTGAGTGAGTGGGAGAGTGAGACAGGCAGACAGACAGTTAGATGGAATGAGTGAGTGAGTGGGAGAGTGAGACAGGCAGACAGACAGTTAGATGGACTGAGTGAGTGAGTGGGAGAGTGAGACAGGCAGACAGACAGTTAGATGGAATGAGTGAGTGAGTGAGTGAGTGGGAGAGAGAGACAGGCAGACACACAGACAGTTAGATGACTGAGTGAGTGGGAGAGTGAGACAGGCAGACAGACAGTTAGATGGACTGAGTGAGTGGGGGAGAGAGACAGGCAGACAGACAGTTAGATGGACTGAGTGAGTGGGAGAGAGAGACAGGCAGACAGACAGAGAGCGAGAGCCTGCGCGCATGTGTGTAACTGGTTGCCATGGTGAGCCACGCACCTGGTGTTAGAGGCAGACTGATTAAGAAACATTACAGTAAACAGTGATTTTGAACAAAACCCCCTAACTCCTTTTAACAAATTAGCAGGAGTCTGAGTGCCAAAATATGGATACCGTGAGAAAGATAAGACTCTGGCAAACGCAGTAATATGTTTTTTATGTTTGTGGTGTTAAAAATGTGAGCTCCAGAGCAATATACAAAACTGGTACCGTCTGCGTTCTTTGAGAAATTAGTGGTGAGATTTAACATGGAGTCTAATGGAGCAGTTGGTTGGAGTTCATGTCGCTCTGCAGCTCTTTGAGCCAAATGTGTAAGTCCGTTGGATTCCATAGACACTTTACTGCGACCAGCACAACATTTCCAAGCTTTTTGGCCAAAATGGTGTATAAAGAGTAAAAATTGTGGGAGCTGGAGCAATTTGTTTGGAAAAATCACAGAAGATTTTCCTGCTCCGCTCCACTCTGACAGTTATGCTCTCACTCTAGCTCTTAACGAGCCGTGCAATACACACCCATTATAAAATCTGAAACAGACCCAAAATGTTCCTGAAACTTAATCTGTGACTTCATGAAAACTGTGCTAGCTATCAAAATGTCCCTTTGGCTCAATAAAGTGCAGGGTTTTGTCTACGTTTTAAACTTTGAATCATGTTTCTACGTTAATGTACGGCTAGTCAATATGGGCCCAAAGTTAAGTGTTTTTTTAGCTCTCTTCACGTCGAAACCCCATTCAAGTGAATGGAGAAATTTTGCTCAGTTTTTTGGGATTTTCGGGAATTTTCGGGAAAACCGCTAGGCGAATCTCTCCGAAAAATAGATAGCACACTATTCCCGATCAGGCCGCACGTTTTGATGTATTTTTCACGCCACTGTTGGCAATGCTGTGTGAGGAGAAGCGCGCCAAACTTCATTTTGCTCTGTTTTTCGGGGTTTTCCGGGATTTTCGGGAAAACCGCTGGGCGAATCTCTCCGAAAAATAGTTTCCGCACTATTCCCGATCAGGCCGCACGTTTTGATGTATTTTTCACGCCGCTGTTGGCAATGCTGTGTGAGGAGAGGCGTGCCAAATTTTTGGATCAGCCTGCACCTCTAACACCAGGTGCGTCGTCACCATGCCAACCAGTTACACAAACGCACGCAGGCTCTCTCTCTCTCTCTGTCTCTCTCTCTCTCGCTCTCATACAGTCATTCAGGTCTTAGAGATTTTAAGAGGACTTTCCACCCCCCCACCCCATTTCAAAATAAAAGCCCCAGAGAGTGAAATCTAACTGGAATGCTTTTGATGAAGACTGTCATTTAATAACCTCTGTTTATGTGTGTCAAACATTATGATTATGTCTCTTCTCCCCCACCCAGTCCCACCCTTTCAAAATAAAAGCCCCACAGAGTGAAATCTAACTGGAATGCTTTTGATGAAGACTGTCATTTAATAACCTCTGTGTTTCATACATTCTGATTCTGTCTCCTCTCCTTTCTCCCCCACCCAGCCCCACTCTTTCAAAATAAAAGCCTCATGGATTAACTGTATTTAAACGTTAAGCTCAAAATTAGGCTTTTTTGTTGAAAAACTTAATGCTCTGACTAATACTGCGACAACTACTACTGCTGCTGCTAATATAGTATTACTACTACTACTACTACTGCTACTACTTCTACTATAACTTTTGCTGTTGCTACTATTACTACTACTACTACTGCTACTGCTATTACTGCTACCATCAATATTATTACTACCACCACTGCTATTACTACCACTACTACTATTACTTATACTACAACTGCTATTCATGCTACTACAAGTAGTATTACTACTACGGCTATTAGTACAACTGCTACTAGTACTACTACTACTGCTACTTCTTCTACTGCCATTACTATTACTACTATAACTACTTCTAATACTACTACTGTTATATTAAATACTACGACCAATACTACAGCTATTACTACGACTACTGATACTACTACTTCTACTACTTCTTCTAATTACTAATACTTCTACTTCTACAACAACTACAACTTCCACTACTACAAATATCACTATAGGACTTTTCCCTTTCAAAATGTTCAGCTCTTTCAGGAGAGGGGTGCTTTGACTTTTCATATTTGTAATCTTTTTGAAATATTAAGCTATTTGCAATTTTTTTTAATGGGATCTCTATTGAGAAAATCTTCAAATCCTGTTAAACTTCTTCAACTTTCAAAGCCTTCTTCTTCTCATACTTTCAGCTACAGACACCATAGTTGGACATTTCAACTAGAAGGGTTTTCAGCAGTGCAGTTTAAATGCTTTTGAGCTTCAACATTTTTCAGACAGGTAGTCTCCCATTTCTTAATTTTCAGCAATTTTTTTACAATTAATTTCAGCTTTCAGCATTCCAATGCATTTTCAGCAGGAAATGCATTTTCTAGTTCCTCTTTATATTATTATATTTCTTCCGTATGCTTTTTGCTACTTACGCAACTTAACTCCTTCCACATTTTTTAAGCTACAGAAACCGTTCAACTATCAAAATGTTCAGCTCTTTCAGGAGAGGGGTGCTATATCTCTTCATATTTATAATCTTTAAACTTTTTGAATTATTAAGCTTTTTTCAATTTTTTCTTTGAATGGGTTTCTATGGAGAAAATGTTCAAATCCTCTTCAACTTTCAAATCCTTCTACTTCCTCATACTTTCAGCTACAGACACCATTTCAACTTTCAAATGTTGAGAAAACCCTGAGCTATTGCAGAATGATTCAGCTTTTTGATATCTTTTACACTTTTTGAACTGCAGCAATTTAACTTCTATGACTTTTTAAGTCCTTTTCTGACTTTATAATGGATGTGTATTGCGCAGCTTAGAGTGCGTGATGTCACCGCTAGAGTGAAGAGCAGCTTGAGATTCTTGTGCAAAAAACATTTGTCTTTTGCCACTGAGTCCACAATCTTCACTCTTCATGAATAATTTCTGGATGTAAAAGTAGCTAATCTTGTCCTTGTCGTAGACAAATTACTGTGGAATCCCACAGATTTACACATTTGGCACAGAAAGCCTGTAATTGAGAGGAAAACCAACTTTCTGCTCCATAGAGACCAATGTTAAATTTTGCTTCAAAAACATCTTCCACAGAACACGGTACCCCATTTCTAGATCGCCAGTTCAGCCACGCTAATTAGTGATGTTGATAAAGACACAGACTCACAGACACACACGCACTCCTCTTCCTCTCTCCCTCTCTCTCTCTCTCTCTCTCTCTCTCTCTCTCTCTCTTTCAGCATTCCAACGCATTTTCAGCAGGAAATGCATTTTCTAGTTACTTTTATCACTCGTCTTGTCTCCCTTATGTTGCAGCCTTTGAGCCAGGTCGTAACAATGCCCAGGTAAATGGCCGACTCTGCAGTGAAAACCTTTTTTGCGCAGCAATGGTGGTACAGTATTGAGCACAGCTGCCTTTCAAGTAAGTGTTAATTCCTTCATATATGCTGGGAGCTGAAGGCTTCTGTTTACCTTTGGGACCAAAGATAAGATCATTGTCGCTACTCTCCAGAATTGTAAATCAATACTTCCTGGACAATATTGTATTGTGTCACAGGCAGCTGAAGTGAGCCATCCCCTCAAATGCAGCCCCTTTCACTTTATAAATGCAGAGCTCTTTTCAGTCTCAGTGCCCAGGTAAATTGCCGACTATGCTGTGAAAGCCTTTGGCCCACAAATGGTGGTAGAGTGGTGAGCATAGCTTTCTTCCAAGCAGTTGGCCCCTGTTAGATTTCCGGCCATCTGAGTCATTTTCTTCCAGTGAGAGTACACTGTTGCTAAGTTTTGTAGTCAGATAGTAAGCAGAAAGGCAGCAAATGTCCAACATTTCCACTGTGACTGGTTGTATAGTGGTGCGGGGAGTTTTTCCAAGCTTAATTTCTAAACCTCACAGTTGCATTTCACAGTACTATACAAGTGCATATACAAATCTGCATCTATTGTTTTTGGTCATATTTCTTCAGGTATCTCGAAGAAAGGTCGACAATATGTGATTATTGGTGAGGGATGTACCTCAGTGGTAGAGCGCGTGCTTTGCATGTATGAGGCCCGGGGTTCAATCCCCCGCATCTCCATCAGGTATTATGGTCACTGTTAAGAAACTTGACATCCAAAACATACATAGAGGAAATGAAAGAATCCACCAAGTATCACTAAGGCAAGCAAAATTGAACAGTGTTACAGAAAAGTGTTCTTTGTAAGTGTCTTTTTCAGCCACTGAGACAATTCTTAGAATTTCTGAAAGTTGGTTTAATACTGTCTCCTGGGTTGTTGTGTCCGAGTGGCATAAAAGGCTGAGAATGTAACAGTGAAATCAACTGTCCTTGGAAACTTTTTTGAAGAAAATCTTTGAAACTGTTAATTTTCACAAAATCCACTTTTATGAAGAAAATCTTTGAAACTGTTTACATTATGTAACAGTGAAAACAACTGTCCTGAGCCACTTTATTGAAGAAAATCTTTGAAAGTGTTTATTTTCACAAAATCCACTTTTGGCCTCTTTCAAGCCTGAAACGTATTTTAAGAGCATAAAAGGCTGAGAATGTACCGTAAACCAGTAAAGGTGGGTAAGCAGGTTGTAATGAAAACATCATGAAACAGTGAAATCAACTGACCTGAGCCAGTTTTCTGAAACTATGTTCACTTTCACAAAATCCACTTTTGGCCTCTTCCAAGCCTGAAACATATTTTAAGAGCATAAAAGGCTGAGAATGTACCGTAAACCAGTAAAGGTGGGTAAGCATCAGCTTCTAATGATAACATCATGAAACTGAACTGCCCTGAGCCAGTTTTTTGAAGAAAACCTTTGAATGTATTTTGACTTTCACAAAATCCACTTTTTTTTTTTCTTCCAAGCCTGAAATGTATTTTAAGAGCATAAAAGGCTAAGAATGTACCGGAAACCAATAAAGGTGTGTAAGAATCAGTTTCTATCGAAAACATCATGAAACAGTGAAATCAACTGCCCTAAGCCAGTTTTTTGAAACTATGTTTACTTTCACAAAATCCACTTTTTTGAAGAAAATCTTTGAAACTGTGCTGACTTTCAGAAAATCCACTTTTGGCCTCTTCCACGCCTGAAACGTATTTTAAGAGCATAAAAGGCTGAGAATGTACCGTAAACCAGTAAAGGTGGGTAAGCAGGTTGTAATGAAAACATCATGAAACAGTGCAATCAACTGACCTGAGCCAGTTTTCTGAAACTATGTTGACTTTCACAAAATCCACTTTTTTGAAGAAAATCTTTGAAACTATGTTTACCTTCACAAAATCCACTTTTTTGAAGAAAATCTTAGAAACTATGTTTACTTTCACAAAATCAACTTTTGGCCTCCTCTCTGCCTGAAACATCTTTTAAGAGCATAAAAAGTGAAAATGCATCTCTAGGCAGGAAAGTGCTGAAAGCTGCAGGTATTCATGAACATGACATCAGACTGTGAAATCAACTGTCCTGACGTAGTTCTTTGAAGAAAATCTTTGAAACTATGTTTACTTTCACAAAATCCACTTTTTTGAAGAAAATCTTTGAAACTATGTTTACTTTCACAAAATCCACTTTTTTGAAGAAAATCTTTGAAACTATGTTTACTTTCACAAAATCCACTTTTTTGAAGAAAATCTTTGAAACTATGTTTACTTTCACAAAATCCACTTTTTTGAAGAAAATCTTTGAAACTATGTTTACTTTCACAAAATCCACTTTTTTGAAGAAAATCTTTGAAACTATGTTTACTTTCACAAAATCAACTTTTGGCCTCCTCTGCCTGAAACGTCTTTTTCAGAGCATAAAAAGTGAAAATGCATCTCTTGGCAGGAAAGTGCTGAAAGCTGCAGATATTCATGAACATGACATTAGACTGTGAAATCAACTGTCCTGACGTAGTTCTTTGAAGAAAATCTTTGAAACTATGTTTGCTTTTACAAAATCCACTTTTTTGAAGAAAATCTTTGAAACTATGTTTACTTTCACAAAATCAACTTTTGGCCTCCTCTCTGCCTGAAACGTCTTTTAAGAGCATAAAAAGTGAAAATGCATCTCTTGGCAGGAAAGTGCTGAAAGCTGCAGGTATTCATGAACATGACATCAGACTGTGAAATCAACTGTCCTGACGTAGTTCTTTGAAGAAAATCTTTGAAACTATGTTTACTTTCACAAAATCAACTTTTGGCCTCCTCTCTGCCTGAAACATCTTTTAAGAGCATAAAAAGTGAAAATGCATCTCTAGGCAGGAAAGTGCTGAAAGCTGCAGATATTCATGAACATGACATTAGACTGTGAAATCAACTGTCCTGACATAGTTCTTTGAAGAAAATCTTTGAAACTATGTTTACTTTCACAAAATCCACTTTTTTGAAGAAAATCTTTGAAACTATGTTTACTTTCACAAAATCAACTTTTGGCCTCCTCTCTGCCTGAAACGTCTTTTTCAGAGCATAAAAAGTGAAAATGCATCTCTAGGCAGGAAAGTGCTGAAAGCTGCAGGTATTCATGAACATGACATCAGACTGTGAAATCAACTGTCCTGACGTAGTTCTTTGAAGAAAATCTTTGAAACTATGTTTACTTTCACATAATCCACTTTTTCGAAGAAAATCTTTGAAACTATGTTTACTTTCACAAAATCAACTTTTGGCATCCTCTCTGCCTGAAATGTCTTTTAAGAGCATAAAAAGTGAAAATGCATCTCTAGGCAGGAAAGTGCTGAAAGCTGCAGGTATTCATGAACATGACATCAGACTGTGAAATCAACTGTCCTGACGTAGTTCTTTGAAGAAAATCTTTGAAACTATGTTTACTTTCACAAAATCCACTTTTTTGAAGAAAATCTTTGAAACTCTGTTTACTTTCACAAAATCCACTTTTTTGAAGAAAATCTTTGAAACTATGTTTACTTTCACAAAATCCACTTTTTTGAAGAAAATCTTTGAAACTATGTTTACTTTCACAAAATCAACTTTTTTGAAGAAAATCTTTGAAACTATGTTTACTTTCACAAAATCAACTTTTGGCCTCCTCTGCCTGAAACGTCTTTTTCAGAGCATAAAAAGTGAAAATGCATCTCTTGGCAGGAAAGTGCTGCAGGTATTCATGAACATGACATCAGACTGTGAAATCAACTGTCCTGACGTAGTTCTTTGAAGAAAATCTTTGAAACTATGTTTACTTTCACAAAATCAACTTTTGGCCTCCTCTCTGCCTGAAACATCTTTTAAGAGCATAAAAAGTGAAAATGCATCTCTAGGCAGGAAAGTGCTGAAAGCTGCAGGTATTCATGAACATGACATCAGACTGTGAAATCAACTGTCCTGACATAGTTCTTTGAAGAAAATCTTTGAAACTATGTTTACTTTCACAAAATCAACTTTTGGCCTCCTCTCTGCCTGAAACATCTTTTAAGAGCATAAAAAGTGAAAATGCATCTCTTGGCAGGAAAGTGCTGAAAGCTGCAGGTATTCATGAACATGATATCAGACTGTGAAATCAACTGTCCTGACGTAGTTCTTTGAAGAAAATCTTTGAAACTATGTTTACTTTCACAAAATCCACTTTTTTGAAGAAAATCTTTGAAACTATGTTTACTTTCACAAAATCAACTTTTTTGAAGAAAATCTTTGAAACTATGTTTACTTTCACAAAATCAACTTTTGGCCTCCTCTCTGCCTGAAACGTCTTTTTCAGAGCATAAAAAGTGAAAATGCATCTCTAGGCAGGAAAGTGCTGAAAGCTGCAGGTATTCATGAACATGACATCAGACTGTGAAATCAACTGTCCTGACGTAGTTCTTTGAAGAAAATCTTTGAAACTATGTTTACTTTCACAAAATCCACTTTTTTGAAGAAAATCTTTGAAACTATGTTTACTTTCACAAAATCCACTTTTTTGAAGAAAATCTTTGAAACTATGTTTACTTTCACAAAATCCACTTTTTTGAAGAAAATCTTTGAAACTATGTTTACTTTCACAAAATCAACTTTTTTGAAGAAAATCTTTGAAACTATGTTTACTTTCACAAAATCCACTTTTGGCCTCCTCTGCCTGAAACGTCTTTTTCAGAGCATAAAAAGTGAAAATGCATCTCTTGGCAGGAAAGTGCTGCAGGTATTCATGAACATGACATCAGACTGTGAAATCAACTGTCCTGACGTAGTTCTTTGAAGAAAATCTTTGAAACTATGTTTACTTTCACAAAATCCACTTTTTTGAAAAAAATCTTTGAAACTATGTTTACTTTCACAAAATCAACTTTTGGCCTCCTCTCTGCCTAAAACGTCTTTTTCAGAGCATAAAAAGTGAAAATGCATCTCTTGGCAGGAAAGTGCTGAAAGCTGCAGGTATTCATGAACATGACATTAGACTGTGAAATCAACTGTCCTGACATAGTTCTTTGAAGAAAATCTTTGAAACTATGTTTACTTTCACAAAATCCACTTTTTTGAAGACAATCTTTGAAACTATGTTTACTTTCACAAAATCCACTTTTTTGAAGACAATCTTTGAAACTATGTTTACTTTCACAAAATCAACTTTTGGCCTCCTCTCTGCCTGAAACATCTTTTAAGAGCATAAAAAGTGAAAATGCATCTCTTGGCAGGAAAGTGCTGAAAGCTGCAGGTATTCATGAACATGATATCAGACTGTGAAATCAACTGTCCTGACGTAGTTCTTTGAAGAAAATCTTTGAAACTATGTTTACTTTCACAAAATCCACTTTTTTGAAGAAAATCTTTGAAACTATGTTTACTTTCACAAAATCAACTTTTTTGAAGAAAATCTTTGAAACTATGTTTACTTTCACAAAATCAACTTTTGGCCTCCTCTCTGCCTGAAATGTCTTTTTCAGAGCATAAAAAGTGAAAATGCATCTCTAGGCAGGAAAGTGCTGAAAGCTGCAGGTATTCATGAACATGACATCAGACTGTGAAATCAACTGTCCTGACATAGTTCTTTGAAGAAAATCTTTGAAACTATGTTTACTTTCACAAAATCCACTTTTTTGAAGACAATCTTTGAAACTATGTTTACTTTCACAAAATCCACTTTTTTGAAGACAATCTTTGAAACTATGTTTACTTTCACAAAATCAACTTTTGGCCTCCTCTCTGCCTGAAACATCTTTTAAGAGCATAAAAAGTGAAAATGCATCTCTTGGCAGGAAAGTGCTGAAAGCTGCAGGTATTCATGAACATGATATCAGACTGTGAAATCAACTGTCCTGACGTAGTTCTTTGAAGAAAATCTTTGAAACTATGTTTACTTTCACAAAATCCACTTTTTTGAAGACAATCTTTGAAACTATGTTTACTTTCACAAAATCAACTTTTGGCCTCCTCTCTGCCTGAAACATCTTTTAAGAGCATAAAAAGTGAAAATGCATCTCTTGGCAGGAAAGTGCTGAAAGCTGCAGGTATTCATGAACATGATATCAGACTGTGAAATCAACTGTCCTGACGTAGTTCTTTGAAGAAAATCTTTGAAACTATGTTTACTTTCACAAAATCCACTTTTTTGAAGAAAATCTTTGAAACTATGTTTACTTTCACAAAATCAACTTTTTTGAAGAAAATCTTTGAAACTATGTTTACTTTCACAAAATCAACTTTTGGCCTCCTCTCTGCCTGAAACGTCTTTTTCAGAGCATAAAAAGTGAAAATGCATCTCTAGGCAGGAAAGTGCTGAAAGCTGCAGGTATTCATGAACATGACATCAGACTGTGAAATCAACTGTCCTGACGTAGTTCTTTGAAGAAAATCTTTGAAACTATGTTTACTTTCACAAAATCCACTTTTTTGAAGACAATCTTTGAAACTATGTTTACTTTCACAAAATCAACTTTTGGCCTCCTCTCTGCCTGAAACATCTTTTAAGAGCATAAAAAGTGAAAATGCATCTCTTGGCAGGAAAGTGCTGAAAGCTGCAGGTATTCATGAACATGATATCAGACTGTGAAATCAACTGTCCTGACGTAGTTCTTTGAAGAAAATCTTTGAAACTATGTTTACTTTCACAAAATCAACTTTTGGCCTCCTCTCTGCCTGAAACGTCTTTTTCAGAGCATAAAAAGTGAAAATGCATCTCTAGGCAGGAAAGTGCTGAAAGCTGCAGGTATTCATGAACATGACATCAGACTGTGAAATCACCTGTCCTGACGTAGTTCTTTGAAGAAAATCTTTGAAACTATGTTTACTTTCACAAAATCCACTTTTTTGAAGAAAATCTTTGAAACTATGTTTACTTTCACAAAATCCACTTTTTTGAAGAAAATCTTTGAAACTATGTTTACTTTCACAAAATCCACTTTTTTGAAGAAAATCTTTGAAACTATGTTTACTTTCACAAAATCAACTTTTTTGAAGAAAATCTTTGAAACTATGTTTACTTTCACAAAATCCACTTTTGGCCTCCTCTGCCTGAAACGTCTTTTTCAGAGCATAAAAAGTGAAAATGCATCTCTTGGCAGGAAAGTGCTGCAGGTATTCATGAACATGACATCAGACTGTGAAATCAACTGTCCTGACGTAGTTCTTTGAAGAAAATCTTTGAAACTATGTTTACTTTCACAAAATCAACTTTTGGCCTCCTCTCTGCCTGAAACATCCTTTAAGAGCATAAAAAGTGAAAATGCATCTCTTGGCAGGAAAGTGCTGCAGGTATTCATGAACATGACATCAGACTGTGAAATCAACTGTCCTGACGTAGTTCTTTGAAGAAAATCTTTGAAACTATGTTTACTTTCACAAAATCAACTTTTGGCCTCCTCTCTGCCTGAAACATCCTTTAAGAGCATAAAAAGTGAAAATGCATCTCTAGGCAGGAAAGTGCTGAAAGCTGCAGATATTCATGAACATGACATTAGACTGTGAAATCAACTGTCCTGACATAGTTCTTTGAAGAAAATCTTTGAAACTATGTTTACTTTCACAAAATCCACTTTTTTGAAGAAAATCTTTGAAACTATGTTTACTTTCACAAAATCAACTTTTTTGAAGAAAATCTTTGAAACTATGTTTACTTTCACAAAATCAACTTTTTTGAAGAAAATCTTTGAAACTATGTTTACTTTCACAAAATCAACTTTTGGCCTCCTCTCTGCCTGAAACATCTTTTAAGAGCATAAAAAGTGAAAATGCATCTCTTGGCAGGAAAGTGCTGCAGGTATTCATGAACATGACATCAGACTGTGAAATCAACTGTCCTGACGTAGTTCTTTGAAGAAAATCTTTGAAACTATGTTTACTTTCACAAAATCAACTTTTGGCCTCCTCTCTGCCTGAAACATCTTTTAAGAGCATAAAAAGTGAAAATGCATCTCTAGGCAGGAAAGTGCTGAAAGCTGCAGATATTCATGAACATGACATTAGACTGTGAAATCAACTGTCCTGACATAGTTCTTTGAAGAAAATCTTTGAAACTATGTTTACTTTCACAAAATCCACTTTTTTGAAGACAATCTTTGAAACTATATTTACTTTCACAAAATCCACTTTTGGCCTCCTCTGCCTGAAACGTCTTTTTCAGAGCATAAAAAGTGAAAATGCATCTCTTGGCAGGAAAGTGCTGCAGGTATTCATGAACATGACATCAGACTGTGAAATCAACTGTCCTGACGTAGTTCTTTGAAGAAAATCTTTGAAACTATGTTTACTTTCACAAAATCAACTTTTGGCCTCCTCTCTGCCTGAAACATCTTTTAAGAGCATAAAAAGTGAAAATGCATCTCTTGGCAGGAAAGTGCTGCAGGTATTCATGAACATGACATCAGACTGTGAAATCAACTGTCCTGACGTAGTTCTTTGAAGAAAATCTTTGAAACTATGTTTACTTTCACAAAATCAACTTTTGGCCTCCTCTCTGCCTGAAACGTCTTTTTCAGAGCATAAAAAGTGAAAATGCATCTCTAGGCAGGAAAGTGCTGAAAGCTGCAGGTATTCATGAGAATGACATGAAACTGGAATCAACTGTCCTGAGCCAGTTCTTTGAAGAAAATCTTTGAAATTATGTTTACTTTCACAAATCAACTTTTGGCCTCCTCTCTGCCTGAAACGTCTTTTAAGAGCATAAAAAGTGAAAATGCATCTCTAGGCAGTAAAGTGCTGAAAGCTGCAGATATTCATGAACATGACATCAGACTGTGAAATCACCTGTCCTGACGTAGTATTTTGAAGAAAATCTTTGAAACTATGTTTACTTTCACAAAATCCACTTTTTTGAAGAAAATCTTTGAAATTAATGTTTACTTTCACAAAATCCACTTTTTTGAAGAAAATCTTTGAAACTATGTTTACTTTCACAAAATCCACTTTTTTGAAGAAAATCTTTGAAACTATGTTTACTTTCACAAAATCCACTTTTTTGAAGAAAATCTTTGAAACTATGTTTACTTTCACAAAATCAACTTTTGGCCTCCTCTCTGCCTGAAACGTCTTTTAAGAGCATAAAAAGTGAAAATCCATCTCTAGGCAGGAAAGTGCTGAAAGCTGCAGATATTCATGAACATGACATCAGACTGTGAAATCAACTGTCCTTACGTAGTATTTTGAAGAAAATCTTTGAAACTATGTTTACTTTCACAAAATCAACTTTTTTGAAGAAAATCTTTGAAACTATGTTTACTTTCACAAAATCAACTTTTGGCCTCCTCTCTGCCTGAAACGTCTTTTAAGAGCATAAAAAGTGAAAATCCATCTCTAGGCAGGAAAGTGCTGAAAGCTGCAGATATTCATGAACATGACATCAGACTGTGAAATCAACTGTCCTTACGTAGTATTTTGAAGAAAATCTTTGAAACTATGTTTACTTTCACAAAATCAACTTTTTTGAAGAAAATCTTTGAAACTATGTTTACTTTCACAAAATCAACTTTTTTGAAGAAAATCTTTGAAACTATGTTTACTTTCACAAAATCAACTTTTGGCCTCCTCTCTGCCTGAAACGTCTTTTAAGAGCATAAAAAGTGAAAATCCATCTCTAGGCAGGAAAGTGCTGAAAGCTGCAGATATTCATGAACATGACATCAGACTGTGAAATCAACTGTCCTTACGTAGTATTTTGAAGAAAATCTTTGAAACTATGTTTACTTTCACAAAATCAACTTTTTTGAAGAAAATCTTTGAAACTATGTTTACTTTCACAAAATCAACTTTTTTGAAGAAAATCTTTGAAACTATGTTTACTTTCACAAAATCAACTTTTTTGAAGAAAATCTTTGAAACTATGTTTACTTTCACAAAATCAACTTTTGGCCTCCTCTCTGCCTGAAACGTCTTTTAAGAGCATAAAAAGTGAAAATCCATCTCTAGGCAGGAAAGTGCTGAAAGCTGCAGATATTCATGAACATGACATCAGACTGTGAAATCAACTGTCCTGACGTAGTATTTTGAAGAAAATCTTTGAAACTATGTTTACTTTCACAAAATCAACTTTTGGCCTGCTCTCTGCCTGAAACGTCTTTTAAGAGCATAAAAAGTGAAAATGCATCTCTTGGCAGGAAAGTGCTGAAAGCTGCAGGTATTCATGAACATGACATCAGACTGTGAAATCAACTGTACTGACGTAGTTCTTTGAAGAAAATCTTTGAAACTATGTTTACTTTCACAAAATCCACTTTTTTGAAGAAAATCTTTGAAATTAATGTTTACTTTCACAAATCAACTTTTGGCCTCCTCTCTGCCTGAAACGTCTTTTTCAGAGCATAAAAAGTGAAAATGCATCTCTTGGCAGGAAAGTGCTGAAAGCTGCAGGTATTCATGAACATGACATCAGACTGTGAAATCAACTGTACTGACGTAGTTCTTTGAAGAAAATCTTTGAAACTATGTTTACTTTCACAAAATCCACTTTTTTGAAGAAAATCTTTGAAACTATGTTTACTTTCACAAAATCCACTTTTTTGAAGAAAATCTTTGAAACTATGTTTACTTTCACAAAATCCACTTTTTTGAAGAAAATCTTTGAAACTATGTTTACTTTCACAAAATCAACTTTTTTGAAGAAAATCTTTGAAACTATGTTTACTTTCACAAAATCAACTTTTGGCCTCCTCTCTGCCTGAAATGTCTTTTAAGAGCATAAAAAGTGAAAATCCATCTCTAGGCAGGAAAGTGCTGAAAGCTGCAGATATTCATGAACATGACATCAGACTGTGAAATCAACTGTCCTTACGTAGTATTTTGAAGAAAATCTTTGAAACTATGTTTACTTTCACAAAATCAACTTTTTTGAAGAAAATCTTTGAAACTATGTTTACTTTCACAAAATCAACTTTTGGCCTCCTCTCTGCCTGAAACGTCTTTTAAGAGCATAAAAAGTGAAAATCCATCTCTAGGCAGGAAAGTGCTGAAAGCTGCAGATATTCATGAACATGACATCAGACTGTGAAATCAACTGTCCTTACGTAGTATTTTGAAGAAAATCTTTGAAACTATGTTTACTTTCACAAAATCAACTTTTTTGAAGAAAATCTTTGAAACTATGTTTACTTTCACAAAATCAACTTTTGGCCTCCTCACTGCCTGAAACGTCTTTTAAGAGCATAAAAAGTGAAAATCCATCTCTAGGCAGGAAAGTGCTGAAAGCTGCAGATATTCATGAACATGACATCAGACTGTGAAATCAACTGTCCTGACGTAGTATTTTGAAGAAAATCTTTGAAACTATGTTTACTTTCACAAAATCAACTTTTGGCCTGCTCTCTGCCTGAAACGTCTTTTAAGAGCATAAAAAGTGAAAATGCATCTCTAGGCAGGAAAGTGCTGAAAGCTGCAGGTATTCATGAGAATGACATGAAACTGGAATCAACTGTCCTGAGGCAGTTCTTTGAAGAAAATCTTTGAAATTATGTTTACTTTCACAAATCAACTTTTGGCCTCCTCTCTGCCTGAAACGTCTTTTAAGAGCATAAAAAGTGAAAATGCATCTCTAGGCAGTAAAGTGCTGAAAGATGCAGATATTCATGAACATGACATCAGACTGTGAAATCATCTGTCCTGACGTAGTATTTTGAAGAAAATCTTTGAAACTATGTTTACTTTCACAAAATCAACTTTTTTGAAGAAAATCTTTGAAACTATGTTTACTTTCACAAAATCAACTTTTTTGAAGAAAATCTTTGAAACTATGTTTACTTTCACAAAATCAACTTTTTTGAAGAAAATCTTTGAAACTATGTTTACTTTCACAAAATCAACTTTTGGCCTCCTCTCTGCCTGAAACGTCTTTTAAGAGCATAAAAAGTGAAAATCCATCTCTAGGCAGGAAAGTGCTGAAAGCTGCAGATATTCATGAACATGACATCAGACTGTGAAATCAACTGTCCTGACGTAGTATTTTGAAGAAAATCTTTGAAACTATGTTTACTTTCACAAAATCAACTTTTTTGAAGAAAATCTTTGAAACTATGTTTACTTTCACAAAATCAACTTTTTTGAAGAAAATCTTTGAAACTATGTTTACTTTCACAAAATCAACTTTTGGCCTCCTCTCTGCCTGAAACGTCTTTTAAGATCATAAAAAGTGAAAATCCATCTCTAGGCAGGAAAGTGCTGAAAGCTGCAGATATTCATGAACATGACATCAGACTGTGAAATCAACTGTCCTGACGTAGTATTTTGAAGAAAATCTTTGAAACTATGTTTACTTTCACAAAATCAACTTTTTTGAAGAAAATCTTTGAAACTATGTTTACTTTCACAAAATCAACTTTTTTGAAGAAAATCTTTGAAACTATGTTTACTTTCACAAAATCAACTTTTTTGAAGAAAATCTTTGAAACTATGTTTACTTTCACAAAATCAACTTTTGGCCTCCTCTCTGCCTGAAACGTCTTTTAAGAGCATAAAAAGTGAAAATCCATCTCTAGGCAGGAAAGTGCTGAAAGCTGCAGATATTCATGAACATGACATCAGACTGTGAAATCAACTGTCCTTACGTAGTATTTTGAAGAAAATCTTTGAAACTATGTTTACTTTCACAAAATCAACTTTTTTGAAGAAAATCTTTGAAACTATGTTTACTTTCACAAAATCAACTTTTGGCCTCCTCTCTGCCTGAAACGTCTTTTAAGAGCATAAAAAGTGAAAATCCATCTCTAGGCAGGAAAGTGCTGAAAGCTGCAGATATTCATGAACATGACATCAGACTGTGAAATCAACTGTCCTGACGTAGTATTTTGAAGAAAATCTTTGAAACTATGTTTACTTTCACAAAATCAACTTTTGGCCTGCTCTCTGCCTGAAACGTCTTTTAAGAGCATAAAAAGTGAAAATGCATCTCTAGGCAGGAAAGTGCTGAAAGCTGCAGGTATTCATGAGAATGACATGAAACTGGAATCAACTGTCCTGATGCACGTTTTTGAAGAAAATCTTTGAAACTATGTTTACTTTCACAAAATCAACTTTTTTGAAGAAAATCTTTGAAACTATGTTTACTTTCACAAAATCAACTTTTGGCCTCCTCTCTGCCTGAAACGTCTTTTAAGAGCATAAAAAGTGAAAATGCATCTCTAGGCAGGAAAGTGCTGAAAGCTGCAGGTATTCATGAGAATGACATCAAACTGGAATCAACTGTCCTGAGGCAGTTCTTTGAAGAAAATCTTTGAAATTATGTTTACTTTCACAAATCAACTTTTGGCCTCCTCTCTGCCTGAAACGTCTTTTAAGAGCATAAAAAGTGAAAATGCATCTCTAGGCAGTAAAGTGCTGAAAGCTGCAGATATTCATGAACATGACATCAGACTGTGAAATCACCTGTCCTGACGTAGTATTTTGAAGAAAATCTTTGAAACTATGTTTACTTTCACAAAATCCACTTTTTTGAAGAAAATCTTTGAAATTATGTTTACTTTCACAAAATCAACTTTTGGCCTCCTCTCTGCCTGAAACGTCTTTTAAGAGCATAAAAAGTGAAAATGCATCTCTAGGCAGGAAAGTGCTGAAAGCTGCAGGTATTCATGAGAATGACATGAAACTGGAATCAACTGTCCTGAGGCAGTTCTTTGAAGAAAATCTTTGAAATTATGTTTACTTTCACAAATCAACTTTTGGCCTCCTCTCTGCCTGAAACGTCTTTTAAGAGCATAAAAAGTGAAAATGCATCTCTAGGCAGGAAAGTGCTGAAAGCTGCAGGTATTCATGAGAATGACATGAAACTGGAATCAACTGTCCTGAGGCAGTTCTTTGAAGAAAATCTTTGAAATTATGTTTACTTTCACAAATCAACTTTTGGCCTCCTCTCTGCCTGAAACGTCTTTTAAGAGCATAAAAAGTGAAAATCCATCTCTAGGCAGTAAAGTGCTGAAAGCTGCAGATATTCATGAACATGACATCAGACTGTGAAATCACCTGTCCTGACGTAGTATTTTGAAGAAAATCTTTGAAACTATGTTTACTTTCACAAAATCAACTTTTTTGAAGAAAATCTTTGAAATTATGTTTACTTTCACAAAATCAACTTTTGGCCTCCTCTCTGCCTGAAACGTCTTTTAAGAGCATAAAAAGTGAAAATGCATCTCTAGGCAGTAAAGTGCTGAAAGCTGCAGATATTCATGAACATGACATCAGACTGTGAAATCACCTGTCCTGACGTAGTATTTTGAAGAAAATCTTTGAAACTATGTTTACTTTCACAAAATCAACTTTTTTGAAGAAAATCTTTGAAATTATGTTTACTTTCACAAAATCAACTTTTGGCCTCCTCTCTGCCTGAAACGTCTTTTAAGAGCATAAAAAGTGAAAATGCATCTCTAGGCAGGAAAGTGCTGAAAGCTGCAGGTATTCATGAGAATGACATGAAACTGGAATCAACTGTCCTGAGGCAGTTCTTTGAAGAAAATCTTTGAAATTATGTTTACTTTCACAAATCAACTTTTGGCCTCCTCTCTGCCTGAAACGTCTTTTAAGAGCATAAAAAGTGAAAATCCATCTCTAGGCAGTAAAGTGCTGAAAGCTGCAGATATTCATGAACATGACATCAGACTGTGAAATCACCTGTCCTGACGTAGTATTTTGAAGAAAATCTTTGAAACTATGTTTACTTTCACAAAATCCACTTTTTTGAAGAAAATCTTTGAAATTATGTTTACTTTCACAAAATCAACTTTTGGCCTCCTCTCTGCCTGAAACGTCTTTTAAGAGCATAAAAAGTGAAAATCCATCTCTAGGCAGGAAAGTGCTGAAAGCTGCAGATATTCATGAACACAACATTAGACTGTGAAATCAACTGTCCTGACGTAGTTCATTGAAGAAAATCTTTGAAACTATGTTTACTTTCACAAAATCAACTTTTGGCCTCCTCTCTGCCTGAAACGTCTTTTAAGAGCATAAAAAGTGAAAATCCATCTCTAGGCAGGAAAGTGCTGAAAGCTGCAGATATTCATGAACATGACATCAGACTGTGAAATCAACTGTCCTGACGTAGTATTTTGAAGAAAATCTTTGAAACTATGTTTACTTTCACAAAATCAACTTTTTTGAAGAAAATCTTTGAAACTATGTTTACTTTCACAAAATCAACTTTTTTTAAGAAAATCTTTGAAACTATGTTTACTTTCACAAAATCAACTTTTGGCCTCCTCTCTGCCTGAAACGTCTTTTAAGAGCATAAAAAGTGAAAATCCATCTCTAGGCAGGAAAGTGCTGAAAGCTGCAGATATTCATGAACATGACATCAGACTGTGAAATCAACTGTCCTGACGTAGTATTTTGAAGAAAATCTTTGAAACTATGTTTACTTTCACAAAATCAACTTTTTTGATGAAAATCTTTGAAACTATGTTTACTTTAACAAAATCAACTTTTTTGAAGAAAATCTTTGAAACTATGTTTACTTTCACAAAATCAACTTTTTTGAAGAAAATCTTTGAAACTATGTTTACTTTCACAAAATCAACTTTTTTGAAGAAAATCTTTGAAACTATGTTTACTTTCACAAAATCAACTTTTGGCCTCCTCTCTGCCTGAAACGTCTTTTAAGAGCATAAAAAGTGAAAATCCATCTCTAGGCAGGAAAGTGCTGAAAGCTGCAGATATTCATGAACATGACATCAGACTGTGAAATCAACTGTCCTGACGTAGTTCATTGAAGAAAATCTTTGAAACTATGTTTACTTTCACAAAATCAACTTTTTTGAAGAAAATCTTTGAAACTATGTTTACTTTTACAAAATCCACTTTTTTGAAGAAAATCTTTGAAATTATGTTTACTTTCACAAAATCAACTTTTGGCCTCCTCTCTGCCTGAAACGTCTTTTAAGAGCATAAAAAGTGAAAATCCATCTCTAGGCAGGAAACTGCTGAAAGCTGCAGATATTCATGAACATGACATCAGACTGTGAACTCAACTCTCCTGATGCACGTTTTTGAAGAAAATCTTTGAAACTATGTTTACTTTCACAAAATCAACTTTTGGCCTCCTCTCTGCCTGAAACATCTTTTAAGAGCATAAAAAGTGAAAATGCATCTCTAGGCAGGAAAGTGCTGAAAGCTGCAGATATTCATGAACACAACATTAGACTGTGAAATCAACTGTCCTGATGCACGTTTTTGAAGAAAATCTTTGAAACTATGTTTACTTTCACAAAATCAACTTTTGGCCTCCTCTCTGCCTGAAACGTCTTTTAAGAGCATAAAAAGTGAAAATCCATCTCTAGGCAGGAAAGTGCTGAAAGCTGCAGATATTCATGAACATGACATCAGACTGTGAAATCAACTGTCCTGACGTAGTATTTTGAAGAAAATCTTTGAAACTATGTTTACTTTCACAAAATCAACTTTTTTGAAGAAAATCTTTGAAACTATGTTTACTTTCACAAAATCAACTTTTTTTAAGAAAATCTTTGAAACTATGTTTACTTTCACAAAATCAACTTTTGGCCTCCTCTCTGCCTGAAACGTCTTTTAAGAGCATAAAAAGTGAAAATCCATCTCTAGGCAGGAAAGTGCTGAAAGCTGCAGATATTCATGAACATGACATCAGACTGTGAAATCAACTGTCCTGACGTAGTATTTTGAAGAAAATCTTTGAAACTATGTTTACTTTCACAAAATCAACTTTTTTGATGAAAATCTTTGAAACTATGTTTACTTTAACAAAATCAACTTTTTTGAAGAAAATCTTTGAAACTATGTTTACTTTCACAAAATCAACTTTTTTGAAGAAAATCTTTGAAACTATGTTTACTTTCACAAAATCAACTTTTTTGAAGAAAATCTTTGAAACTATGTTTACTTTCACAAAATCAACTTTTGGCCTCCTCTCTGCCTGAAACGTCTTTTAAGAGCATAAAAAGTGAAAATCCATCTCTAGGCAGGAAAGTGCTGAAAGCTGCAGATATTCATGAACATGACATCAGACTGTGAAATCAACTGTCCTGACGTAGTTCATTGAAGAAAATCTTTGAAACTATGTTTACTTTCACAAAATCAACTTTTTTGAAGAAAATCTTTGAAACTATGTTTACTTTTACAAAATCCACTTTTTTGAAGAAAATCTTTGAAATTATGTTTACTTTCACAAAATCAACTTTTGGCCTCCTCTCTGCCTGAAACGTCTTTTAAGAGCATAAAAAGTGAAAATCCATCTCTAGGCAGGAAACTGCTGAAAGCTGCAGATATTCATGAACATGACATCAGACTGTGAACTCAACTCTCCTGATGCACGTTTTTGAAGAAAATCTTTGAAACTATGTTTACTTTCACAAAATCAACTTTTGGCCTCCTCTCTGCCTGAAACATCTTTTAAGAGCATAAAAAGTGAAAATGCATCTCTAGGCAGGAAAGTGCTGAAAGCTGCAGATATTCATGAACACAACATTAGACTGTGAAATCAACTGTCCTGATGCACGTTTTTGAAGAAAATCTTTGAAACTATGTTTACTTTCACAAAATCAACTTTTGGCCTCCTCTCTGCCTGAAACGTCTTTTAAGAGCATAAAAAGTGAAAATCCATCTCTAGGCAGGAAAGTGCTGAAAGCTGCAGGTATTCATGAGAATGACATGAAACTGGAATCAACTGTCCTGAGGCAGTTCTTTGAAGAAAATCTTTGAAATTATGTTTACTTTCACAAATCAACTTTTGGCCTCCTCTCTGCCTGAAACGTCTTTTAAGAGCATAAAAAGTGAAAATGCATCTCTAGGCAGGAAAGTGCTGAAAGCTGCAGATATTCATGAACATGACATCAGACTGTGAAATCAACTGTCCTGACGTAGTATTTTGAAGAAAATCTTTGAAACTATGTTTACTTTCACAAAATCAACTTTTGGCCTGCTCTCTGCCTGAAACGTCTTTTAACAGCATAAAAAGTGAAAATGCATCTCTAGGCAGGAAAGTGCTGAAAGCTGCAGGTATTCATGAGAATGACATGAAACTGGAATCAACTGTCCTGAGGCAGTTCTTTGAAGAAAATCTTTGAAACTATGTTTACTTTCACAAAATCAACTTTTGGCCTCCTCTCTGCCTGAAACGTCTTTTAAGAGCATAAAAAGTGAAAATCCATCTCTAGGCAGGAAAGTGCTGAAAGCTGCAGATATTCATGAACATGACATCAGACTGTGAAATCAACTGTCCTTACGTAGTATTTTGAAGAAAATCTTTGAAACTATGTTTACTTTCACAAAATCAACTTTTTTGAAGAAAATCTTTGAAACTATGTTTACTTTCACAAAATCAACTTTTGGCCTCCTCTCTGCCTGAAACGTCTTTTAAGAGCATAAAAAGTGAAAATCCATCTCTAGGCAGGAAAGTGCTGAAAGCTGCAGATATTCATGAACATGACATCAGACTGTGAAATCAACTGTCCTGACGTAGTATTTTGAAGAAAATCTTTGAAACTATGTTTACTTTCACAAAATCAACTTTTTTGAAGAAAATCTTTGAAACTATGTTTACTTTCACAAAATCAACTTTTTTTAAGAAAATCTTTGAAACTATGTTTACTTTCACAAAATCAACTTTTGGCCTCCTCTCTGCCTGAAACGTCTTTTAAGAGCATAAAAAGTGAAAATCCATCTCTAGGCAGGAAAGTGCTGAAAGCTGCAGATATTCATGAACATGACATCAGACTGTGAAATCAACTGTCCTGACGTAGTATTTTGAAGAAAATCTTTGAAACTATGTTTACTTTCACAAAATCAACTTTTTTGAAGAAAATCTTTGAAACTATGTTTACTTTCACAAAATCAACTTTTGGCCTCCTCTCTGCCTGAAACGTCTTTTAAGAGCATAAAAAGTGAAAATCCATCTCTAGGCAGGAAAGTGCTGAAAGCTGCAGATATTCATGAACATGACATCAGACTGTGAAATCAACTGTCCTGACGTAGTATTTTGAAGAAAATCTTTGAAACTATGTTTACTTTCACAAAATCAACTTTTTTGATGAAAATCTTTGAAACTATGTTTACTTTAACAAAATCAACTTTTTTGAAGAAAATCTTTGAAACTATGTTTACTTTCACAAAATCAACTTTTTTGAAGAAAATCTTTGAAACTATGTTTACTTTCACAAAATCAACTTTTTTGAAGAAAATCTTTGAAACTATGTTTACTTTCACAAAATCAACTTTTGGCCTCCTCTCTGCCTGAAACGTCTTTTAAGAGCATAAAAAGTGAAAATCCATCTCTAGGCAGGAAAGTGCTGAAAGCTGCAGATATTCATGAACATGACATCAGACTGTGAAATCAACTGTCCTGACGTAGTTCATTGAAGAAAATCTTTGAAACTATGTTTACTTTCACAAAATCAACTTTTTTGAAGAAAATCTTTGAAACTATGTTTACTTTTACAAAATCCACTTTTTTGAAGAAAATCTTTGAAATTATGTTTACTTTCACAAAATCAACTTTTGGCCTCCTCTCTGCCTGAAACGTCTTTTAAGAGCATAAAAAGTGAAAATCCATCTCTAGGCAGGAAACTGCTGAAAGCTGCAGATATTCATGAACATGACATCAGACTGTGAACTCAACTCTCCTGATGCACGTTTTTGAAGAAAATCTTTGAAACTATGTTTACTTTCACAAAATCAACTTTTGGCCTCCTCTCTGCCTGAAACATCTTTTAAGAGCATAAAAAGTGAAAATGCATCTCTAGGCAGGAAAGTGCTGAAAGCTGCAGATATTCATGAACACAACATTAGACTGTGAAATCAACTGTCCTGATGCACGTTTTTGAAGAAAATCTTTGAAACTATGTTTACTTTCACAAAATCAACTTTTGGCCTCCTCTCTGCCTGAAACGTCTTTTAAGAGCATAAAAAGTGAAAATCCATCTCTAGGCAGGAAAGTGCTGAAAGCTGCAGATATTCATGAACATGACATCAGACTGTGAAATCAACTGTCCTGACGTAGTATTTTGAAGAAAATCTTTGAAACTATGTTTACTTTCACAAAATCAACTTTTTTGAAGAAAATCTTTGAAACTATGTTTACTTTCACAAAATCAACTTTTTTTAAGAAAATCTTTGAAACTATGTTTACTTTCACAAAATCAACTTTTGGCCTCCTCTCTGCCTGAAACGTCTTTTAAGAGCATAAAAAGTGAAAATCCATCTCTAGGCAGGAAAGTGCTGAAAGCTGCAGATATTCATGAACATGACATCAGACTGTGAAATCAACTGTCCTGACGTAGTATTTTGAAGAAAATCTTTGAAACTATGTTTACTTTCACAAAATCAACTTTTTTGATGAAAATCTTTGAAACTATGTTTACTTTAACAAAATCAACTTTTTTGAAGAAAATCTTTGAAACTATGTTTACTTTCACAAAATCAACTTTTTTGAAGAAAATCTTTGAAACTATGTTTACTTTCACAAAATCAACTTTTTTGAAGAAAATCTTTGAAACTATGTTTACTTTCACAAAATCAACTTTTGGCCTCCTCTC
Organism: Anarhichas minor; assembly: GCF_050575085.1. Taxonomy (NCBI): domain Eukaryota; kingdom Metazoa; phylum Chordata; class Actinopteri; order Perciformes; family Anarhichadidae; genus Anarhichas; species Anarhichas minor. The sequence goes on from NW_027466447.1 coordinate 1,881,086, forward strand.
TGCCTGAAACGTCTTTTAAGAGCATAAAAAGTGAAAATCCATCTCTAGGCAGGAAAGTGCTGAAAGCTGCAGATATTCATGAACATGACATCAGACTGTGAAATCAACTGTCCTGACGTAGTTCATTGAAGAAAATCTTTGAAACTATGTTTACTTTCACAAAATCAACTTTTTTGAAGAAAATCTTTGAAACTATGTTTACTTTTACAAAATCCACTTTTTTGAAGAAAATCTTTGAAATTATGTTTACTTTCACAAAATCAACTTTTGGCCTCCTCTCTGCCTGAAACGTCTTTTAAGAGCATAAAAAGTGAAAATCCATCTCTAGGCAGGAAACTGCTGAAAGCTGCAGATATTCATGAACATGACATCAGACTGTGAACTCAACTCTCCTGATGCACGTTTTTGAAGAAAATCTTTGAAACTATGTTTACTTTCACAAAATCAACTTTTGGCCTCCTCTCTGCCTGAAACATCTTTTAAGAGCATAAAAAGTGAAAATGCATCTCTAGGCAGGAAAGTGCTGAAAGCTGCAGATATTCATGAACACAACATTAGACTGTGAAATCAACTGTCCTGATGCACGTTTTTGAAGAAAATCTTTGAAACTATGTTTACTTTCACAAAATCAACTTTTGGCCTCCTCTCTGCCTGAAACGTCTTTTAAGAGCATAAAAAGTGAAAATCCATCTCTAGGCAGGAAAGTGCTGAAAGCTGCAGGTATTCATGAGAATGACATGAAACTGGAATCAACTGTCCTGAGGCAGTTCTTTGAAGAAAATCTTTGAAATTATGTTTACTTTCACAAATCAACTTTTGGCCTCCTCTCTGCCTGAAACGTCTTTTAAGAGCATAAAAAGTGAAAATGCATCTCTAGGCAGGAAAGTGCTGAAAGCTGCAGATATTCATGAACATGACATCAGACTGTGAAATCAACTGTCCTGACGTAGTATTTTGAAGAAAATCTTTGAAACTATGTTTACTTTCACAAAATCAACTTTTGGCCTGCTCTCTGCCTGAAACGTCTTTTAACAGCATAAAAAGTGAAAATGCATCTCTAGGCAGGAAAGTGCTGAAAGCTGCAGGTATTCATGAGAATGACATGAAACTGGAATCAACTGTCCTGAGGCAGTTCTTTGAAGAAAATCTTTGAAACTATGTTTACTTTCACAAAATCAACTTTTGGCCTCCTCTCTGCCTGAAACGTCTTTTAAGAGCATAAAAAGTGAAAATCCATCTCTAGGCAGGAAAGTGCTGAAAGCTGCAGATATTCATGAACATGACATCAGACTGTGAAATCAACTGTCCTTACGTAGTATTTTGAAGAAAATCTTTGAAACTATGTTTACTTTCACAAAATCAACTTTTTTGAAGAAAATCTTTGAAACTATGTTTACTTTCACAAAATCAACTTTTGGCCTCCTCTCTGCCTGAAACGTCTTTTAAGAGCATAAAAAGTGAAAATCCATCTCTAGGCAGGAAAGTGCTGAAAGCTGCAGATATTCATGAACATGACATCAGACTGTGAAATCAACTGTCCTTACGTAGTATTTTGAAGAAAATCTTTGAAACTATGTTTACTTTCACAAAATCAACTTTTGGCCTCCTCACTGCCTGAAACGTCTTTTAAGAGCATAAAAAGTGAAAATCCATCTCTAGGCAGGAAAGTGCTGAAAGCTGCAGATATTCATGAACATGACATCAGACTGTGAAATCAACTGTCCTTACGTAGTATTTTGAAGAAAATCTTTGAAACTATGTTTACTTTCACAAAATCAACTTTTTTGAAGAAAATCTTTGAAACTATGTTTACTTTCACAAAATCAACTTTTGGCCTCCTCTCTGCCTGAAACGTCTTTTAAGAGCATAAAAAGTGAAAATCCATCTCTAGGCAGGAAAGTGCTGAAAGCTGCAGATATTCATGAACATGACATCAGACTGTGAAATCAACTGTCCTTACGTAGTATTTTGAAGAAAATCTTTGAAACTATGTTTACTTTCACAAAATCCACTTTTTTGAAGAAAATCTTTGAAACTATGTTTACTTTCACAAAATCCACTTTTTTGAAGAAAATCTTTGAAACTATGTTTACTTTCACAAAATCAACTTTTTTGAAGAAAATCTTTGAAACTATGTTTACTTTCACAAAATCAACTTTTGGCCTCCTCTCTGCCTGAAACGTCTTTTAAGAGCATAAAAAGTGAAAATCGATCTCTAGGCAGGAAAGTGCTGAAAGCTGCAGATATTCATGAACATGACATCAGACTGTGAAATCAACTGTCCTGACGTAGTATTTTGAAGAAAATCTTTGAAACTATGTTTACTTTCACAAAATCAACTTTTTTGAAGAAAATCTTTGAAACTATGTTTACTTTCACAAAATCAACTTTTTTGAAGAAAATCTTTGAAACTATGTTTACTTTCACAAAATCAACTTTTTTGAAGAAAATCTTTGAAACTATGTTTACTTTCACAAAATCAACTTTTGGCCTCCTCTCTGCCTGAAACGTCTTTTAAGAGCATAAAAAGTGAAAATCCATCTCTAGGCAGGAAAGTGCTGAAAGCTGCAGATATTCATGAACATGACATCAGACTGTGAAATCAACTGTCCTTACGTAGTATTTTGAAGAAAATCTTTGAAACTATGTTTACTTTCACAAAATCAACTTTTTTGAAGAAAATCTTTGAAACTATGTTTACTTTCACAAAATCAACTTTTGGCCTCCTCACTGCCTGAAACGTCTTTTAAGAGCATAAAAAGTGAAAATCCATCTCTAGGCAGGAAAGTGCTGAAAGCTGCAGATATTCATGAACATGACATCAGACTGTGAAATCAACTGTCCTGACGTAGTATTTTGAAGAAAATCTTTGAAACTATGTTTACTTTCACAAAATCAACTTTTGGCCTGCTCTCTGCCTGAAACGTCTTTTAAGAGCATAAAAAGTGAAAATGCATCTCTAGGCAGGAAAGTGCTGAAAGCTGCAGGTATTCATGAGAATGACATCAAACTGGAATCAACTGTCCTGAGGCAGTTCTTTGAAGAAAATCTTTGAAATTATGTTTACTTTCACAAATCAACTTTTGGCCTCCTCTCTGCCTGAAACGTCTTTTAAGAGCATAAAAAGTGAAAATGCATCTCTAGGCAGTAAAGTGCTGAAAGCTGCAGATATTCATGAACATGACATCAGACTGTGAACTCAACTGTCCTGATGCACGTTTTTGAAGAAAATCTTTGAAACTATGTTTACTTTCACAAAATCAACTTTTGGCCTGCTCTCTGCCTGAAACTTCTTTTAAGAGCATAAAAAGTGAAAATGCATCTCTAGGCAGGAAAGTGCTGAAAGCTGCAGGTATTCATGAGAATGACATGAAACTGGAATCAACTGTCCTGAGGCAGTTCTTTGAAGAAAATCTTTGAAATTATGTTTACTTTCACAAAATCAACTTTTTTGAAGAAAATCTTTGAAACTATGTTTACTTTCACAAAATCAACTTTTGGCCTCCTCTCTGCCTGAAACGTCTTTTAAGAGCATAAAAAGTGAAAATCCATCTCTAGGCAGGAAAGTGCTGAAAGCTGCAGATATTCATGAACATGACATCAGACTGTGAAATCAACTGTCCTTACGTAGTATTTTGAAGAAAATCTTTGAAACTATGTTTACTTTCACAAAATCAACTTTTTTGAAGAAAATCTTTGAAACTATGTTTACTTTCACAAAATCAACTTTTGGCCTCCTCTCTGCCTGAAACGTCTTTTAAGAGCATAAAAAGTGAAAATCCATCTCTAGGCAGGAAAGTGCTGAAAGCTGCAGATATTCATGAACATGACATCAGACTGTGAAATCAACTGTCCTTACGTAGTATTTTGAAGAAAATCTTTGAAACTATGTTTACTTTCACAAAATCAACTTTTGGCCTCCTCACTGCCTGAAACGTCTTTTAAGAGCATAAAAAGTGAAAATCCATCTCTAGGCAGGAAAGTGCTGAAAGCTGCAGATATTCATGAACATGACATCAGACTGTGAAATCAACTGTCCTTACGTAGTATTTTGAAGAAAATCTTTGAAACTATGTTTACTTTCACAAAATCAACTTTTTTGAAGAAAATCTTTGAAACTATGTTTACTTTCACAAAATCAACTTTTGGCCTCCTCTCTGCCTGAAACGTCTTTTAAGAGCATAAAAAGTGAAAATCCATCTCTAGGCAGGAAAGTGCTGAAAGCTGCAGATATTCATGAACATGACATCAGACTGTGAAATCAACTGTCCTTACGTAGTATTTTGAAGAAAATCTTTGAAACTATGTTTACTTTCACAAAATCAACTTTTTTGAAGAAAATCTTTGAAATTAATGTTTACTTTCACAAATCAACTTTTGGCCTCCTCTCTGCCTGAAACGTCTTTTTCAGAGCATAAAAAGTGAAAATGCATCTCTTGGCAGGAAAGTGCTGAAAGCTGCAGGTATTCATGAACATGACATCAGACTGTGAAATTAACTGTACTGACGTAGTTCTTTGAAGAAAATCTTTGAAACTATGTTTACTTTCACAAAATCCACTTTTTTGAAGAAAATCTTTGAAACTATGTTTACTTTCACAAAATCCACTTTTTTGAAGAAAATCTTTGAAACTATGTTTACTTTCACAAAATCAACTTTTTTGAAGAAAATCTTTGAAACTATGTTTACTTTCACAAAATCAACTTTTGGCCTCCTCTCTGCCTGAAACGTCTTTTAAGAGCATAAAAAGTGAAAATCGATCTCTAGGCAGGAAAGTGCTGAAAGCTGCAGATATTCATGAACATGACATCAGACTGTGAAATCAACTGTCCTGACGTAGTATTTTGAAGAAAATCTTTGAAACTATGTTTACTTTCACAAAATCAACTTTTTTGAAGAAAATCTTTGAAACTATGTTTACTTTCACAAAATCAACTTTTTTGAAGAAAATCTTTGAAACTATGTTTACTTTCACAAAATCAACTTTTTTGAAGAAAATCTTTGAAACTATGTTTACTTTCACAAAATCAACTTTTGGCCTCCTCTCTGCCTGAAACGTCTTTTAAGAGCATAAAAAGTGAAAATCCATCTCTAGGCAGGAAAGTGCTGAAAGCTGCAGATATTCATGAACATGACATCAGACTGTGAAATCAACTGTCCTTACGTAGTATTTTGAAGAAAATCTTTGAAACTATGTTTACTTTCACAAAATCAACTTTTTTGAAGAAAATCTTTGAAACTATGTTTACTTTCACAAAATCAACTTTTGGCCTCCTCACTGCCTGAAACGTCTTTTAAGAGCATAAAAAGTGAAAATCCATCTCTAGGCAGGAAAGTGCTGAAAGCTGCAGATATTCATGAACATGACATCAGACTGTGAAATCAACTGTCCTGACGTAGTATTTTGAAGAAAATCTTTGAAACTATGTTTACTTTCACAAAATCAACTTTTGGCCTGCTCTCTGCCTGAAACGTCTTTTAAGAGCATAAAAAGTGAAAATGCATCTCTAGGCAGGAAAGTGCTGAAAGCTGCAGGTATTCATGAGAATGACATCAAACTGGAATCAACTGTCCTGAGGCAGTTCTTTGAAGAAAATCTTTGAAATTATGTTTACTTTCACAAATCAACTTTTGGCCTCCTCTCTGCCTGAAACGTCTTTTAAGAGCATAAAAAGTGAAAATGCATCTCTAGGCAGTAAAGTGCTGAAAGCTGCAGATATTCATGAACATGACATCAGACTGTGAACTCAACTGTCCTGATGCACGTTTTTGAAGAAAATCTTTGAAACTATGTTTACTTTCACAAAATCAACTTTTGGCCTGCTCTCTGCCTGAAACTTCTTTTAAGAGCATAAAAAGTGAAAATGCATCTCTAGGCAGGAAAGTGCTGAAAGCTGCAGGTATTCATGAGAATGACATGAAACTGGAATCAACTGTCCTGAGGCAGTTCTTTGAAGAAAATCTTTGAAATTATGTTTACTTTCACAAAATCAACTTTTTTGAAGAAAATCTTTGAAACTATGTTTACTTTCACAAAATCAACTTTTGGCCTCCTCTCTGCCTGAAACGTCTTTTAAGAGCATAAAAAGTGAAAATCCATCTCTAGGCAGGAAAGTGCTGAAAGCTGCAGATATTCATGAACATGACATCAGACTGTGAAATCAACTGTCCTGACGTAGTATTTTGAAGAAAATCTTTGAAACTATGTTTACTTTCACAAAATCAACTTTTGGCCTGCTCTCTGCCTGAAACGTCTTTTAAGAGCATAAAAAGTGAAAATGCATCTCTAGGCAGGAAAGTGCTGAAAGCTGCAGGTATTCATGAGAATGACATGAAACTGGAATCAACTGTCCTGAGGCAGTTCTTTGAAGAAAATCTTTGAAACTATGTTTACTTTCACAAAATCAACTTTTGGCCTCCTCTCTGCCTGAAACGTCTTTTAAGAGCATAAAAAGTGAAAATCCATCTCTAGGCAGGAAAGTGCTGAAAGCTGCAGATATTCATGAACATGACATCAGACTGTGAAATCAACTGTCCTGACGTAGTATTTTGAAGAAAATCTTTGAAACTATGTTTACTTTCACAAAATCAACTTTTGGCCTGCTCTCTGCCTGAAACTTCTTTTAAGAGCATAAAAAGTGAAAATGCATCTCTAGGCAGGAAAGTGCTGAAAGCTGCAGGTATTCATGAGAATGACATGAAACTGGAATCAACTGTCCTGAGGCAGTTCTTTGAAGAAAATCTTTGAAATTATGTTTACTTTCACAAATCAACTTTTGGCCTCCTCTCTGCCTGAAACGTCTTTTAAGAGCATAAAAAGTGAAAATGCATCTCTAGGCAGGAAAGTGCTGAAAGCTGCAGATATTCATGAACATGACATCAGACTGTGAAATCAACTGTCCTGACGTAGTATTTTGAAGAAAATCTTTGAAACTATGTTTACTTTCACAAAATCAACTTTTGGCCTGCTCTCTGCCTGAAACGTCTTTTAACAGCATAAAAAGTGAAAATGCATCTCTAGGCAGGAAAGTGCTGAAAGCTGCAGGTATTCATGAGAATGACATGAAACTGGAATCAACTGTCCTGAGGCAGTTCTTTGAAGAAAATCTTTGAAATTATGTTTACTTTCACAAATCAACTTTTGGCCTCCTCTCTGCCTGAAACGTCTTTTAAGAGCATAAAAAGTGAAAATGCATCTCTAGGCAGTAAAGTGCTGAAAGCTGCAGATATTCATGAACAATGACATCAGACTGTGAAATCACCTGTCCTGACGTAGTATTTTGAAGAAAATCTTTGAAACTATGTTTACTTTCACAAAATCAACTTTTTTGAAGAAAATCTTTGAAACTATGTTTACTTTCACAAAATCAACTTTTGGCCTCCTCTCTGCCTGAAACGTCTTTTAAGAGCATAAAAAGTGAAAATCCATCTCTAGGCAGGAAACTGCTGAAAGCTGCAGATATTCATGAACATGACATCAGACTGTGAACTCAACTCTCCTGATGCACGTTTTTGAAGAAAATCTTTGAAACTATGTTTACTTTCACAAAATCAACTTTTGGCCTCCTCTCTGCCTGAAACATCTTTTAAGAGCATAAAAAGTGAAAATGCATCTCTAGGCAGGAAAGTGCTGAAAGCTGCAGATATTCATGAACACAACATTAGACTGTGAAATCAACTGTCCTGATGCACGTTTTTGAAGAAAATCTTTGAAACTATGTTTACTTTCACAAAATCAACTGTTGGCCTCCTCTCTGCCTGAAACGTCTTTTAAGAGCATAAAAAGTGAAAATCCATCTCTAGGCAGGAAAGTGCTGAAAGCTGCAGATATTCATGAACATGACATCAGACTGTGAAATCAACTGTCCTGACGTAGTATTTTGAAGAAAATCTTTGAAACTATGTTTACTTTCACAAAATCAACTTTTGGCCTGCTCTCTGCCTGAAACGTCTTTTAAGAGCATAAAAAGTGAAAATGCATCTCTAGGCAGGAAAGTGCTGAAAGCTGCAGGTATTCATGAGAATGACATCAAACTGGAATCAACTGTCCTGAGGCAGTTCTTTGAAGAAAATCTTTGAAACTATGTTTACTTTCACAAAATCAACTTTTGGCCTGCTCTCTGCCTGAAACTTCTTTTACGAGCATAAAAAGTGAAAATGCATCTCTAGGCAGGAAAGTGCTGAAAGCTGCAGGTATTCATGAGAATGACATGAAACTGGAATCAACTGTCCTGAGGCAGTTCTTTGAAGAAAATCTTTGAAATTATGTTTACTTTCACAAAATCAACTTTTTTGAAGAAAATCTTTGAAACTATGTTTACTTTCACAAAATCAACTTTTGGCCTGCTCTCTGCCTGAAACGTCTTTTAAGAGCATAAAAAGTGAAAATGCATCTCTAGGCAGTAAAGTGCTGAAAGCTGCAGATATTCATGAACAATGACATCAGACTGTGAAATCACCTGTCCTGACGTAGTATTTTGAAGAAAATCTTTGAAACTATGTTTACTTTCACAAATCAACTTTTGGCCTCCTCTCTGCCTGAAACGTCTTTTAAGAGCATAAAAAGTGAAAATGCATCTCTAGGCAGTAAAGTGCTGAAAGCTGCAGATATTCATGAACATGACATCAGACTGTGAACTCAACTGTCCTGATGCACGTTTTTGAAGAAAATCTTTGAAACTATGTTTACTTTCACAAAATCAACTTTTGGCCTCCTCTCTGCCTGAAACGTCTTTTAAGAGCATAAAGAGTGAAAATCCATCTCTAGGCAGGAAAGTGCTGAAAGCTGCAGATATTCATGAACATGACATCAGACTGTGAAATCAACTGTCCTGACGTAGTATTTTGAAGAAAATCTTTGAAACTATGTTTACTTTCACAAAATCAACTTTTGGCCTGCTCTCTGCCTGAAACGTCTTTTAAGAGCATAAAAAGTGAAAATGCATCTCTAGGCAGGAAAGTGCTGAAAGCTGCAGATATTCATGAACATGACATCAGACTGTGAAATCAACTGTCCTGACGTAGTATTTTGAAGAAAATCTTTGAAACTATGTTTACTTTCACAAAATCAACTTTTGGCCTGCTCTCTGCCTGAAACGTCTTTTAACAGCATAAAAAGTGAAAATGCATCTCTAGGCAGGAAAGTGCTGAAAGCTGCAGGTATTCATGAGAATGACATGAAACTGGAATCAACTGTCCTGAGGCAGTTCTTTGAAGAAAATCTTTGAAATTATGTTTACTTTCACAAATCAACTTTTGGCCTCCTCTCTGCCTGAAACGTCTTTTAAGAGCATAAAAAGTGAAAATGCATCTCTAGGCAGTAAAGTGCTGAAAGCTGCAGATATTCATGAACAATGACATCAGACTGTGAAATCACCTGTCCTGACGTAGTAATTTGAAGAAAATCTTTGAAACTATGTTTACTTTCACAAAATCAACTTTTTTGAAGAAAATCTTTGAAACTATGTTTACTTTCACAAAATCAACTTTTGGCCTCCTCTCTGCCTGAAACGTCTTTTAAGAGCATAAAAAGTGAAAATCCATCTCTAGGCAGGAAACTGCTGAAAGCTGCAGATATTCATGAACATGACATCAGACTGTGAACTCAACTCTCCTGATGCACGTTTTTGAAGAAAATCTTTGAAACTATGTTTACTTTCACAAAATCAACTTTTGGCCTCCTCTCTGCCTGAAACATCTTTTAAGAGCATAAAAAGTGAAAATGCATCTCTAGGCAGGAAAGTGCTGAAAGCTGCAGATATTCATGAACACAACATTAGACTGTGAAATCAACTGTCCTGATGCACGTTTTTGAAGAAAATCTTTGAAACTATGTTTACTTTCACAAAATCAACTGTTGGCCTCCTCTGCCTGAAACGTCTTTTAAGAGCATAAAAAGTGAAAATCCATCTCTAGGCAGGAAAGTGCTGAAAGCTGCAGATATTCATGAACATGACATCAGACTGTGAAATCAACTGTCCTGACGTAGTATTTTGAAGAAAATCTTTGAAACTATGTTTACTTTCACAAAATCAACTTTTTTGAAGAAAATCTTTGAAACTATGTTTACTTTCACAAAATCAACTTTTTTGAAGAAAATCTTTGAAACTATGTTTACTTTCACAAAATCAACTTTTGGCCTGCTCTCTGCCTGAAACGTCTTTTAAGAGCATAAAAAGTGAAAATGCATCTCTAGGCAGGAAAGTGCTGAAAGCTGCAGGTATTCATGAGAATGACATCAAACTGGAATCAACTGTCCTGAGGCAGTTCTTTGAAGAAAATCTTTGAAACTATGTTTACTTTCACAAAATCAACTTTTGGCCTCCTCTCTGCCTGAAACGTCTTTTAAGAGCATAAAAAGTGAAAATCCTTCTCTAGGCAGGAAAGTGCTGAAAGCTGCAGATATTCATGAACATGACATCAGACTGTGAAATCAACTGTCCTGACGTAGTATTTTGAAGAAAATCTTTGAAACTATGTTTACTTTCACAAAATCAACTTTTGGCCTGCTCTCTGCCTGAAACTTCTTTTAAGAGCATAAAAAGTGAAAATGCATCTCTAGGCAGGAAAGTGCTGAAAGCTGCAGGTATTCATGAGAATGACATGAAACTGGAATCAACTGTCCTGAGGCAGTTCTTTGAAGAAAATCTTTGAAATTATGTTTACTTTCACAAAATCAACTTTTTTGAAGAAAATCTTTGAAACTATGTTTACTTTCACAAAATCAACTTTTGGCCTCCTCTCTGCCTGAAACGTCTTTTAAGAGCATAAAAAGTGAAAATCCATCTCTAGGCAGGAAAGTGCTGAAAGCTGCAGATATTCATGAACATGACATCAGACTGTGAAATCAACTGTCCTGACGTAGTATTTTGAAGAAAATCTTTGAAACTATGTTTACTTTCACAAAATCAACTTTTGGCCTGCTCTCTGCCTGAAACGTCTTTTAAGAGCATAAAAAGTGAAAATGCATCTCTAGGCAGTAAAGTGCTGAAAGCTGCAGATATTCATGAACAATGACATCAGACTGTGAAATCACCTGTCCTGACGTAGTATTTTGAAGAAAATCTTTGAAACTATGTTTACTTTCACAAATCAACTTTTGGCCTCCTCTCTGCCTGAAACGTCTTTTAAGAGCATAAAAAGTGAAAATGCATCTCTAGGCAGGAAAGTGCTGAAAGCTGCAGGTATTCATGAGAATGACATCAAACTGGAATCAACTGTCCTGAGGCAGTTCTTTGAAGAAAATCTTTGAAATTATGTTTACTTTCACAAATCAACTTTTGGCCTCCTCTCTGCCTGAAACGTCTTTTAAGAGCATAAAAAGTGAAAATGCATCTCTAGGCAGTAAAGTGCTGAAAGCTGCAGATATTCATGAACATGACATCAGACTGTGAACTCAACTGTCCTGATGCACGTTTTTGAAGAAAATCTTTGAAACTATGTTTACTTTCACAAAATCAACTTTTGGCCTCCTCTCTGCCTGAAACGTCTTTTAAGAGCATAAAGAGTGAAAATCCATCTCTAGGCAGGAAAGTGCTGAAAGCTGCAGATATTCATGAACATGACATCAGACTGTGAAATCAACTGTCCTGACGTAGTATTTTGAAGAAAATCTTTGAAACTATGTTTACTTTCACAAAATCAACTTTTGGCCTGCTCTCTGCCTGAAACGTCTTTTAAGAGCATAAAAAGTGAAAATGCATCTCTAGGCAGGAAAGTGCTGAAAGCTGCAGGTATTCATGAGAATGACATCAAACTGGAATCAACTGTCCTGAGGCAGTTCTTTGAAGAAAATCTTTGAAACTATGTTTACTTTCACAAAATCAACTTTTGGCCTGCTCTCTGCCTGAAACTTCTTTTAAGAGCATAAAAAGTGAAAATGCATCTCTAGGCAGGAAAGTGCTGAAAGCTGCAGGTATTCATGAGAATGACATGAAACTGGAATCAACTGTCCTGAGGCAGTTCTTTGAAGAAAATCTTTGAAATTATGTTTACTTTCACAAAATCAACTTTTTTGAAGAAAATCTTTGAAACTATGTTTACTTTCACAAAATCAACTTTTGGCCTCCTCTCTGCCTGAAACGTCTTTTAAGAGCATAAAAAGTGAAAATCCATCTCTAGGCAGGAAAGTGCTGAAAGCTGCAGATATTCATGAACATGACATCAGACTGTGAAATCAACTGTCCTGACGTAGTATTTTGAAGAAAATCTTTGAAACTATGTTTACTTTCACAAAATCAACTTTTGGCCTGCTCTCTGCCTGAAACGTCTTTTAAGAGCATAAAAAGTGAAAATGCATCTCTAGGCAGGAAAGTGCTGAAAGCTGCAGATATTCATGAGAATGACATGAAACTGGAATCAACTGTCCTGAGGCAGTGCTTTGAAGAAAATCTTTGAAATTATGTTTACTTTCACAAATCAACTTTTGGCCTCCTCTCTGCCTGAAACGTCTTTTAAGAGCATAAAAAGTGAAAATGCATCTCTAGGCAGTAAAGTGCTGAAAGCTGCAGATATTCATGAACAATGACATCAGACTGTGAAATCACCTGTCCTGACGTAGTATTTTGAAGAAAATCTTTGAAACTATGTTTACTTTCACAAATCAACTTTTGGCCTCCTCTCTGCCTGAAACGTCTTTTAAGAGCATAAAAAGTGAAAATGCATCTCTAGGCAGGAAAGTGCTGAAAGCTGCAGGTATTCATGAGAATGACATCAAACTGGAATCAACTGTCCTGAGGCAGTTCTTTGAAGAAAATCTTTGAAATTATGTTTACTTTCACAAATCAACTTTTGGCCTCCTCTCTGCCTGAAACGTCTTTTAAGAGCATAAAAAGTGAAAATGCATCTCTAGGCAGTAAAGTGCTGAAAGCTGCAGATATTCATGAACAATGACATCAGACTGTGAAATCACCTGTCCTGACGTAGTATTTTGAAGAAAATCTTTGAAACTATGTTTACTTTCACAAAATCAACTTTTTTGAAGAAAATCTTTGAAACTATGTTTACTTTCACAAAATCAACTTTTGGCCTCCTCTCTGCCTGAAACATCTTTTAAGAGCATAAAAAGTGAAAATGCATCTCTAGGCAGGAAAGTGCTGAAAGCTGCAGATATTCATGAACACAACATTAGACTGTGAAATCAACTGTCCTGATGCACGTTTTTGAAGAAAATCTTTGAAACTATGTTTACTTTCACAAAATCAACTGTTGGCCTCCTCTGCCTGAAACGTCTTTTAAGAGCATAAAAAGTGAAAATCCATCTCTAGGCAGGAAAGTGCTGAAAGCTGCAGATATTCATGAACATGACATCAGACTGTGAAATCAACTGTCCTGACGTAGTATTTTGAAGAAAATCTTTGAAACTATGTTTACTTTCACAAAATCAACTTTTTTGAAGAAAATCTTTGAAACTATGTTTACTTTCACAAAATCAACTTTTTTGAAGAAAATCTTTGAAACTATGTTTACTTTCACAAAATCAACTTTTGGCCTGCTCTCTGCCTGAAACGTCTTTTAAGAGCATAAAAAGTGAAAATGCATCTCTAGGCAGGAAAGTGCTGAAAGCTGCAGGTATTCATGAGAATGACATCAAACTGGAATCAACTGTCCTGAGGCAGTTCTTTGAAGAAAATCTTTGAAACTATGTTTACTTTCACAAAATCAACTTTTGGCCTCCTCTCTGCCTGAAACGTCTTTTAAGAGCATAAAAAGTGAAAATCCTTCTCTAGGCAGGAAAGTGCTGAAAGCTGCAGATATTCATGAACATGACATCAGACTGTGAAATCAACTGTCCTGACGTAGTATTTTGAAGAAAATCTTTGAAACTATGTTTACTTTCACAAAATCAACTTTTGGCCTGCTCTCTGCCTGAAACTTCTTTTAAGAGCATAAAAAGTGAAAATGCATCTCTAGGCAGGAAAGTGCTGAAAGCTGCAGGTATTCATGAGAATGACATGAAACTGGAATCAACTGTCCTGAGGCAGTGCTTTGAAGAAAATCTTTGAAATTATGTTTACTTTCACAAATCAACTTTTGGCCTCCTCTCTGCCTGAAACGTCTTTTAAGAGCATAAAAAGTGAAAATGCATCTCTAGGCAGTAAAGTGCTGAAAGCTGCAGATATTCATGAACAATGACATCAGACTGTGAAATCACCTGTCCTGACGTAGTATTTTGAAGAAAATCTTTGAAACTATGTTTACTTTCACAAATCAACTTTTGGCCTCCTCTCTGCCTGAAACGTCTTTTAAGAGCATAAAAAGTGAAAATGCATCTCTAGGCAGGAAAGTGCTGAAAGCTGCAGGTATTCATGAGAATGACATCAAACTGGAATCAACTGTCCTGAGGCAGTTCTTTGAAGAAAATCTTTGAAATTATGTTTACTTTCACAAATCAACTTTTGGCCTCCTCTCTGCCTGAAACGTCTTTTAAGAGCATAAAAAGTGAAAATGCATCTCTAGGCAGTAAAGTGCTGAAAGCTGCAGATATTCATGAACAATGACATCAGACTGTGAAATCACCTGTCCTGACGTAGTATTTTGAAGAAAATCTTTGAAACTATGTTTACTTTCACAAAATCAACTTTTTTGAAGAAAATCTTTGAAACTATGTTTACTTTCACAAAATCAACTTTTGGCCTCCTCTCTGCCTGAAACATCTTTTAAGAGCATAAAAAGTGAAAATGCATCTCTAGGCAGGAAAGTGCTGAAAGCTGCAGATATTCATGAACACAACATTAGACTGTGAAATCAACTGTCCTGATGCACGTTTTTGAAGAAAATCTTTGAAACTATGTTTACTTTCACAAAATCAACTGTTGGCCTCCTCTGCCTGAAACGTCTTTTAAGAGCATAAAAAGTGAAAATCCATCTCTAGGCAGGAAAGTGCTGAAAGCTGCAGATATTCATGAACATGACATCAGACTGTGAAATCAACTGTCCTGACGTAGTATTTTGAAGAAAATCTTTGAAACTATGTTTACTTTCACAAAATCAACTTTTTTGAAGAAAATCTTTGAAACTATGTTTACTTTCACAAAATCAACTTTTTTGAAGAAAATCTTTGAAACTATGTTTACTTTCACAAAATCAACTTTTGGCCTGCTCTCTGCCTGAAACGTCTTTTAAGAGCATAAAAAGTGAAAATGCATCTCTAGGCAGGAAAGTGCTGAAAGCTGCAGGTATTCATGAGAATGACATCAAACTGGAATCAACTGTCCTGAGGCAGTTCTTTGAAGAAAATCTTTGAAACTATGTTTACTTTCACAAAATCAACTTTTGGCCTCCTCTCTGCCTGAAACGTCTTTTAAGAGCATAAAAAGTGAAAATCCTTCTCTAGGCAGGAAAGTGCTGAAAGCTGCAGATATTCATGAACATGACATCAGACTGTGAAATCAACTGTCCTGACGTAGTATTTTGAAGAAAATCTTTGAAACTATGTTTACTTTCACAAAATCAACTTTTGGCCTGCTCTCTGCCTGAAACTTCTTTTAAGAGCATAAAAAGTGAAAATGCATCTCTAGGCAGGAAAGTGCTGAAAGCTGCAGGTATTCATGAGAATGACATGAAACTGGAATCAACTGTCCTGAGGCAGTTCTTTGAAGAAAATCTTTGAAATTATGTTTACTTTCACAAAATCAACTTTTGGCCTCCTCTCTGCCTGAAACGTCTTTTAAGAGCATAAAAAGTGAAAATCCATCTCTAGGCAGGAAAGTGCTGAAAGCTGCAGATATTCATGAACATGACATCAGACTGTGAAATCAACTGTCCTGACGTAGTATTTTGAAGAAAATCTTTGAAACTATGTTTACTTTCACAAAATCAACTTTTGGCCTGCTCTCTGCCTGAAACGTCTTTTAAGAGCATAAAAAGTGAAAATGCATCTCTAGGCAGTAAAGTGCTGAAAGCTGCAGATATTCATGAACAATGACATCAGACTGTGAAATCACCTGTCCTGACGTAGTATTTTGAAGAAAATCTTTGAAACTATGTTTACTTTCACAAATCAACTTTTGGCCTCCTCTCTGCCTGAAACGTCTTTTAAGAGCATAAAAAGTGAAAATGCATCTCTAGGCAGGAAAGTGCTGAAAGCTGCAGGTATTCATGAGAATGACATCAAACTGGAATCAACTGTCCTGAGGCAGTTCTTTGAAGAAAATCTTTGAAATTATGTTTACTTTCACAAATCAACTTTTGGCCTCCTCTCTGCCTGAAACGTCTTTTAAGAGCATAAAAAGTGAAAATGCATCTCTAGGCAGTAAAGTGCTGAAAGCTGCAGATATTCATGAACATGACATCAGACTGTGAACTCAACTGTCCTGATGCACGTTTTTGAAGAAAATCTTTGAAACTATGTTTACTTTCACAAAATCAACTTTTGGCCTCCTCTCTGCCTGAAACGTCTTTTAAGAGCATAAAGAGTGAAAATCCATCTCTAGGCAGGAAAGTGCTGAAAGCTGCAGATATTCATGAACATGACATCAGACTGTGAAATCAACTGTCCTGACGTAGTATTTTGAAGAAAATCTTTGAAACTATGTTTACTTTCACAAAATCAACTTTTGGCCTGCTCTCTGCCTGAAACGTCTTTTAAGAGCATAAAAAGTGAAAATGCATCTCTAGGCAGGAAAGTGCTGAAAGCTGCAGGTATTCATGAGAATGACATCAAACTGGAATCAACTGTCCTGAGGCAGTTCTTTGAAGAAAATCTTTGAAACTATGTTTACTTTCACAAAATCAACTTTTGGCCTCCTCTCTGCCTGAAACGTCTTTTAAGAGCATAAAAAGTGAAAATCCTTCTCTAGGCAGGAAAGTGCTGAAAGCTGCAGATATTCATGAACATGACATCAGACTGTGAAATCAACTGTCCTGACGTAGTATTTTGAAGAAAATCTTTGAAACTATGTTTACTTTCACAAAATCAACTTTTGGCCTGCTCTCTGCCTGAAACTTCTTTTAAGAGCATAAAAAGTGAAAATGCATCTCTAGGCAGGAAAGTGCTGAAAGCTGCAGGTATTCATGAGAATGACATGAAACTGGAATCAACTGTCCTGAGGCAGTTCTTTGAAGAAAATCTTTGAAATTATGTTTACTTTCACAAAATCAACTTTTTTGAAGAAAATCTTTGAAACTATGTTTACTTTCACAAAATCAACTTTTGGCCTCCTCTCTGCCTGAAACGTCTTTTAAGAGCATAAAAAGTGAAAATCCATCTCTAGGCAGGAAAGTGCTGAAAGCTGCAGATATTCATGAACATGACATCAGACTGTGAAATCAACTGTCCTGACGTAGTATTTTGAAGAAAATCTTTGAAACTATGTTTACTTTCACAAAATCAACTTTTGGCCTGCTCTCTGCCTGAAACGTCTTTTAAGAGCATAAAAAGTGAAAATGCATCTCTAGGCAGGAAAGTGCTGAAAGCTGCAGATATTCATGAGAATGACATGAAACTGGAATCAACTGTCCTGAGGCAGTGCTTTGAAGAAAATCTTTGAAATTATGTTTACTTTCACAAATCAACTTTTGGCCTCCTCTCTGCCTGAAACGTCTTTTAAGAGCATAAAAAGTGAAAATGCATCTCTAGGCAGTAAAGTGCTGAAAGCTGCAGATATTCATGAACAATGACATCAGACTGTGAAATCACCTGTCCTGACGTTGTATTTTGAAGAAAATCTTTGAAACTATGTTTACTTTCACAAATCAACTTTTGGCCTCCTCTCTGCCTGAAACGTCTTTTAAGAGCATAAAAAGTGAAAATGCATCTCTAGGCAGGAAAGTGCTGAAAGCTGCAGGTATTCATGAGAATGACATCAAACTGGAATCAACTGTCCTGAGGCAGTTCTTTGAAGAAAATCTTTGAAATTATGTTTACTTTCACAAATCAACTTTTGGCCTCCTCTCTGCCTGAAACGTCTTTTAAGAGCATAAAAAGTGAAAATGCATCTCTAGGCAGTAAAGTGCTGAAAGCTGCAGATATTCATGAACAATGACATCAGACTGTGAAATCACCTGTCCTGACGTAGTATTTTGAAGAAAATCTTTGAAACTATGTTTACTTTCACAAAATCAACTTTTTTGAAGAAAATCTTTGAAACTATGTTTACTTTCACAAAATCAACTTTTGGCCTCCTCTCTGCCTGAAACGTCTTTTAAGAGCATAAAAAGTGAAAATCCATCTCTAGGCAGGAAACTGCTGAAAGCTGCAGATATTCATGAACATGACATCAGACTGTGAACTCAACTCTCCTGATGAACGTTTTTGAAGAAAATCTTTGAAACTATGTTTACTTTCACAAAATCAACTTTTGGCCTCCTCTCTGCCTGAAACATCTTTTAAGAGCATAAAAAGTGAAAATGCATCTCTAGGCAGGAAAGTGCTGAAAGCTGCAGATATTCATGAACACAACATTAGACTGTGAAATCAACTGTCCTGATGCACGTTTTTGAAGAAAATCTTTGAAACTATGTTTACTTTCACAAAATCAACTGTTGGCCTCCTCTGCCTGAAACGTCTTTTAAGAGCATAAAAAGTGAAAATCCATCTCTAGGCAGGAAAGTGCTGAAAGCTGCAGATATTCATGAACATGACATCAGACTGTGAAATCAACTGTCCTGACGTAGTATTTTGAAGAAAATCTTTGAAACTATGTTTACTTTCACAAAATCAACTTTTTTGAAGAAAATCTTTGAAACTATGTTTACTTTCACAAAATCAACTTTTTTGAAGAAAATCTTTGAAACTATGTTTACTTTCACAAAATCAACTTTTGGCCTGCTCTCTGCCTGAAACGTCTTTTAAGAGCATAAAAAGTGAAAATGCATCTCTAGGCAGGAAAGTGCTGAAAGCTGCAGGTATTCATGAGAATGACATCAAACTGGAATCAACTGTCCTGAGGCAGTTCTTTGAAGAAAATCTTTGAAACTATGTTTACTTTCACAAAATCAACTTTTGGCCTCCTCTCTGCCTGAAACGTCTTTTAAGAGCATAAAAAGTGAAAATCCTTCTCTAGGCAGGAAAGTGCTGAAAGCTGCAGATATTCATGAACATGACATCAGACTGTGAAATCAACTGTCCTGACGTAGTATTTTGAAGAAAATCTTTGAAACTATGTTTACTTTCACAAAATCAACTTTTGGCCTGCTCTCTGCCTGAAACTTCTTTTAAGAGCATAAAAAGTGAAAATGCATCTCTAGGCAGGAAAGTGCTGAAAGCTGCAGGTATTCATGAGAATGACATGAAACTGGAATCAACTGTCCTGAGGCAGTTCTTTGAAGAAAATCTTTGAAATTATGTTTACTTTCACAAAATCAACTTTTGGCCTCCTCTCTGCCTGAAACGTCTTTTAAGAGCATAAAAAGTGAAAATCCATCTCTAGGCAGGAAAGTGCTGAAAGCTGCAGATATTCATGAACAATGACATCAGACTGTGAAATCAACTGTCCTGACGTAGTATTTTGAAGAAAATCTTTGAAACTATGTTTACTTTCACAAAATCAACTTTTGGCCTGCTCTCTGCCTGAAACGTCTTTTAAGAGCATAAAAAGTGAAAATGCATCTCTAGGCAGTAAAGTGCTGAAAGCTGCAGATATTCATGAACAATGACATCAGACTGTGAAATCACCTGTCCTGACGTAGTATTTTGAAGAAAATCTTTGAAACTATGTTTACTTTCACAAATCAACTTTTGGCCTCCTCTCTGCCTGAAACGTCTTTTAAGAGCATAAAAAGTGAAAATGCATCTCTAGGCAGGAAAGTGCTGAAAGCTGCAGGTATTCATGAGAATGACATCAAACTGGAATCAACTGTCCTGAGGCAGTTCTTTGAAGAAAATCTTTGAAACTATGTTTACTTTCACAAAATCAACTTTTGGCCTCCTCTCTGCCTGAAACGTCTTTTAAGAGCATAAAGAGTGAAAATCCATCTCTAGGCAGGAAAGTGCTGAAAGCTGCAGATATTCATGAACATGACATCAGACTGTGAAATCAACTGTCCTGACGTAGTATTTTGAAGAAAATCTTTGAAACTATGTTTACTTTCACAAAATCAACTTTTGGCCTGCTCTCTGCCTGAAACGTCTTTTAAGAGCATAAAAAGTGAAAATGCATCTCTAGGCAGGAAAGTGCTGAAAGCTGCAGGTATTCATGAGAATGACATCAAACTGGAATCAACTGTCCTGAGGCAGTTCTTTGAAGAAAATCTTTGAAACTATGTTTACTTTCACAAAATCAACTTTTGGCCTCCTCTCTGCCTGAAACGTCTTTTAAGAGCATAAAAAGTGAAAATCCTTCTCTAGGCAGGAAAGTGCTGAAAGCTGCAGATATTCATGAACATGACATCAGACTGTGAAATCACCTGTCCTGACGTTGTATTTTGAAGAAAATCTTTGAAACTATGTTTACTTTCACAAATCAACTTTTGGCCTCCTCTCTGCCTGAAACGTCTTTTAAGAGCATAAAAAGTGAAAATCCTTCTCTAGGCAGGAAAGTGCTGAAAGCTGCAGATATTCATGAACATGACATCAGACTGTGAAATCACCTGTCCTGACGTTGTATTTTGAAGAAAATCTTTGAAACTATGTTTACTTTCACAAATCAACTTTTGGCCTCCTCTCTGCCTGAAACGTCTTTTAAGAGCATAAAAAGTGAAAATGCATCTCTAGGCAGGAAAGTGCTGAAAGCTGCAGGTATTCATGAGAATGACATCAAACTGGAATCAACTGTCCTGAGGCAGTTCTTTGAAGAAAATCTTTGAAATTATGTTTACTTTCACAAATCAACTTTTGGCCTCCTCTCTGCCTGAAACGTCTTTTAAGAGCATAAAAAGTGAAAATGCATCTCTAGGCAGTAAAGTGCTGAAAGCTGCAGATATTCATGAACAATGACATCAGACTGTGAAATCACCTGTCCTGACGTAGTATTTTGAAGAAAATCTTTGAAACTATGTTTACTTTCACAAAATCAACTTTTTTGAAGAAAATCTTTGAAACTATGTTTACTTTCACAAAATCAACTTTTGGCCTCCTCTCTGCCTGAAACGTCTTTTAAGAGCATAAAAAGTGAAAATCCATCTCTAGGCAGGAAACTGCTGAAAGCTGCAGATATTCATGAACATGACATCAGACTGTGAACTCAACTCTCCTGATGCACGTTTTTGAAGAAAATCTTTGAAACTATGTTTACTTTCACAAAATCAACTTTTGGCCTCCTCTCTGCCTGAAACATCTTTTAAGAGCATAAAAAGTGAAAATGCATCTCTAGGCAGGAAAGTGCTGAAAGCTGCAGATATTCATGAACACAACATTAGACTGTGAAATCAACTGTCCTGATGCACGTTTTTGAAGAAAATCTTTGAAACTATGTTTACTTTCACAAAATCAACTGTTGGCCTCCTCTGCCTGAAACGTCTTTTAAGAGCATAAAAAGTGAAAATCCATCTCTAGGCAGGAAAGTGCTGAAAGCTGCAGATATTCATGAACATGACATCAGACTGTGAAATCAACTGTCCTGACGTAGTATTTTGAAGAAAATCTTTGAAACTATGTTTACTTTCACAAAATCAACTTTTTTGAAGAAAATCTTTGAAACTATGTTTACTTTCACAAAATCAACTTTTTTGAAGAAAATCTTTGAAACTATGTTTACTTTCACAAAATCAACTTTTGGCCTGCTCTCTGCCTGAAACGTCTTTTAAGAGCATAAAAAGTGAAAATGCATCTCTAGGCAGGAAAGTGCTGAAAGCTGCAGGTATTCATGAGAATGACATCAAACTGGAATCAACTGTCCTGAGGCAGTTCTTTGAAGAAAATCTTTGAAACTATGTTTACTTTCACAAAATCAACTTTTGGCCTCCTCTCTGCCTGAAACGTCTTTTAAGAGCATAAAAAGTGAAAATCCTTCTCTAGGCAGGAAAGTGCTGAAAGCTGCAGATATTCATGAACATGACATCAGACTGTGAAATCAACTGTCCTGACGTAGTATTTTGAAGAAAATCTTTGAAACTATGTTTACTTTCACAAAATCAACTTTTGGCCTGCTCTCTGCCTGAAACTTCTTTTAAGAGCATAAAAAGTGAAAATGCATCTCTAGGCAGGAAAGTGCTGAAAGCTGCAGGTATTCATGAGAATGACATGAAACTGGAATCAACTGTCCTGAGGCAGTTCTTTGAAGAAAATCTTTGAAATTATGTTTACTTTCACAAAATCAACTTTTGGCCTCCTCTCTGCCTGAAACGTCTTTTAAGAGCATAAAAAGTGAAAATCCATCTCTAGGCAGGAAAGTGCTGAAAGCTGCAGATATTCATGAACAATGACATCAGACTGTGAAATCAACTGTCCTGACGTAGTATTTTGAAGAAAATCTTTGAAACTATGTTTACTTTCACAAAATCAACTTTTGGCCTGCTCTCTGCCTGAAACGTCTTTTAAGAGCATAAAAAGTGAAAATGCATCTCTAGGCAGTAAAGTGCTGAAAGCTGCAGATATTCATGAACAATGACATCAGACTGTGAAATCACCTGTCCTGACGTAGTATTTTGAAGAAAATCTTTGAAACTATGTTTACTTTCACAAATCAACTTTTGGCCTCCTCTCTGCCTGAAACGTCTTTTAAGAGCATAAAAAGTGAAAATGCATCTCTAGGCAGGAAAGTGCTGAAAGCTGCAGGTATTCATGAGAATGACATCAAACTGGAATCAACTGTCCTGAGGCAGTTCTTTGAAGAAAATCTTTGAAACTATGTTTACTTTCACAAAATCAACTTTTGGCCTCCTCTCTGCCTGAAACGTCTTTTAAGAGCATAAAGAGTGAAAATCCATCTCTAGGCAGGAAAGTGCTGAAAGCTGCAGATATTCATGAACATGACATCAGACTGTGAAATCAACTGTCCTGACGTAGTATTTTGAAGAAAATCTTTGAAACTATGTTTACTTTCACAAAATCAACTTTTGGCCTGCTCTCTGCCTGAAACGTCTTTTAAGAGCATAAAAAGTGAAAATGCATCTCTAGGCAGGAAAGTGCTGAAAGCTGCAGGTATTCATGAGAATGACATCAAACTGGAATCAACTGTCCTGAGGCAGTTCTTTGAAGAAAATCTTTGAAACTATGTTTACTTTCACAAAATCAACTTTTGGCCTCCTCTCTGCCTGAAACGTCTTTTAAGAGCATAAAAAGTGAAAATCCTTCTCTAGGCAGGAAAGTGCTGAAAGCTGCAGATATTCATGAACATGACATCAGACTGTGAAATCAACTGTCCTGACGTAGTATTTTGAAGAAAATCTTTGAAACTATGTTTACTTTCACAAAATCAACTTTTGGCCTCCTCTCTGCCTGAAACGTCTTTTAAGAGCATAAAGAGTGAAAATCCATCTCTAGGCAGGAAAGTGCTGAAAGCTGCAGATATTCATGAACATGACATCAGACTGTGAAATCAACTGTCCTGACGTAGTATTTTGAAGAAAATCTTTGAAACTATGTTTACTTTCACAAAATCAACTTTTGGCCTGCTCTCTGCCTGAAACGTCTTTTAAGAGCATAAAAAGTGAAAATGCATCTCTAGGCAGGAAAGTGCTGAAAGCTGCAGGTATTCATGAGAATGACATGAAACTGGAATCAACTGTCCTGAGGCAGTTCTTTGAAGAAAATCTTTGAAATTATGTTTACTTTCACAAATCAACTTTTGGCCTCCTCTCTGCCTGAAACGTCTTTTAAGAGCATAAAGAGTGAAAATCCATCTCTAGGCAGGAAAGTGCTGAAAGCTGCAGATATTCATGAACATGACATCAGACTGTGAAATCAACTGTCCTGACGTAGTATTTTGAAGAAAATCTTTGAAACTATGTTTACTTTCACAAAATCAACTTTTGGCCTGCTCTCTGCCTGAAACGTCTTTTAAGAGCATAAAAAGTGAAAATGCATCTCTAGGCAGGAAAGTGCTGAAAGCTGCAGGTATTCATGAGAATGACATGAAACTGGAATCAACTGTCCTGAGGCAGTTCTTTGAAGAAAATCTTTGAAATTATGTTTACTTTCACAAATCAACTTTTGGCCTCCTCTCTGCCTGAAACGTCTTTTAAGAGCATAAAAAGTGAAAATGCATCTCTAGGCAGTAAAGTGCTGAAAGCTGCAGATATTCATGAACAATGACATCAGACTGTGAACTCAACTGTCCTGATGTACGTTTTTGAAGAAAATCTTTGAAACTATGTTTACTTTCACAAAATCAACTTTTGGCCTCCTCTCTGCCTGAAACGTCTTTTAAGAGCATAAAAAGTGAAAATCCATCTCTAGGCAGGAAACTGCTGAAAGCTACAGATATTCATGAACATGACATCAGACTGTGAACTCAACTGTCCTGATGCACGTTTTTGAAGAAAATCTTTGAAACTATGTTTACTTTCACAAAATCAACTTTTTTGAAGAACATCTTTGAAACTATGTTTACTTTCACAAAATCAACTTTTTTGAAGAACATCTTTGAAACTATGTTTACTTTCACAAAATCAACTTTTCTGAAGAACGTCTTTGAAACTATGTTTACTTTCACAAAATCAACTTTTTTGAAGAGAATCTTTGAAACTATGTTTACTTTCACAAAATCAACTTTTTTGAAGAGAATCTTTGAAACTATGTTTACTTTCACAAAATCAACTTTTGGCCTGCTCTCTGCCTGAAACGTCTTTTAAGAGCATTAAAAGTGAAAATGCATCTCTTGGCAGGAAAGTGCTGAAAGCTGCAGGTATTCATGAGAATGACATCAAACTGTGAAATCAACTGTCCTGACGTAGTATTTTGAAGAAAATCTTTGAAACTATGTTTACTTTCACAAAATCAACTTTTGGCCTCCTCTCTGCCTGAAACGTCTTTTAAGAGCATAAAAAGTGAAAATGCATCTCTAGGCAGTAAAGTGCTGAAAGCTGCAGATATTCATGAACATGACATCAGACTGTGAACTCAACTGTCCTGATGCACGTTTTTGAAGAAAATCTTTGAAACTATGTTTACTTTCACAAAATCAACTTTTTTGAAGAACATCTTTGAAACTATGTTTACTTTCACAAAATCAACTTTTTTGAAGAGAATCTTTGAAACTATGTTTACTTTCATAAAATCAACTTTTTTGAAGAACGTCTTTGAAACTATGTTTACTTTCACAAAATCAACTTTTTTGAAGAGAATCTTTGAAACTATGTTTACTTTCACAAAATCAACTTTTTTGAAGAAAATCTTTGAAACTATGTTTACTTTCACAAAATCAACTTTTGGCCAGCTCTCTGCCTGAAACGTCTTTTAAGAGCATGAAAAGTGAAAATGCATCTCTAGGCAGGAAAGTGCTGAAAGCTGCAGGTATTCATGAGAATGACATCAAACTGTGAAATCAACTGTCCTGACGTAGTATTTTGAAGAAAATCTTTGAAACTATGTTTACTTTCACAAAATCAACTTTTGGCCTCCTCTCTGCCTGAAACGTCTTTTAAGAGCATAAAAAGTGAAAATGCATCTCTAGGCAGTAAAGTGCTGAAAGCTGCAGATATTCATGAACATGACATCAGACTGTGAACTCAACTGTCCTGATGTACGTTTTTGAAGAAAATCTTTGAAACTATGTTTACTTTCACAAAATCAACTTTTTTGAAGAGAATCTTTGAAACTATGTTTACTTTCACAAAATCAACTTTTTTGAAGAGAATCTTTGAAACTATGTTTACTTTCACAAAATCAACTTTTTTGAAGAGAATC
This sequence comes from Anarhichas minor, assembly GCF_050575085.1. Classification (NCBI taxonomy): domain Eukaryota; kingdom Metazoa; phylum Chordata; class Actinopteri; order Perciformes; family Anarhichadidae; genus Anarhichas; species Anarhichas minor. Next base: position 1,906,812 of record NW_027466447.1, read on the forward strand.
TTTGAAACTATGTTTACTTTCACAAAATCAACTTTTTTGAAGAGAATCTTTGAAACTATGTTTACTTTCACAAAATCAACTTTTGGCCTGCTCTCTGCCTGAAACGTCTTTTAAGAGCATGAAAAGTGAAAATGCATCTCTAGGCAGGAAAGTGCTGAAAGCTGCAGGTATTCATGAGAATGACATCAAACTGTGAACTCAACTGTCCTGATGTTCGTTTTTGAAGAAAATCTTTGAAACTATGTTTACTTTCACAAAATCAACTTTTTTGAAGAACATCTTTGAAACTATGTTTACTTTCACAAAATCAACTTTTTTGAAGAGATTCTTTGAAACTATGTTTACTTTCACAAAATCAACTTTTTTGAAGAACGTCTTTGAAACTATGTTTACTTTCACAAAATCAACTTTTTTGAAGAGAATCTTTGAAACTATGTTTACTTTCACAAAATCAACTTTTTTGAAGAGAATCTTTGAAACTATGTTTACTTTCACAAAATCAACTTTTTTGAAGAGAATCTTTGAAACTATGTTTACTTTCACAAAATCAACTTTTTTGAAGAGAATCTTTGAAACTATGTTTACTTTCACAAAATCAACTTTTTTGAAGAGAATCTTTGAAACTATGTTTACTTTCACAAAATCAACTTTTGGCCTGCTCTCTGCCTGAAACGTCTTTTAAGAGCATGAAAAGTGAAAATGCATCTCTAGGCAGGAAAGTGCTGAAAGCTGCAGATATTCATGAACAATGACATCAGACTGTGAACTCAACTGTCCTGATGTACGTTTTTGAAGAAAATCTTTGAAACTATGTTTACTTTCACAAAATCAACTTTTGGCCTCCTCTCTGCCTGAAACGTCTTTTAAGAGCATAAAAAGTGAAAATCCATCTCTAGGCAGGAAACTGCTGAAAGCTACAGATATTCATGAACATGACATCAGACTGTGAACTCAACTGTCCTGATGCACGTTTTTGAAGAAAATCTTTGAAACTATGTTTACTTTCACAAAATCAACTTTTTTGAAGAACATCTTTGAAACTATGTTTACTTTCACAAAATCAACTTTTTTGAAGAACATCTTTGAAACTATGTTTACTTTCACAAAATCAACTTTTCTGAAGAACGTCTTTGAAACTATGTTTACTTTCACAAAATCAACTTTTTTGAAGAGAATCTTTGAAACTATGTTTACTTTCACAAAATCAACTTTTTTGAAGAGAATCTTTGAAACTATGTTTACTTTCACAAAATCAACTTTTGGCCTGCTCTCTGCCTGAAACGTCTTTTAAGAGCATTAAAAATGAAAATGCATCTCTTGGCAGGAAAGTGCTGAAAGCTGCAGGTATTCATGAGAATGACATCAAACTGTGAAATCAACTGTCCTGACGTAGTATTTTGAAGAAAATCTTTGAAACTATGTTTACTTTCACAAAATCAACTTTTGGCCTCCTCTCTGCCTGAAACGTCTTTTAAGAGCATAAAAAGTGAAAATGCATCTCTAGGCAGTAAAGTGCTGAAAGCTGCAGATATTCATGAACATGACATCAGACTGTGAACTCAACTGTCCTGATGCACGTTTTTGAAGAAAATCTTTGAAACTATGTTTACTTTCACAAAATCAACTTTTTTGAAGAACATCTTTGAAACTATGTTTACTTTCACAAAATCAACTTTTTTGAAGAGAATCTTTGAAACTATGTTTACTTTCATAAAATCAACTTTTTTGAAGAACGTCTTTGAAACTATGTTTACTTTCACAAAATCAACTTTTTTGAAGAGAATCTTTGAAACTATGTTTACTTTCACAAAATCAACTTTTTTGAAGAAAATCTTTGAAACTATGTTTACTTTCACAAAATCAACTTTTGGCCAGCTCTCTGCCTGAAACGTCTTTTAAGAGCATGAAAAGTGAAAATGCATCTCTAGGCAGGAAAGTGCTGAAAGCTGCAGGTATTCATGAGAATGACATCAAACTGTGAAATCAACTGTCCTGACGTAGTATTTTGAAGAAAATCTTTAAAACTATGTTTACTTTCACAAAATCAACTTTTGGCCTCCTCTCTGCCTGAAACGTCTTTTAAGAGCATAAAAAGTGAAAATGCATCTCTAGGCAGTAAAGTGCTGAAAGCTGCAGATATTCATGAACATGACATCAGACTGTGAACTCAACTGTCCTGATGTACGTTTTTGAAGAAAATCTTTGAAACTATGTTTACTTTCACAAAATCAACTTTTTTGAAGAGAATCTTTGAAACTATGTTTACTTTCACAAAATCAACTTTTTTGAAGAGAATCTTTGAAACTATGTTTACTTTCACAAAATCAACTTTTTTGAAGAGAATCTTTGAAACTATGTTTACTTTCACAAAATCAACTTTTTTGAAGAGAATCTTTGAAACTATGTTTACTTTCACAAAATCAACTTTTGGCCTGCTCTCTGCCTGAAACGTCTTTTAAGAGCATGAAAAGTGAAAATGCATCTCTAGGCAGGAAAGTGCTGAAAGCTGCAGGTATTCATGAGAATGACATCAAACTGTGAACTCAACTGTCCTGATGTTCGTTTTTGAAGAAAATCTTTGAAACTATGTTTACTTTCACAAAATCAACTTTTTTGAAGAACATCTTTGAAACTATGTTTACTTTCACAAAATCAACTTTTTTGAAGAGATTCTTTGAAACTATGTTTACTTTCACAAAATCAACTTTTTTGAAGAACGTCTTTGAAACTATGTTTACTTTCACAAAATCAACTTTTTTGAAGAGAATCTTTGAAACTATGTTTACTTTCACAAAATCAACTTTTTTGAAGAGAATCTTTGAAACTATGTTTACTTTCACAAAATCAACTTTTTTGAAGAGAATCTTTGAAACTATGTTTACTTTCACAAAATCAACTTTTTTGAAGAGAATCTTTGAAACTATGTTTACTTTCACAAAATCAACTTTTTTGAAGAGAATCTTTGAAACTATGTTTACTTTCACAAAATCAACTTTTGGCCTGCTCTCTGCCTGAAACGTCTTTTAAGAGCATGAAAAGTGAAAATGCATCTCTAGGCAGGAAAGTGCTGAAAGCTGCAGGTATTCATGAGAATGACATCAAACTGGAATCAACTGTCCTGAGGCAGTTCTTTGAAGAGAATCTTTGAAACTATGTTTACTTTCACAAAATCAACTTTTGGCCTCCTCTCTGCCTGAAACGTCTTTTAAGAGCATAAAAAGTGAAAATGCATCTCTAGGCAGTAAAGTGCTGAAAGCTGCAGATATTCATGAACATGACATCAGACTGTGAACTCAACTGTCCTGATGTACGTTTTTGAAGAAAATCTTTGAAACTATGTTTACTTTCACAAAATCAACTTTTTTGAAGAACATCTTTGAAACTATGTTTACTTTCACAAAATCAACTTTTTTGAAGAGAATCTTTGAAACTATGTTTACTTTCACAAAATCAACTTTTTTGAAGAACGTCTTTGAAACTATGTTTACTTTCACAAAATCAACTTTTTTGAAGAGAATCTTTGAAACTATGTTTACTTTCACAAAATCAACTTTTTTGAAGAGAATCTTTGAAACTATGTTTACTTTCACAAAATCAATTTTTTTGAAGAACGTCTTTGAAACTATGTTTACTTTCACAAAATCAACTTTTTTGAAGAGAATCTTTGAAACTATGTTTACTTTCACAAAATCAACTTTTTTGAAGAGAATCTTTGAAACTATGTTTACTTTCACAAAATCAACTTTTGGCCTGCTCTCTGCCGGAAACGTCTTTTAAGAGCATGAAAAGTGAAAATGCATCTCTAGGCAGGAAAGTGCTGAAAGCTGCAGGTATTCATGAGAATGACATCAAACTGTGAAATCAACTGTCCTGACGTAGTATTTTGAAGAAAATCTTTGAAACTATGTTTACTTTCACAAAATCAACTTTTGGCCTCCTCTCTGCCTGAAACGTCTTTTAAGAGCATAAAAAGTGAAAATGCATCTCTAGGCAGTAAAGTGCTGAAAGCTGCAGATATTCATGAACATGACATCAGACTGTGAACTCAACTGTCCTGATGTACGTTTTTGAAGAAAATCTTTGAAACTATGTTTACTTTCACAAAATCAACTTTTGGCCTCCTCTCTGCCTGAAACGTCTTTTAAGAGCATAAAAAGTGAAAATCCATCTCTAGGCAGGAAACTGCTGAAAGCTACAGATATTCATGAACATGACATCAAACTGGAATCAACTGTCCTGAGGCAGTTCTTTGAAGAAAATCTTTGAAACTATGTTTACTTTCACAAAATCAACTTTTTTGAAGAACATCTTTGAAACTATGTTTACTTTCACAAAATCAACTTTTGGCCTCCTCTCTGCCTGAAACGTCTTTTAAGAGCATAAAAAGTGAAAATCCATCTCTAGGCAGGAAACTGCTGAAAGCTACAGATATTCATGAACATGACATCAAACTGGAATCAACTGTCCTGAGGCAGTTCTTTGAAGAAAATCTTTGAAACTATGTTTACTTTCACAAAATCAACTTTTTTGAAGAACATCTTTGAAACTATGTTTACTTTCACAAAATCAACTTTTTTGAAGACAACCTTTGAAACTATGTTTACTTTCACAAAATCAACTTTTTTGAAGAAAATCTTTGAAACTATGTTTACTTTCACAAAATCAACTTTTGGCCTGCTCTCTGCCTGAAACGTCTTTTAAGAGCATGAAAAGTGAAAATGCATCTCTAGGCAGGAAAGTGCTAATAGCTGCAGGTATTCATGAGAATGACATCAAACTGGAATCAACTGTCCTGACGTAGTATTTTGAAGAGAATCTTTGAAACTATGTTTACTTTCACAAAATCAACTTTTGGCCTCCTCTCTGCCTGAAACGTCTTTTAAGAGCATAAAAAGTGAAAATGCATCTCTAGGCAGTAAAGTGCTGAAAGCTGCAGATATTCATGAACATGACATCAGACTGTGAAATCAACTGTACTGACGTAGTTCTTTGAAGAAAATCTTTGAAACTATGTTTACTTTCACAAAATCAACTTTTTTGAAGAAAATCTTTGAAACTATGTTTACTTTCACAAAATCAACGTTTGGCCTCCTCTCTGCCTGAAACGTCTTTTAAGAGGATAAAAAGTGAAAATGCATCTCTAGGCAGGAAAGTGCTGAAAGCTGCAGGTATTCATGAGAATGACATCAAACTGGAATCAACTGTCCTGAGGCAGTTCTTTGAAGAAAACCTTTGAAATTATGGTTACTTTCACAAATCAACTTTTGGCCTCCTCTCTGCCTGAAACGTCTTTTAAGAGCATAAAAAGTGAAAATACATCTCTAGGCAGTAAAGTGCTGAAAGCTGCAGATATTCATGAACATGACATCAGACTGTGAAATCAACTGTACTGACGTAGTTCTTTGAAGAAAATCTTTGAAACTATGTTTACTTTCACAAAATCCACTTTTTTGAAGAAAATCTTTGAAACTATGTTTACTTTCACAAAATCAACTTTTTTGAAGAAAATCTTTGAAACTATGTTTACTTTCACAAAATCAACTTTTGGCCTCCTCTCTGCCTGAAACGTCTTTTTCAGAGCATAAAAACTGAAAATGCATCTCTTGGCGAAAGTGCTGAAAGCTGCAGGTATTCATGAACATGACATCAGACTGTGAAATCAACTGTCCTGACGTAGTTCTTTGAAGAAAATCTTTGAAACTATGTTTACTTTCACAAAATCCACTTTTTTGAAGAAAATCTTTGAAACTATGTTTACTTTCACAAAATCAACGATTGGCCTCCTCTCTGCCTGAAACGTCTTTTAAGAGGATAAAAAGTGAAAATGCATCTCTAGGCAGGAAAGTGCTGAAAGCTGCAGGTATTCATGAGAATGACATCAAACTGGAATCAACTGTCCTGAGGCAGTTCTTTGAAGAAAACCTTTGAAATTATGGTTACTTTCACAAATCAACTTTTGGCCTCCTCTCTGCCTGAAACGTCTTTTAAGAGCATAAAAAGTGAAAATACATCTCTTGGCGAAAGTGCTCAAAGCTGCAGGTATTCATGAACATGACATCAGACTGTGAACTCAACTGTCCTGATGCACGTTTTTGAAGAAAATCTTTGAAACTATGTTTACTTTCACAAAATCAACTTTTTTGAAGAAAATCTTTGAAACTATGTTTACTTTCACAAAATCAACGTTTGGCCTCCTCTCTGCCTGAAACGTCTTTTAAGAGGATAAAAAGTGAAAATGCATCTCTAGGCAGGAAAGTGCTGAAAGCTGCAGGTATTCATGAGAATGACATCAAACTGGAATCAACTGTCCTGAGGCAGTTCTTTGAAGAAAACCTTTGAAATTATGGTTACTTTCACAAATCAACTTTTGGCCTCCTCTCTGCCTGAAACGTCTTTTAAGAGCATAAAAAGTGAAAATACATCTCTAGGCAGTAAAGTGCTGAAAGCTGCAGGTATTCATGAACATGACATCAGACTGTGAAATCAACTGTCCTGACGTAGTTCTTTGAAGAAAATCTTTGAAACTATGTTTACTTTCACAAAATCCACTTTTTTGAAGAAAATCTTTGAAACTATGTTTACTTTCACAAAATCAACTTTTGGCCTCCTCTCTGCCTGAAACGTCTTTTTCAGAACATAAAAAGTGAAAATCCATCTCTAGGCAGGAAAGTGCTGAAAGCTGCAGATATTCATGAACATGACATCAGACTGTGAACTCAACTGTCCTGATGCACGTTTTTAAAGAAAATCTTTGAAACTATGTTTACTTTCACAAAATCAACTTTTGGCCTCCTCTCTGCCTGAAACATCTTTTAAGAGCATAAAAAGTGAAAATCCATCTCTAGGCAGGAAAGTGCTGAAAGCTGCAGATATTCATGAACATGACATCAGACTGTGAAATCAACTGTCCTGACGTAGTATTTTGAAGAAAATCTTTGAAACTATGTTTACTTTCACAAAATCAACTTTTTTGAAGAAAATCTTTGAAACTATGTTTACTTTCACAAAATCAACTTTTTTGAAGAAAATCTTTGAAACTATGTTTACTTTCACAAAATCAACTTTTGGCCTGCTCTCTGCCTGAAACGTCTTTTAAGAGCATAAAAAGTGAAAATGCATCTCTAGGCAGGAAAGTGCTGAAAGCTGCAGGTATTCATGAGAATGACATCAAACTGGAATCAACTGTCCTGAGGTAGTTCTTTGAAGAACATCTTTGAAATTATGTTTACTTTCATAAATCAACTTTTTTGAAGAAAATCTTTGAAACTATGTTTACTTTCACAAAATCAACTTTTTTGAAGAAAATCTTTGAAACTATGTTTACTTTCACAAAATCAACTTTTGGCCTCCTCTCTGCCTGAAACGTCTTTTTCAAAGCATAAAAAGTGAAAATGCATCTCTTGGCGAAAGTGCTGAAAGCTGCAGGTATTCATGAACATGACATCAGACTGTGAACTCAACTGTCCTGATGCACGTTTTTGAAGAAAATCTTTGAAACTATGTTTACTTTCACAAAATCAACTTTTTTGAAGAAAATCTTTGAAACTATGTTTACTTTCACAAAATCAACTTTTGGCCTCCTCTCTGCCTGAAACGTCTTTTTCAGAGCATAAAAAGTGAAAATCCATCTCTAGGCAGGAAAGTGCTGAAAGCTGCAGGTATTCATGAACATGACATCAGACTGTGAAATCAACTGTACTGACGTAGTTCTTTGAAGAAAATCTTTGAAACTATGTTTACTTTCACAAAATCAACTTTTTTGAAGAAAATCTTTGAAACTATGTTTACTTTCACAAAATCAACTTTTTTGAAGAAAATCTTTGAAACTATGTTTACTTTCACAAAATCAACTTTTTTGAAGAAAATCTTTGAAACTATGTTTACTTTCACAAAATCAACTTTTGGCCTCCTCTGCCTGAAACGTCTTTTTCAGAGCATAAAAAGTGAAAATGCATCTCTTGGCGAAAGTGCTGAAAGCTGCAGGTATTCATGAACATGACATCAGACTGTGAAATCAACTGTCCTGACGTAGTTCTTTGAAGAAAATCTTTGAAACTATGTTTACTTTCACAAAATCCACTTTTTTGAAGAAAATCTTTGAAACTATGTTTACTTTCACAAAATCAACGTTTGGCCTCCTCTCTGCCTGAAACGTCTTTTAAGAGGATAAAAAGTGAAAATGCATCTCTAGGCAGGAAAGTGCTGAAAGCTGCAGGTATTCATGAGAATGACATCAAACTGGAATCAACTGTCCTGAGGCAGTTCTTTGAAGAAAACCTTTGAAATTATGGTTACTTTCACAAATCAACTTTTGGCCTCCTCTCTGCCTGAAACGTCTTTTAAGAGCATAAAAAGTGAAAATACATCTCTTGGCGAAAGTGCTGAAAGCTGCAGGTATTCATGAACATGACATCAGACTGTGAACTCAACTGTCCTGATGCACGTTTTTGAAGAAAATCTTTGAAACTATGTTTACTTTCACAAAATCAACTTTTTTGAAGAAAATCTTTGAAACTATGTTTACTTTCACAAAATCAACTTTTGGCCTCCTCTCTGCCTGAAACGTCTTTTTCAGAGCATAAAAAGTGAAAATGCATCTCTAGGCAGGAAAGTGCTGAAAGCTGCAGGTATTCATGAGAATGACATCAAACTGGAATCAACTGTCCTGAGGCAGTTCTTTGAAGAAAACCTTTGAAATTATGGTTACTTTCACAAATCAACTTTTGGCCTCCTCTCTGCCTGAAACGTCTTTTAAGAGCATAAAAAGTGAAAATACATCTCTTGGCGAAAGTGCTGAAAGCTGCAGGTATTCATGAACATGACATCAGACTGTGAACTCAACTGTCCTGATGCACGTTTTTGAAGAAAATCTTTGAAACTATGTTTACTTTCACAAAATCAACTTTTTTGAAGAAAATCTTTGAAACTATGTTTACTTTCACAAAATCAACTTTTGGCCTCCTCTCTGCCTGAAACGTCTTTTTCAGAGCATAAAAAGTGAAAATGCATCTCTAGGCAGGAAAGTGCTGAAAGCTGCAGGTATTCATGAGAATGACATCAAACTGGAATCAACTGTCCTGAGGCAGTTCTTTGAAGAAAACCTTTGAAATTATGGTTACTTTCACAAATCAACTTTTGGCCTCCTCTCTGCCTGAAACGTCTTTTAAGAGCATAAAAAGTGAAAATACATCTCTAGGCAGTAAAGTGCTGAAAGCTGCAGGTATTCATGAACATGACATCAGACTGTGAAATCAACTGTCCTGACGTAGTTCTTTGAAGAAAATCTTTGAAACTATGTTTACTTTCACAAAATCAACTTTTTTGAAGAAAATCTTTGAAACTATGTTTACTTTCACAAAATCAACTTTTTTGAAGAAAATCTTTGAAACTATGTTTACTTTCACAAAATCAACTTTTTTGAAGAAAATCTTTGAAACTATGTTTACTTTCACTAAATCAACTTTTTTGAAGAAAATCTTTGAAACTATGTTTACCTTCACAAAATCAACGTTTGGCCTCCTCTCTGCCTGAAACGTCTTTTAAGAGCATAAAAAGTGAAAATGCATCTCTAGGCAGGAAAGTGCTGAAAGCTGCAGGTATTCATGAGAATGACATCAAACTGGAATCAACTGTCCTGAGGCAGTTCTTTGAAGAAAACCTTTGAAATTATGGTTCCTTTCACAAATCAACTTTTGGCCTCCTCTCTGCCTGAAACGTCTTTTAAGAGCATAAAAAGTGAAAATACATCTCTAGGCAGTAAAGTGCTGAAAGCTGCAGGTATTCATGAACATGACATCAGACTGTGAACTCAACTGTCCTGATGCACGTTTTTGAAGAAAATCTTTGAAACTATGTTTACTTTCACAAAATCAACTTTTTTGAAGAAAATCTTTGAAACTATGTTTACTTTCACAAAATCAACTTTTGGCCTCCTCTCTGCCTGAAACGTCTTTTTCAGAGCATAAAAAGTGAAAATCCATCTCTAGGCAGGAAAGTGCTGAAAGCTGCAGATATTCATGAACATGACATCAGACTGTGAACTCAACTGTCCTGATGCACCTTTTTGAAGAAAATCTTTGAAACTATGTTTACTTTCACAAAATCAACTTTTGGCCTCCTCTCTGCCTGAAACGTCTTTTTCAGAGCATAAAAAGTGAAAATGCATCTCTTGACAGGAAAGTGCTGAAAGCTGCAGGTATTCATGAACATGACATCAGACTGTGAAATCAACTGTCCTGACGTAGTATTTTGAAGAAAATCTTTGAAACTATGTTTACTTTCACAAAATCAACTTTTTTGAAGAGAATCTTTGAAACTATGTTTACTTTCACAAAATCAACTTTTTTGAAGAAAATCTTTGAAACTATGTTTACCTTCACAAAATCAACGTTTGGCCTCCTCTCTGCCTGAAACGTCTTTTAAGAGCATAAAAAGTGAAAATGCATCTCTAGGCAGGAAAGTGCTGAAAGCTGCAGGTATTCATGAGAATGACATCAAACTGGAATCAACTGTCCTGAGGCAGTTCTTTGAAGAAAATCTTTGAAATTATGTTTACTTTCATAAATCAACTTTTTTGAAGAAAATCTTTGAAACTATGTTTACTTTCACAAAATCAACTTTTTTGAAGAAAATCTTTGAAACTATGTTTACTTTCACAAAATCAACTTTTTTGAAGAACATCTTTGAAACTATGTTTACTTTCACAAAATCAACTTTTGGCCTCCTCTCTGCCTGAAACGTCTTTTAAGAGCATAAAAAGTGAAAATGCATCTCTAGGCAGGAAAGTGCTGAAAGCTGCAGGTATTCATGAGAATGACATCAAACTGGAATCAACTGTCCTGAGGCAGTTCTTTGAAGAAAATCTTTGAAATTATGTTTACTTTCATAAATCAACTTTTTTGAAGAAAATCTTTGAAACTATGTTTACTTTCACAAAATCAACTTTTTTGAAGAAAATCTTTGAAACTATGTTTACTTTCACAAAATCAACTTTTTTGAAGAAAATCTTTGAAACTATGTTTACTTTCACAAAATCAACTTTTGGCCTGCTCTCTGCCTGAAACGTCTTTTAAGAGCATAAAAAGTGAAAATGCATCTCTAGGCAGGAAAGTGCTGAAAGCTGCAGGTATTCATGAACATGACATCAGACTGTGAACTCAACTGTCCTGATGCACGTTTTTGAAGAAAATCTTGGAAACTATGTTTACTTTCACAAAATCAACTTTTGGCCTCCTCTCTGCCTGAAACATCTTTTAAGAGCATAAAAAGTGAAAATCCATCTCTAGGCAGGAAAGTGCTGAAAGCTGCAGATATTCATGAACATGACATCAGACTGTGAAATCAACTGTCCTGACGTAGTATTTTGAAGAAAATCTTTGAAACTATGTTTACTTTCACAAAATCCACTTTTTTGAAGAAAATCTTTGAAACTATGTTTACTTTCACAAAATCAACTTTTTTGAAGAACATCTTTGAAACTATGTTTACTTTCACAAAATCAACTTTTGGCCTGCTCTCTGCCTGAAACGTCTTTTAAGAGCATAAAAAGTGAAAATGCATCTCTAGGCAGGAAAGTGCTGAAAGCTGCAGGTATTCATGAGAATGACATCAAACTGGAATCAACTGTCCTGAGGCAGTTCTTTGAAGAAAATCTTTGAAATTATGTTTACTTTCATAAATCAACTTTTTTGAAGAAAATCTTTGAAACTATGTTTACTTTCACAAAATCAACTTTTTTGAAGAAAATCTTTGAAACTATGTTTACTTTCACAAAATCAACTTTTGGCCTCCTCTCTGCCTGAAACGTCTTTTTCAGAGCATAAAAAGTGAAAATGCATCTCTAGGCAGGAAAGTGCTGAAAGCTGCAGGTATTCATGAGAATGACATCAAACTGGAATCAACTGTCCTGAGGCAGTTCTTTGAAGAAAACCTTTGAAATTATGGTTACTTTCACAAATCAACTTTTGGCCTCCTCTCTGCCTGAAACGTCTTTTAAGAGCATAAAAAGTGAAAATACATCTCTAGGCAGTAAAGTGCTGAAAGCTGCAGGTATTCATGAGAATGACATCAAACTGGAATCAACTGTCCTGAGGCAGTTCTTTGAAGAAAACCTTTGAAATTATGGTTACTTTCACAAATCAACTTTTGGCCTCCTCTCTGCCTGAAACGTCTTTTAAGAGCATAAAAAGTGAAAATACATCTCTAGGCAGTAAAGTGCTGAAAGCTGCAGGTATTCATGAACATGACATCAGACTGTGAAATCAACTGTCCTGACGTAGTTCTTTGAAGAAAATCTTTGAAACTATGTTTACTTTCACAAAATCCACTTTTTTGAAGAAAATCTTTGAAACTATGTTTACTTTCACAAAATCCACTTTTTTGAAGAAAATCTTTGAAACTATGTTTACTTTCACAAAATCAACTTTTTTGAAGAAAATCTTTGAAACTATGTTTACTTTCACAAAATCAACTTTTTTGAAGAACATCTTTGAAACTATGTTTACTTTCACAAAATCAACTTTTGGCCTCCTCTCTGCCTGAAACGTCTTTTAAGAGCATAAAAAGTGAAAATGCATCTCTAGGCAGGAAAGTGCTGAAAGCTGCAGGTATTCATGAGAATGACATCAAACTGGAATCAACTGTCCTGAGGCAGTTCTTTGAAGAAAATCTTTGAAATTATGTTTACTTTCATAAATCAACTTTTTTGAAGAAAATCTTTGAAACTATGTTTACTTTCACAAAATCCACTTTTTTGAAGAAAATCTTTGAAACTATGTTTACTTTCACAAAATCAACTTTTTTGAAGAAAATCTTTGAAACTATGTTTACTTTCACAAAATCAACTTTTTTGAAGAACATCTTTGAAACTATGTTTACTTTCACAAAATCAACTTTTTTGAAGAACATCTTTGAAACTATGTTTACTTTCACAAAATCAACTTTTGGCCTCCTCTCTGCCTGAAACGTCTTTTAAGAGCATAAAAAGTGAAAATGCATCTCTAGGCAGGAAAGTGCTGAAAGCTGCAGATATTCATGAACATGACATCAGACTGTGAACTCAACTGTCCTGATGCACGTTTTTGAAGAAAATCTTTGAAACTATGTTTACTTTCACAAAATCAACTTTTTTGAAGAAAATCTTTGAAACTATGTTTACTTTCACAAAATCAACTTTTTAGAAGAAAATCTTTGAAACTATGTTTACTTTCACAAAATCAACTTTTGGCCTGCTCTCTGCCTGAAACGTCTTTTAAGAGCATAAAAAGTGAAAATGCATCTCTTGGCAGGAAAGTGCTGAAAGCTGCAGGTATTCATGAGAATGACATCAAACTGGAATCAACTGTCCTGAGGCAGTTCTTTGAAGAAAATCTTTGAAATTATGTTTACTTTCATAAATCAACTTTTTTGAAGAAAATCTTTGAAACTATGTTTACTTTCACAAAATCAACTTTTTTGAAGAAAATCTTTGAAACTATGTTTACTTTCACAAAATCAACTTTTTTGAAGAAAATCTTTAAAACTATGTTTACTTTCACAAAATCAACTTTTTTGAAGAAAATCTTTGAAACTATGTTTACTTTCACAAAATCAACTTTTTTGAAGAAAATCTTTGAAACTATGTTTACTTTCACAAAATCAACTTTTTTGAAGAAAATCTTTGAAACTATGTTTACTTTCACAAAATCAACTTTTGGCCTCCTCTCTGCCTGAAACATCTTTTAAGAGCATAAAAAGTGAAAATCCATCTCTAGGCAGGAAAGTGCTGAAAGCTGCAGATATTCATGAACATGACATCAGACTGTGAAATCAACTGTCCTGACGTAGTATTTTGAAGAAAATCTTTGAAACTATGTTTACTTTCACAAAATCCACTTTTTTGAAGAAAATCTTTGAAACTATGTTTACTTTCACAAAATCAACTTTTTTGAAGAGAATCTTTGAAACTATGTTTACTTTCACAAAATCAACTTTTGGCCTCCTCTCTGCCTGAAACGTCTTTTAAGAGCATAAAAAGTGAAAATCCATCTCTAGGCAGGAAAGTGCTGAAAGCTGCAGATATTCATGAGAATGACATCAAACTGGAATCAACTGTCCTGAGGCAGTTCTTTGAAGAAAATCTTTGAAATTATGTTTACTTTCACAAATCAACTTTTGGCCTCCTCTCTGCCTGAAACGTCTTTTCAGAGCATAAAAAGTGAAAATGCATCTCTTGGCAGGAAAGTGCTGAAAGCTGCAGGTATTCATGAACATGACATCAGACTGTGAAATCAACTGTCCTGACGTAGTTCTTTGAAGAAAATCTTTGAAACTATGTTTAATTTCACAAAGTCCACTTTTTTGAAGAAAATCTTTGAAACTATGTTTACTTTCACAAATCAACTTTTGGCCTCCTCTCTGCCTGAAACGTCTTTTAAGAGCATAAAAAGTGAAAATGCATCTCTAAGTGCTGAAAGCTGCAGATATTCATGAACATGACATCAGACTGTGAAATCAACTGTCCTGACGTAGTATTTTGAAGAAAATCTTTGAAACTATGTTTACTTTCACAAAATCCACTTTAAAAGAAAATCTTTGAAACTATGTTTACTTTCACAAAATCAACTTTTGGCCTCCTCTCTGCCTGAAACATCTTTTAAGAGCATAAAAAGTGAAAATCCATCTCTAGGCAGGAAAGTGCTGAAAGCTGCAGATATTCATGAACATGACATCAGACTGTGAACTCAACTGTCCTGATGCACGTTTTTGAAGAAAATCTTGGAAACTATGTTTACTTTCACAAAATCAACTTTTGGCCTCCTCTCTGCCTGAAACATCTTTTAAGAGCATAAAAAGTGAAAATCCATCTCTAGGCAGGAAAGTGCTGAAAGCTGCAGATATTCATGAACATGACATCAGACTGTGAAATCAACTGTCCTGACGTAGTATTTTGAAGAAAATCTTTGAAACTATGTTTACTTTCACAAAATCCACTTTTTTGAAGAAAATCTTTGAAACTATGTTTACTTTCACAAAATCAACTTTTTTGAAGAACATCTTTGAAACTATGTTTACTTTCACAAAATCAACTTTTGGCCTGCTCTCTGCCTGAAACGTCTTTTAAGAGCATAAAAAGTGAAAATGCATCTCTAGGCAGGAAAGTGCTGAAAGCTGCAGGTATTCATGAGAATGACATCAAACTGGAATCAACTGTCCTGAGGCAGTTCTTTGAAGAAAATCTTTGAAATTATGTTTACTTTCATAAATCAACTTTTTTGAAGAAAATCTTTGAAACTATGTTTACTTTCACAAAATCAACTTTTTTGAAGAAAATCTTTGAAACTATGTTTACTTTCACAAAATCAACTTTTGGCCTCCTCTCTGCCTGAAACGTCTTTTTCAGAGCATAAAAAGTGAAAATGCATCTCTAGGCAGGAAAGTGCTGAAAGCTGCAGGTATTCATGAGAATGACATCAAACTGGAATCAACTGTCCTGAGGCAGTTCTTTGAAGAAAACCTTTGAAATTATGGTTACTTTCACAAATCAACTTTTGGCCTCCTCTCTGCCTGAAACGTCTTTTAAGAGCATAAAAAGTGAAAATACATCTCTAGGCAGTAAAGTGCTGAAAGCTGCAGGTATTCATGAGAATGACATCAAACTGGAATCAACTGTCCTGAGGCAGTTCTTTGAAGAAAACCTTTGAAATTATGGTTACTTTCACAAATCAACTTTTGGCCTCCTCTCTGCCTGAAACGTCTTTTAAGAGCATAAAAAGTGAAAATACATCTCTAGGCAGTAAAGTGCTGAAAGCTGCAGGTATTCATGAACATGACATCAGACTGTGAAATCAACTGTCCTGACGTAGTTCTTTGAAGAAAATCTTTGAAACTATGTTTACTTTCACAAAATCCACTTTTTTGAAGAAAATCTTTGAAACTATGTTTACTTTCACAAAATCCACTTTTTTGAAGAAAATCTTTGAAACTATGTTTACTTTCACAAAATCAACTTTTTTGAAGAAAATCTTTGAAACTATGTTTACTTTCACAAAATCAACTTTTTTGAAGAACATCTTTGAAACTATGTTTACTTTCACAAAATCAACTTTTGGCCTCCTCTCTGCCTGAAACGTCTTTTAAGAGCATAAAAAGTGAAAATGCATCTCTAGGCAGGAAAGTGCTGAAAGCTGCAGGTATTCATGAGAATGACATCAAACTGGAATCAACTGTCCTGAGGCAGTTCTTTGAAGAAAATCTTTGAAATTATGTTTACTTTCATAAATCAACTTTTTTGAAGAAAATCTTTGAAACTATGTTTACTTTCACAAAATCCACTTTTTTGAAGAAAATCTTTGAAACTATGTTTACTTTCACAAAATCAACTTTTTTGAAGAAAATCTTTGAAACTATGTTTACTTTCACAAAATCAACTTTTTTGAAGAACATCTTTGAAACTATGTTTACTTTCACAAAATCAACTTTTTTGAAGAACATCTTTGAAACTATGTTTACTTTCACAAAATCAACTTTTGGCCTCCTCTCTGCCTGAAACGTCTTTTAAGAGCATAAAAAGTGAAAATGCATCTCTAGGCAGGAAAGTGCTGAAAGCTGCAGATATTCATGAACATGACATCAGACTGTGAACTCAACTGTCCTGATGCACGTTTTTGAAGAAAATCTTTGAAACTATGTTTACTTTCACAAAATCAACTTTTTTGAAGAAAATCTTTGAAACTATGTTTACTTTCACAAAATCAACTTTTTAGAAGAAAATCTTTGAAACTATGTTTACTTTCACAAAATCAACTTTTGGCCTGCTCTCTGCCTGAAACGTCTTTTAAGAGCATAAAAAGTGAAAATGCATCTCTTGGCAGGAAAGTGCTGAAAGCTGCAGGTATTCATGAGAATGACATCAAACTGGAATCAACTGTCCTGAGGCAGTTCTTTGAAGAAAATCTTTGAAATTATGTTTACTTTCATAAATCAACTTTTTTGAAGAAAATCTTTGAAACTATGTTTACTTTCACAAAATCAACTTTTTTGAAGAAAATCTTTGAAACTATGTTTACTTTCACAAAATCAACTTTTTTGAAGAAAATCTTTGAAACTATGTTTACTTTCACAAAATCAACTTTTGGCCTCCTCTCTGCCTGAAACGTCTTTTTCAGAGCATAAAAAGTGAAAATGCATCTCTAGGCAGGAAAGTGCTGAAAGCTGCAGGTATTCATGAGAATGACATCAAACTGGAATCAACTGTCCTGAGGCAGTTCTTTGAAGAAAACCTTTGAAATTATGGTTACTTTCACAAATCAACTTTTGGCCTCCTCTCTGCCTGAAACGTCTTTTAAGAGCATAAAAAGTGAAAATACATCTCTAGGCAGTAAAGTGCTGAAAGCTGCAGGTATTCATGAACATGACATCAGACTGTGAAATCAACTGTCCTGACGTAGTTCTTTGAAGAAAATCTTTGAAACTATGTTTACTTTCACAAAATCAACTTTTGGCCTCCTCTCTGCCTGAAACGTCTTTTAAGAGCATAAAAAGTGAAAATGCATCTCTTGGCAGGAAAGTGCTGAAAGCTGCAGGTATTCATGAACATGACATCAGACTGTGAAATCAACTGTACTGACGTAGTTCTTTGAAGAAAATCTTTGAAACTATGTTTACTTTCACAAAATCAACTTTTTTGAAGAAAATCTTTGAAACTATGTTTACTTTCACAAAATCAACTTTTTTGAAGAAAATCTTTAAAACTATGTTTACTTTCACAAAATCAACTTTTTTGAAGAAAATCTTTGAAACTATGTTTACTTTCACAAAATCAACTTTTTTGAAGAAAATCTTTGAAACTATGTTTACTTTCACAAAATCAACTTTTTTGAAGAAAATCTTTGAAACTATGTTTACTTTCACAAAATCAACTTTTGGCCTCCTCTCTGCCTGAAACATCTTTTAAGAGCATAAAAAGTGAAAATCCATCTCTAGGCAGGAAAGTGCTGAAAGCTGCAGATATTCATGAACATGACATCAGACTGTGAAATCAACTGTCCTGACGTAGTATTTTGAAGAAAATCTTTGAAACTATGTTTACTTTCACAAAATCCACTTTTTTGAAGAAAATCTTTGAAACTATGTTTACTTTCACAAAATCAACTTTTTTGAAGAGAATCTTTGAAACTATGTTTACTTTCACAAAATCAACTTTTGGCCTCCTCTCTGCCTGAAACGTCTTTTAAGAGCATAAAAAGTGAAAATCCATCTCTAGGCAGGAAAGTGCTGAAAGCTGCAGATATTCATGAGAATGACATCAAACTGGAATCAACTGTCCTGAGGCAGTTCTTTGAAGAAAATCTTTGAAATTATGTTTACTTTCACAAATCAACTTTTGGCCTCCTCTCTGCCTGAAACGTCTTTTCAGAGCATAAAAAGTGAAAATGCATCTCTTGGCAGGAAAGTGCTGAAAGCTGCAGGTATTCATGAACATGACATCAGACTGTGAAATCAACTGTCCTGACGTAGTTCTTTGAAGAAAATCTTTGAAACTATGTTTAATTTCACAAAGTCCACTTTTTTGAAGAAAATCTTTGAAACTATGTTTACTTTCACAAATCAACTTTTGGCCTCCTCTCTGCCTGAAACGTCTTTTAAGAGCATAAAAAGTGAAAATGCATCTCTAAGTGCTGAAAGCTGCAGATATTCATGAACATGACATCAGACTGTGAAATCAACTGTCCTGACGTAGTATTTTGAAGAAAATCTTTGAAACTATGTTTACTTTCACAAAATCCACTTTAAAAGAAAATCTTTGAAACTATGTTTACTTTCACAAAATCAACTTTTGGCCTCCTCTCTGCCTGAAACATCTTTTAAGAGCATAAAAAGTGAAAATCCATCTCTAGGCAGGAAAGTGCTGAAAGCTGCAGATATTCATGAACATGACATCAGACTGTGAAATCAACTGTCCTGACGTAGTATTTTGAAGAAAATCTTTGAAACTATGTTTACTTTCACAAAATCCACTTTTTTGAAGAAAATCTTTGAAACTATGTTTACTTTCACAAAATCAACTTTTTTGAAGAGAATCTTTGAAACTATGTTTACTTTCACAAAATCAACTTTTGGCCTCCTCTCTGCCTGAAACGTCTTTTAAGAGCATAAAAAGTGAAAATCCATCTCTAGGCAGGAAAGTGCTGAAAGCTGCAGATATTCATGAGAATGACATCAAACTGGAATCAACTGTCCTGAGGCAGTTCTTTGAAGAAAATCTTTGAAATTATGTTTACTTTCACAAATCAACTTTTGGCCTCCTCTCTGCCTGAAACGTCTTTTCAGAGCATAAAAAGTGAAAATGCATCTCTTGGCAGGAAAGTGCTGAAAGCTGCAGGTATTCATGAACATGACATCAGACTGTGAAATCAACTGTCCTGACGTAGTTCTTTGAAGAAAATCTTTGAAACTATGTTTACTTTCACAAAATCCACTTTTTTGAAGAAAATCTTTGAAACTATGTTTACTTTCACAAAATCAACTTTTGGCCTCCTCTCTGCCTGAAACGTCTTTTAAGAGCATAAAAAGTGAAAATCCATCTCTAGGCAGGAAAGTGCTGAAAGCTGCAGATATTCATGAACATGACATCAGACTGTGAAATCAACTGTCCTGACGTAGTAATTTGAAGAAAATCTTTGAAACTATGTTTACTTTCACAAAATCCACTTTTTTGAAGAAAATCTTTGAAACTATGTTTACTTTCACAAAATCAACTTTTGGCCTCCTCTCTGCCTGAAACGTCTTTTAAGAGCATAAAAAGTGAAAATCCATCTCTAGGCAGGAAAGTGCTGAAAGCTGCAGATATTCATGAACATGACATCAGACTGTGAAATCAACTGTCCTGACTTAGTAATTTGAAGAAAATCTTTGAAACTATGTTTACTTTCACAAAATCCACTTTTTTGAAGAAAATCTTTGAAACTATGTTTACTTTCACAAAATCCACTTTTTTGAAGAAAATCTTTGAAACTATGTTTACTTTCACAAAATCAACTTTTTTGAAGAAAATCTTTGAAACTATGTTTACTTTCACAAAATCAACTTTTGGCCTCCTCTCTGCCTGAAACGTCTTTTAAGAGCATAAAAAGTGAAAATCCATCTCTAGGCAGGAAAGTGCTGAAAGCTGCAGGTATTCATGAGAATGACATCAAACTGGAATCAACTGTCCTGAGGCAGTTCTTTGAAGAAAATCTTTGAAATTATGTTTACTTTCACAAATCAACTTTTGGCCTCCTCTCTGCCTGAAACGTCTTTTAAGAGCATAAAAAGTGAAAATGCATCTCTAAGTGCTGAAAGCTGCAGATATTCATGAACATGACATCAGACTGTGAAATCAACTGTCCTGACGTAGTATTTTGAAGAAAATCTTTGAAACTATGTTTACTTTCACAAAATCCACTTTTTTGAAGAAAATCTTTGAAACTATGTTTACTTTCACAAAATCAACTTTTTTGAAGAACATCTTTGAAACTGTTTACTTTCACAAAATCAACTTTTGGCCTGCTCTCTGCCTGAAACGTCTTTTAAGAGCATACAAAGTGAAAATGCATCTCTAGGCAGGAAAGTGCTGAAAGCTGCAGGTATTCATGAGAATGACATCAAACTGGAATCAACTGTCCTGAGGCAGTTCTTTGAAGAAAATCTTTGAAACTATGTTTACTTTCACAAAATCAACTTTTGGCCTCCTCTCTGCCTGAAACGTATTTTCAGAGCATAAAATGTGAAAATCCATCTCTAGGCAGGAAAGTGCTGAAAGCTGCAGATATTCATGAACATGACATCAGACTGTGAAATCAACTGTCCTGACGTAGTATTTTGAAGAAAATCTTTGAAACTATGTTTACTTTCACAAAATCCACTTTTTTGAAGAAAATCTTTGAAACTATGTTTACTTTCACAAAATCAACTTTTGGCCTCCTCTCTGCCTGAAACGTCTTTTCAGTGCATAAAATGTGAAAATCCATCTCTAGGCAGGAAAGTGCTGAAAGCTGCAGATATTCATGAACATGACATCAGACTGTGAAATTAACTGTCCTGACGTAGTATTTTGAAGAAAATCTTTGAAACTATGTTTACTTTCACAAAATCCACTTTTTTGAAGAAAATCTTTGAAACTATGTTTACTTTCACAAAATCCACTTTTTTGAAGAAAATCTTTGAAACTATGTTTACTTTCACAAAATCCACTTTTTTGAAGAACATCTTTGAAACTGTTTACTTTCACAAAATCAACTTTTGGCCTGCTCTCTGCCTGAAACGTCTTTTAAGAGCATAAAAAGTGAAAATGCATCTCTAGGCAGGAAAGTGCTGAAAGCTGCAGTTATTCATGAGAATGACATCAAACTGGAATCAACTGTCCTGAGGCAGTTCTTTGAAGAAAATCTTTGAAATTATGTTTACTTTCACAAAATCAACTTTTTTGAAGAGAATCTTTGAAACTATGTTTACTTTCACAAAATCAACTTTTTTGAAGAGAATCTTTGAAACTATGTTTACTTTCACAAAATCAACTTTTTAAAAGAAAATCTTTGAAACTATGTTTACTTTCACAAAATCAACTTTTGGCCTCCTCTCTGCCTGAAACATCTTTTAAGAGCATAAAAAGTGAAAATCCATCTCTAGGCAGGAAAGTGCTGAAAGCTGCAGATATTCATGAACATGACATCAGACTGTGAAATCAACTGTCCTGACGTAGTATCTTGAAGAAAATCTTTGAAACTATGTTTACTTTCACAAAATCAACTTTTTTGAAGAGAATCTTTGAAACTATGTTTACTTTCACAAAATCAACTTTTGGCCTGCTCTCTGCCTGAAACGTCTTTTAAGAGCATAAAAAGTGAAAATGCATCTCTGAGTGCTGAAAGCTGCAGATATTCATGAACATGACATCAGACTGTGAAATCAACTGTCCTGACGTAGTATTTTGAAGAAAATCTTTGAAACTATGTTTACTTTCACAAAATCAACTTTTGGCCTCCTCTCTGCCTGAAACGTCTTTTAAGAGCATAAAAAGTGAAAATCCATCTCTAGGCAGGAAAGTGCTGAAAGCTGCAGATATTCATGAACATGACATCAGACTGTGAAATCAACTGTCCTGATGTAGTATTTTGAAGAAAATCTTTGAAACTATGTTTACTTTCACAAAATCCACTTTTTTGAAGAAAATCTTTGAAACTATGTTTACTTTCACAAAATCAACTTTTTTGAAGAAAATCTTTGAAACTATGTTTACTTTCACAAAATCAACTTTTGGCCTCCTCTCTGCCTGAAACATCTTTTAAGAGCATAAAAAGTGAAAATCCATCTCTAGGCAGGAAAGTGCTGAAAGCTGCAGATATTCATGAACATGACATCAGACTGTGAAATCAACTGTCCTGACGTAGTATCTTGAAGAAAATCTTTGAAACTATGTTTACTTTCACAAAATCAACTTTTTTGAAGAGAATCTTTGAAACTATGTTTACTTTCACAAAATCCACTTTTTAAAAGAAAATCTTTGAAACTATGTTTACTTTCACAAAATCAACTTTTTTGAAGAGAATCTTTGAAACTATGTTTACTTTCACAAAATCCACTTTTTAAAAGAAAATCTTTGAAACTATGTTTACTTTCACAAAATCAACTTTTGGCCTCCTCTCTGCCTGAAACATCTTTTAAGAGCATAAAAAGTGAAAATCCATCTCTAGGCAGGAAAGTGCTGAAAGCTGCAGATATTCATGAACATGACATCAGACTGTGAAATCAACTGTCCTGACGTAGTATCTTGAAGAAAATCTTTGAAACTATGTTTACTTTCACAAAATCAACTTTTTTGAAGAGAATCTTTGAAACTATGTTTACTTTCACAAAATCCACTTTTTAAAAGAAAATCTTTGAAACTATGTTTACTTTCACAAAATCAACTTTTGGCCTGCTCTCTGCCTGAAACGTCTTTTAAGAGCATAAAAAGTGAAAATGCATCTCTAAGTGCTGAAAGCTGCAGATATTCATGAACATGACATCAGACTGTGAAATCAACTGTCCTGACGTAGTATTTTGAAGAAAATCTTTGAAACTATGTTTACTTTCACAAAATCAACTTTTTTGAAGAGAATCTTTGAAACTATGTTTACTTTCACAAAATCCACTTTTTAAAAGAAAATCTTTGAAACTATGTTTACTTTCACAAAATCAACTTTTTTGAAGAGAATCTTTGAAACTATGTTTACTTTCACAAAATCCACTTTTTAAAAGAAAATCTTTGAAACTATGTTTACTTTCACAAAATCAACTTTTGGCCTCCTCTCTGTCTGAAACATCTTTTAAGAGCATAAAAAGTGAAAATCCATCTCTAGGCAGGAAAGTGCTGAAAGCTGCAGATATTCATGAACATGACATCAGACTGTGAAATCAACTGTCCTGACGTAGTATCTTGAAGAAAATCTTTGAAACTATGTTTACTTTCACAAAATCAACTTTTTTGAAGAGAATCTTTGAAACTATGTTTACTTTCACAAAATCCACTTTTTAAAAGAAAATCTTTGAAACTATGTTTACTTTCACAAAATCAACTTTTGGCCTGCTCTCTGCCTGAAACGTCTTTTAAGAGCATAAAAAGTGAAAATGCATCTCTAAGTGCTGAAAGCTGCAGATATTCATGAACATGACATCAGACTGTGAAATCAACTGTCCTGACGTAGTATTTTGAAGAAAATCTTTGAAACTATGTTTACTTTCACAAAATCAACTTTTTTGAAGAACATCTTTGAAACTATGTTTACTTTCACAAAATCAACTTTTGGCCTCCTCTCTGCCTGAAACGTCTTTTAAGAGCATAAAAAGTGAAAATCCATCTCTAGGCAGGAAAGTGCTGAAAGCTGCAGATATTCATG
Organism: Anarhichas minor; assembly: GCF_050575085.1. NCBI lineage: Eukaryota > Metazoa > Chordata > Actinopteri > Perciformes > Anarhichadidae > Anarhichas > Anarhichas minor. Next base: position 1,930,706 of record NW_027466447.1, read on the forward strand.
AACATGACATCAGACTGTGAAATCAACTGTCCTGATGTAGTATTTTGAAGAAAATCTTTGAAACTATGTTTACTTTCACAAAATCCACTTTTTTGAAGAAAATCTTTGAAACTATGTTTACTTTCACAAAATCCACTTTTTTGAAGAACATCTTTGAAACTATGTTTACTTTCACAAAATCAACTTTTGGCCTGCTCTCTGCCTGAAACGTCTTTTAAGAGCATAAAAAGTGAAAATGCATCTCTAAGTGCTGAAAGCTGCAGATATTCATGAACATGACATCAGACTGTGAAATCAACTGTCCTGACGTAGTATTTTGAAGAAAATCTTTGAAACTATGTTTACTTTCACAAAATCCACTTTTTTGAAGAAAATCTTTGAAACTATGTTTACTTTCACAAAATCCACTTTTTTGAAGAACATCTTTGAAACTATGTTTACTTTCACAAAATCAACTTTTGGCCTGCTTTCTGCCTGAAACGTCTTTTAAGAGCATAAAAAGTGAAAATGCATCTCTAAGTGCTGAAAGCTGCAGATATTCATGAACATGACATCAGACTGTGAAATCAACTGTCCTAACGTAGTATTTTGAAGAAAATCTTTGAAACTATGTTTACTTTCACAAAATCCACTTTTTTGAAGAAAATCTTTGAAACTATGTTTACTTTCACAAAATCAACTTTTTTGAAGAACATCTTTGAAACTATGTTTAGTTTCACAAAATCAACTTTTGGCCTCCTCTCTGCCTGAAACATCTTTTAAGAGCATAAAAAGTGAAAATCCATCTCTAGGCAGGAAAGTGCTGAAAGCTGCAGATATTCATGAACATGACATCAGACTGTGAAATCAACTGTCCTGACTTAGTATTTTGAAGAAAATCTTTGAAACTATGTTTACTTTCACAAAATCCACTTTTTTGAAGAAAATCTTTGAAACTATGTTTACTTTCACAAAATCCACTTTTTTGAAGAACATCTTTGAAACTATGTTTACTTTCACAAAATCAACTTTTGGCCTGCTCTCTGCCTGAAACGTCTTTTAAGAGCATAAAAAGTGAAAATGCATCTCTAAGTGCTGAAAGCTGCAGATATTCATGAACATGACATCAGACTGTGAAATCAACTGTCCTGACGTAGTATTTTGAAGAAAATCTTTGAAACTATGTTTACTTTCACAAAATCCACTTTTTTGAAGAAAATCTTTGAAACTATGTTTACTTTCACAAAATCAACTTTTTTGAAGAAAATCTTTGAAACAATGTTTACTTTCACAAAATCAACTTTTTTGAAGAACATCTTTGAAACTATGTTTACTTTCACAAAATCAACTTTTGGCCTCCTCTCTGCCTGAAATGTCTTTTAAGAGCATAAAAAGTGAAAATCCATCTCTAGGCAGGAAAGTGCTGAAAGCTGCAGATATTCATGAACATGACATCAGACTGTGAAATCAACTGTCCTGACGTAGTATTTTGAAGAAAATCTTTGAAACTATGTTTACTTTCACAAAATCCACTTTTTTGAAGAAAATCTTTGAAACTATGTTTACTTTCACAAAATCCACTTTTTTGAAGAACATCTTTGAAACTATGTTTACTTTCACAAAATCAACTTTTGGCCTGCTTTCTGCCTGAAACGTCTTTTAAGAGCATAAAAAGTGAAAATGCATCTCTAAGTGCTGAAAGCTGCAGATATTCATGAACATGACATCAGACTGTGAAATCAACTGTCCTGACGTAGTATTTTGAAGAAAATCTTTGAAACTATGTTTACTTTCACAAAATCAACTTTTTTGAAGAAAATCTTTGAAACAATGTTTACTTTCACAAAATCAACTTTTTTGAAGAACATCTTTGAAACTATGTTTACTTTCACAAAATCAACTTTTGGCCTCCTCTCTGCCTGAAACGTCTTTTAAGAGCATAAAAAGTGAAAATCCATCTCTAGGCAGGAAAGTGCTGAAAGCTGCAGATATTCATGAACATGACATCAGACTGTGAAATCAACTGTCCTGACGTAGTATTTTGAAGAAAATCTTTGAAACTATGTTTACTTTCACAAAATCCACTTTTTTGAAGAAAATCTTTGAAACTATGTTTACTTTCACAAAATCCACTTTTTTGAAGAACATCTTTGAAACTATGTTTACTTTCACAAAATCAACTTTTGGCCTGCTCTCTGCCTGAAACGTCTTTTAAGAGCATAAAAAGTGAAAATGCATCTCTAAGTGCTGAAAGCTGCAGATATTCATGAACATGACATCAGACTGTGAAATCAACTGTCCTGACGTAGTATTTTGAAGAAAATCTTTGAAACTATGTTTACTTTCACAAAATCAACTTTTTTGAAGAAAATCTTTGAAACAATGTTTACTTTCACAAAATCAACTTTTTTGAAGAACATCTTTGAAACTATGTTTAGTTTCACAAAATCAACTTTTGGCCTCCTCTCTGCCTGAAACGTCTTTTAAGAGCATAAAAAGTGAAAATCCATCTCTAGGCAGGAAAGTGCTGAAAGCTGCAGATATTCATGAACATGACATCAGACTGTGAAATCAACTGTCCTGACTTAGTATTTTGAAGAAAATCTTTGAAACTATGTTTACTTTCACAAAATCCACTTTTTTGAAGAACATCTTTGAAACTATGTTTACTTTCACAAAATCAACTTTTGGCCTGCTCTCTGCCTGAAACGTCTTTTAAGAGCATAAAAAGTGAAAATGCATCTCTAAGTGCTGAAAGCTGCAGATATTCATGAACATGACATCAGACTGTGAAATCAACTGTCCTGACGTAGTATTTTGAAGAAAATCTTTGAAACTATGTTTACTTTCACAAAATCAACTTTTTTGAAGAAAATCTTTGAAACAATGTTTACTTTCACAAAATCAACTTTTTTGAAGAACATCTTTGAAACTATGTTTACTTTCACAAAATCAACTTTTGGCCTCCTCTCTGCCTGAAACGTCTTTTAAGAGCATAAAAAGTGAAAATCCATCTCTAGGCAGGAAAGTGCTGAAAGCTGCAGATATTCATGAACATGACATCAGACTGTGAAATCAACTGTCCTGACTTAGTATTTTGAAGAAAATCTTTGAAACTATGTTTACTTTCACAAAATCCACTTTTTTGAAGAACATCTTTGAAACTATGTTTACTTTCACAAAATCAACTTTTGGCCTGCTCTCTGCCTGAAACGTCTTTTAAGAGCATAAAAAGTGAAAATGCATCTCTAAGTGCTGAAAGCTGCAGATATTCATGAACATGACATCAGACTGTGAAATCAACTGTCCTGACGTAGTATTTTGAAGAAAATCTTTGAAACTATGTTTACTTTCACAAAATCCACTTTTTTGAAGAAAATCTTTGAAACTATGTTTACTTTCACAAAATCAACTTTTTTGAAGAAAATCTTTGAAACTATGTTTACTTTCACAAAATCAACTTTTTTGAAGAACATCTTTGAAACTATGTTTACTTTCACAAAATCAACTTTTGGCCTCCTCTCTGCCTGAAACGTCTTTTAAGAGCATAAAAAGTGAAAATCCATCTCTAGGCAGGAAAGTGCTGAAAGCTGCAGATATTCATGAACATGACATCAGACTGTGAAATCAACTGTCCTGACGTAGTATTTTGAAGAAAATCTTTGAAACTATGTTTACTTTCACAAAATCCACTTTTTTAAAGAAAATCTTTGAAACTATGTTTACTTTCACAAAATCAACTTTTGGCCTCGTCTCTGCCTGAAACATCTTTTAAGAGCATAAAAAGTGAAAATCCATCTCTAGGTAGGAAAGTGCTGAAAGCTGCAGATATTCATGAACATGACATCAGACTGTGAAATCAACTGTCCTGACGTAGTATTTTGAAGAAAATCTTTGAAACTATGTTTACTTTCACAAAATCAACTTTTTTGAAAAAAATCTTTGAAACTATGTTTACTTTCACAAAATCCACTTTTGGCCTCCTCTCTGCCTGAAACATCTTTTAAGAGCATAAAAAGTGAAAATCCATCTTTAGGTAGGAAAGTGCTGAAAGCTGCAGATATTCATGAACATGACATCAGACTGTGAAATCAACTGTCCTGACGTAGTATTTTGAAGAAAATCTTTGAAACTATGTTTACTTTCACAAAATCAACTTTTTTGAAGAGAATCTTTGAAACTATGTTTACTTTCACAAAATCCACTTTTTAAAAGAAAATCTTTGAAACTATGTTTACTTTCACAAAATCAACTTTTGGCCTCCTCTCTGCCTGAAACATCTTTTAAGAGCATAAAAAGTGAAAATCCATCTCTAGGCAGGAAAGTGCTGAAAGCTGCAGATATTCATGAACATGACATCAGACTGTGAAATCAACTGTCCTGACGTAGTATTTTGAAGAAAATCTTTGAAACTATGTTTACTTTCACAAAATCCACTTTTTTAAAGAAAATCTTTGAAACTATGTTTACTTTCACAAAATCAACTTTTGGCCTCGTCTCTGCCTGAAACATCTTTTAAGAGCATAAAAAGTGAAAATCCATCTCTAGGTAGGAAAGTGCTGAAAGCTGCAGATATTCATGAACATGACATCAGACTGTGAAATCAACTGTCCTGACGTAGTATTTTGAAGAAAATCTTTGAAACTATGTTTACTTTCACAAAATCAACTTTTTTGAAGAGAATCTTTGAAACTATGTTTACTTTCACAAAATCCACTTTTTAAAAGAAAATCTTTGAAACTATGTTTACTTTCACAAAATCAACTTTTGGCCTCCTCTCTGCCTGAAACATCTTTTAAGAGCATAAAAAGTGAAAATCCATCTCTAGGCAGGAAAGTGCTGAAAGCTGCAGATATTCATGAACATGACATCAGACTGTGAAATCAACTGTCCTGACGTAGTATCTTGAAGAAAATCTTTGAAACTATGTTTACTTTCACAAAATCCACTTTTTAAAAGAAAATCTTTGAAACTATGTTTACTTTCACAAAATCAACTTTTTTGAAGAAAATCTTTGAAACAATGTTTACTTTCACAAAATCAACTTTTTTGAAGAACATCTTTGAAACTATGTTTACTTTCACAAAATCAACTTTTGGCCTCCTCTCTGCCTGAAACGTCTTTTAAGAGCATAAAAAGTGAAAATCCATCTCTAGGCAGGAAAGTGCTGAAAGCTGCAGATATTCATGAACATGACATCAGACTGTGAAATCAACTGTCCTGACTTAGTATTTTGAAGAAAATCTTTGAAACTATGTTTACTTTCACAAAATCAACTTTTTTGAAGAAAATCTTTGAAACAATGTTTACTTTCACAAAATCAACTTTTTTGAAGAACATCTTTGAAACTATGTTTACTTTCACAAAATCAACTTTTGGCCTCCTCTCTGCCTGAAACGTCTTTTAAGAGCATAAAAAGTGAAAATCCATCTCTAGGCAGGAAAGTGCTGAAAGCTGCAGATATTCATGAACATGACATCAGACTGTGAAATCAACTGTCCTGACTTAGTATTTTGAAGAAAATCTTTGAAACTATGTTTACTTTCACAAAATCCACTTTTTTGAAGAACATCTTTGAAACTATGTTTACTTTCACAAAATCAACTTTTGGCCTGCTCTCTGCCTGAAACGTCTTTTAAGAGCATAAAAAGTGAAAATGCATCTCTAAGTGCTGAAAGCTGCAGATATTCATGAACATGACATCAGACTGTGAAATCAACTGTCCTGACGTAGTATTTTGAAGAAAATCTTTGAAACTATGTTTACTTTCACAAAATCCACTTTTTTGAAGAAAATCTTTGAAACTATGTTTACTTTCACAAAATCAACTTTTTTGAAGAAAATCTTTGAAACTATGTTTACTTTCACAAAATCAACTTTTTTGAAGAACATCTTTGAAACTATGTTTACTTTCACAAAATCAACTTTTGGCCTCGTCTCTGCCTGAAACATCTTTTAAGAGCATAAAAAGTGAAAATCCATCTCTAGGTAGGAAAGTGCTGAAAGCTGCAGATATTCATGAACATGACATCAGACTGTGAAATCAACTGTCCTGACGTAGTATTTTGAAGAAAATCTTTGAAACTATGTTTACTTTCACAAAATCAACTTTTTTGAAAAAAATCTTTGAAACTATGTTTACTTTCACAAAATCCACTTTTGGCCTCCTCTCTGCCTGAAACATCTTTTAAGAGCATAAAAAGTGAAAATCCATCTCTAGGTAGGAAAGTGCTGAAAGCTGCAGATATTCATGAACATGACATCAGACTGTGAAATCAACTGTCCTGACGTAGTATTTTGAAGAAAATCTTTGAAACTATGTTTACTTTCACAAAATCAACTTTTTTGAAGAGAATCTTTGAAACTATGTTTACTTTCACAAAATCCACTTTTTAAAAGAAAATCTTTGAAACTATGTTTACTTTCACAAAATCAACTTTTGGCCTCGTCTCTGCCTGAAACATCTTTTAAGAGCATAAAAAGTGAAAATCCATCTCTAGGTAGGAAAGTGCTGAAAGCTGCAGATATTCATGAACATGACATCAGACTGTGAAATCAACTGTCCTGACGTAGTATTTTGAAGAAAATCTTTGAAACTATGTTTACTTTCACAAAATCAACTTTTTTGAAGAGAATCTTTGAAACTATGTTTACTTTCACAAAATCCACTTTTTAAAAGAAAATCTTTGAAACTATGTTTACTTTCACAAAATCAACTTTTGGCCTCCTCTCTGCCTGAAACATCTTTTAAGAGCATAAAAAGTGAAAATCCATCTCTAGGTAGGAAAGTGCTGAAAGCTGCAGATATTCATGAACATGACATCAGACTGTGAAATCAACTGTCCTGACGTAGTATTTTGAAGAAAATCTTTGAAACTATGTTTACTTTCACAAAATCAACTTTTTTGAAGAGAATCTTTGAAACTATGTTTACTTTCACAAAATCCACTTTTTAAAAGAAAATCTTTGAAACTATGTTTACTTTCACAAAATCAACTTTTGGCCTCCTCTCTGCCTGAAACATCTTTTAAGAGCATAAAAAGTGAAAATCCATCTCTAGGCAGGAAAGTGCTGAAAGCTGCAGATATTCATGAACATGACATCAGACTGTGAAATCAACTGTCCTGACGTAGTATCTTGAAGAAAATCTTTGAAACTATGTTTACTTTCACAAAATCAACTTTTTTGAAGAGAATCTTTGAAACTATGTTTACTTTCACAAAATCCACTTTTTAAAAGAAAATCTTTGAAACTATGTTTACTTTCACAAAATCAACTTTTGGCCTCCTCTCTGTCTGAAACATCTTTTAAGAGCATAAAAAGTGAAAATCCATCTCTAGGCAGGAAAGTGCTGAAAGCTGCAGATATTCATGAACATGACATCAGACTGTGAAATCAACTGTCCTGACTTAGTATTTTGAAGAAAATCTTTGAAACTATGTTTACTTTCACAAAATCAACTTTTTTGAAGAAAATCTTTGAAACAATGTTTACTTTCACAAAATCAACTTTTTTGAAGAACATCTTTGAAACTATGTTTACTTTCACAAAATCAACTTTTGGCCTCCTCTCTGCCTGAAACGTCTTTTAAGAGCATAAAAAGTGAAAATCCATCTCTAGGCAGGAAAGTGCTGAAAGCTGCAGATATTCATGAACATGACATCAGACTGTGAAATCAACTGTCCTGACTTAGTATTTTGAAGAAAATCTTTGAAACTATGTTTACTTTCACAAAATCCACTTTTTTGAAGAACATCTTTGAAACTATGTTTACTTTCACAAAATCAACTTTTGGCCTGCTCTCTGCCTGAAACGTCTTTTAAGAGCATAAAAAGTGAAAATGCATCTCTAAGTGCTGAAAGCTGCAGATATTCATGAACATGACATCAGACTGTGAAATCAACTGTCCTGACGTAGTAATTTGAAGAAAATCTTTGAAACTATGTTTACTTTCACAAAATCCACTTTTTTGAAGAAAATCTTTGAAACTATGTTTACTTTCACGAAATCAACTTTTTTGAAGAAAATCTTTGAAACTATGTTTACTTTCACAAAATCAACTTTTTTGAAGAACATCTTTGAAACTATGTTTACTTTCACAAAATCAACTTTTGGCCTCCTCTCTGCCTGAAACGTCTTTTAAGAGCATAAAAAGTGAAAATCCATCTCTAGGCAGGAAAGTGCTGAAAGCTGCAGATATTCATGAACATGACATCAGACTGTGAAATCAACTGTCCTGACGTAGTATTTTGAAGAAAATCTTTGAAACTATGTTTACTTTCACAAAATCCACTTTTTTAAAGAAAATCTTTGAAACTATGTTTACTTTCACAAAATCAACTTTTGGCCTCGTCTCTGCCTGAAACATCTTTTAAGAGCATAAAAAGTGAAAATCCATCTCTAGGTAGGAAAGTGCTGAAAGCTGCAGATATTCATGAACATGACATCAGACTGTGAAATCAACTGTCCTGACGTAGTATTTTGAAGAAAATCTTTGAAACTATGTTTACTTTCACAAAATCAACTTTTTTGAAAAAAATCTTTGAAACTATGTTTACTTTCACAAAATCCACTTTTGGCCTCCTCTCTGCCTGAAACATCTTTTAAGAGCATAAAAAGTGAAAATCCATCTCTAGGTAGGAAAGTGCTGAAAGCTGCAGATATTCATGAACATGACATCAGACTGTGAAATCAACTGTCCTGACGTAGTATTTTGAAGAAAATCTTTGAAACTATGTTTACTTTCACAAAATCAACTTTTTTGAAGAAAATCTTTGAAACTATGTTTACTTTCACAAAATCAACTTTTTTGAAGAGAATCTTTGAAACTATGTTTACTTTCACAAAATCAACTTTTTTGAAGAACATCTTTGAAACAATGTTTACTTTCACAAAATCAACTTTTTTGAAGAACATCTTTGAAACTATGTTTACTTTCACAAAATCAACTTTTGGCCTCCTCTCTGCCTGAAACGTCTTTTAAGAGCATAAAAAGTGAAAATCCATCTCTAGGCAGGAAAGTGCTGAAAGCTGCAGATATTCATGAACATGACATCAGACTGTGAAATCAACTGTCCTGACTTAGTATTTTGAAGAAAATCTTTGAAACTATGTTTACTTTCACAAAATCAACTTTTTTGAAGAAAATCTTTGAAACAATGTTTACTTTCACAAAATCAACTTTTTTGAAGAACATCTTTGAAACTATGTTTACTTTCACAAAATCAACTTTTGGCCTCCTCTCTGCCTGAAACGTCTTTTAAGAGCATAAAAAGTGAAAATCCATCTCTAGGCAGGAAAGTGCTGAAAGCTGCAGATATTCATGAACATGACATCAGACTGTGAAATCAACTGTCCTGACTTAGTATTTTGAAGAAAATCTTTGAAACTATGTTTACTTTCACAAAATCCACTTTTTTGAAGAACATCTTTGAAACTATGTTTACTTTCACAAAATCAACTTTTGGCCTGCTCTCTGCCTGAAACGTCTTTTAAGAGCATAAAAAGTGAAAATGCATCTCTAAGTGCTGAAAGCTGCAGATATTCATGAACATGACATCAGACTGTGAAATCAACTGTCCTGACGTAGTATTTTGAAGAAAATCTTTGAAACTATGTTTACTTTCACAAAATCCACTTTTTTGAAGAAAATCTTTGAAACTATGTTTACTTTCACAAAATCAACTTTTTTGAAGAAAATCTTTGAAACTATGTTTACTTTCACAAAATCAACTTTTTTGAAGAGAATCTTTGAAACTATGTTTACTTTCACAAAATCCACTTTTTAAAAGAAAATCTTTGAAACTATGTTTACTTTCACAAAATCAACTTTTGGCCTCCTCTCTGCCTGAAACATCTTTTAAGAGCATAAAAAGTGAAAATCCATCTCTAGGCAGGAAAGTGCTGAAAGCTGCAGATATTCATGAACATGACATCAGACTGTGAAATCAACTGTCCTGACGTAGTATCTTGAAGAAAATCTTTGAAACTATGTTTACTTTCACAAAATCAACTTTTTTGAAGAGAATCTTTGAAACTATGTTTACTTTCACAAAATCCACTTTTTAAAAGAAAATCTTTGAAACTATGTTTACTTTCACAAAATCAACTTTTGGCCTCCTCTCTGTCTGAAACATCTTTTAAGAGCATAAAAAGTGAAAATCCATCTCTAGGCAGGAAAGTGCTGAAAGCTGCAGATATTCATGAACATGACATCAGACTGTGAAATCAACTGTCCTGACGTAGTATCTTGAAGAAAATCTTTGAAACTATGTTTACTTTCACAAAATCAACTTTTTTGAAGAAAATCTTTGAAACAATGTTTACTTTCACAAAATCAACTTTTTTGAAGAACATCTTTGAAACTATGTTTACTTTCACAAAATCAACTTTTGGCCTCCTCTCTGCCTGAAACGTCTTTTAAGAGCATAAAAAGTGAAAATCCATCTCTAGGCAGGAAAGTGCTGAAAGCTGCAGATATTCATGAACATGACATCAGACTGTGAAATCAACTGTCCTGACTTAGTATTTTGAAGAAAATCTTTGAAACTATGTTTACTTTCACAAAATCCACTTTTTTGAAGAACATCTTTGAAACTATGTTTACTTTCACAAAATCAACTTTTGGCCTGCTCTCTGCCTGAAACGTCTTTTAAGAGCATAAAAAGTGAAAATGCATCTCTAAGTGCTGAAAGCTGCAGATATTCATGAACATGACATCAGACTGTGAAATCAACTGTCCTGACGTAGTATTTTGAAGAAAATCTTTGAAACTATGTTTACTTTCACAAAATCCACTTTTTTGAAGAAAATCTTTGAAACTATGTTTACTTTCACAAAATCAACTTTTTTGAAGAAAATCTTTGAAACAATGTTTACTTTCACAAAATCAACTTTTTTGAAGAACATCTTTGAAACTATGTTTACTTTCACAAAATCAACTTTTGGCCTCCTCTCTGCCTGAAACGTCTTTTAAGAGCATAAAAAGTGAAAATCCATCTCTAGGCAGGAAAGTGCTGAAAGCTGCAGATATTCATGAACATGACATCAGACTGTGAAATCAACTGTCCTGACTTAGTATTTTGAAGAAAATCTTTGAAACTATGTTTACTTTCACAAAATCCACTTTTTTGAAGAACATCTTTGAAACTATGTTTACTTTCACAAAATCAACTTTTGGCCTCCTCTCTGCCTGAAACGTCTTTTAAGAGCATAAAAAGTGAAAATCCATCTCTAGGCAGGAAAGTGCTGAAAGCTGCAGATATTCATGAACATGACATCAGACTGTGAAATCAACTGTCCTGACTTAGTATTTTGAAGAAAATCTTTGAAACTATGTTTACTTTCACAAAATCAACTTTTTTGAAGAAAATCTTTGAAACAATGTTTACTTTCACAAAATCAACTTTTTTGAAGAACATCTTTGAAACTATGTTTACTTTCACAAAATCAACTTTTGGCCTCCTCTCTGCCTGAAACGTCTTTTAAGAGCATAAAAAGTGAAAATCCATCTCTAGGCAGGAAAGTGCTGAAAGCTGCAGATATTCATGAACATGACATCAGACTGTGAAATCAACTGTCCTGACTTAGTATTTTGAAGAAAATCTTTGAAACTATGTTTACTTTCACAAAATCCACTTTTTTGAAGAACATCTTTGAAACTATGTTTACTTTCACAAAATCAACTTTTGGCCTGCTCTCTGCCTGAAACGTCTTTTAAGAGCATAAAAAGTGGAAATGCATCTCTAAGTGCTGAAAGCTGCAGATATTCATAAACATGACATCAGACTGTGAAATCAACTGTCCTGACGTAGTATTTTGAAGAAAATCTTTGAAACTATGTTTACTTTCACAAAATCCACTTTTTTGAAGAAAATCTTTGAAACTATGTTTACTTTCACAAAATCAACTTTTTTGAAGAAAATCTTTGAAACTATGTTTACTTTCACAAAATCAACTTTTGGCCTCGTCTCTGCCTGAAACATCTTTTAAGAGCATAAAAAGTGAAAATCCATCTCTAGGTAGGAAAGTGCTGAAAGCTGCAGATATTCATGAACATGACATCAGACTGTGAAATCAACTGTCCTGACGTAGTATTTTGAAGAAAATCTTTGAAACTATGTTTACTTTCACAAAATCAACTTTTTTGAAAAAAATCTTTGAAACTATGTTTACTTTCACAAAATCCACTTTTGGCCTCCTCTCTGCCTGAAACATCTTTTAAGAGCATAAAAAGTGAAAATCCATCTCTAGGTAGGAAAGTGCTGAAAGCTGCAGATATTCATGAACATGACATCAGACTGTGAAATCAACTGTCCTGACGTAGTATTTTGAAGAAAATCTTTGAAACTATGTTTACTTTCACAAAATCAACTTTTTTGAAGAGAATCTTTGAAACTATGTTTACTTTCACAAAATCCACTTTTTAAAAGAAAATCTTTGAAACTATGTTTACTTTCACAAAATCAACTTTTGGCCTCCTCTCTGTCTGAAACATCTTTTAAGAGCATAAAAAGTGAAAATCCATCTCTAGGCAGGAAAGTGCTGAAAGCTGCAGATATTCATGAACATGACATCAGACTGTGAAATCAACTGTCCTGACGTAGTATCTTGAAGAAAATCTTTGAAACTATGTTTACTTTCACAAAATCAACTTTTTTGAAGAAAATCTTTGAAACAATGTTTACTTTCACAAAATCAACTTTTTTGAAGAACATCTTTGAAACTATGTTTACTTTCACAAAATCAACTTTTGGCCTCCTCTCTGCCTGAAACGTCTTTTAAGAGCATAAAAAGTGAAAATCCATCTCTAGGCAGGAAAGTGCTGAAAGCTGCAGATATTCATGAACATGACATCAGACTGTGAAATCAACTGTCCTGACTTAGTATTTTGAAGAAAATCTTTGAAACTATGTTTACTTTCACAAAATCCACTTTTTTGAAGAACATCTTTGAAACTATGTTTACTTTCACAAAATCAACTTTTGGCCTGCTCTCTGCCTGAAACGTCTTTTAAGAGCATAAAAAGTGAAAATGCATCTCTAAGTGCTGAAAGCTGCAGATATTCATGAACATGACATCAGACTGTGAAATCAACTGTCCTGACGTAGTATTTTGAAGAAAATCTTTGAAACTATGTTTACTTTCACAAAATCCACTTTTTTGAAGAAAATCTTTGAAACTATGTTTACTTTCACAAAATCAACTTTTTTGAAGAAAATCTTTGAAACTATGTTTACTTTCACAAAATCAACTTTTTTGAAGAACATCTTTGAAACTATGTTTACTTTCACAAAATCAACTTTTGGCCTCCTCTCTGCCTGAAACGTCTTTTAAGAGCATAAAAAGTGAAAATCCATCTCTAGGTAGGAAAGTGCTGAAAGCTGCAGATATTCATGAACATGACATCAGACTGTGAAATCAACTGTCCTGACGTAGTATTTTGAAGAAAATCTTTGAAACTATGTTTACTTTCACAAAATCAACTTTTTTGAAAAAAATCTTTGAAACTATGTTTACTTTCACAAAATCCACTTTTGGCCTCCTCTCTGCCTGAAACATCTTTTAAGAGCATAAAAAGTGAAAATCCATCTCTAGGTAGGAAAGTGCTGAAAGCTGCAGATATTCATGAACATGACATCAGACTGTGAAATCAACTGTCCTGACGTAGTATTTTGAAGAAAATCTTTGAAACTATGTTTACTTTCACAAAATCAACTTTTTTGAAGAAAATCTTTGAAACTATGTTTACTTTCACAAAATCAACTTTTTTGAAGAGAATCTTTGAAACTATGTTTACTTTCACAAAATCCACTTTTTAAAAGAAAATCTTTGAAACTATGTTTACTTTCACAAAATCAACTTTTGGCCTCCTCTCTGCCTGAAACATCTTTTAAGAGCATAAAAAGTGAAAATCCATCTCTAGGCAGGAAAGTGCTGAAAGCTGCAGATATTCATGAACATGACATCAGACTGTGAAATCAACTGTCCTGACGTAGTATCTTGAAGAAAATCTTTGAAACTATGTTTACTTTCACAAAATCAACTTTTTTGAAGAGAATCTTTGAAACTATGTTTACTTTCACAAAATCCACTTTTTAAAAGAAAATCTTTGAAACTATGTTTACTTTCACAAAATCAACTTTTTTGAAGAAAATCTTTGAAACTATGTTTACTTTCACAAAATCAACTTTTTTGAAGAACATCTTTGAAACTATGTTTACTTTCACAAAATCAACTTTTGGCCTCCTCTCTGCCTGAAACGTCTTTTAAGAGCATAAAAAGTGAAAATCCATCTCTAGGCAGGAAAGTGCTGAAAGCTGCAGATATTCATGAACATGACATCAGACTGTGAAATCAACTGTCCTGACGTAGTATTTTGAAGAAAATCTTTGAAACTATGTTTACTTTCACAAAATCCACTTTTTTAAAGAAAATCTTTGAAACTATGTTTACTTTCACAAAATCAACTTTTGGCCTCGTCTCTGCCTGAAACATCTTTTAAGAGCATAAAAAGTGAAAATCCATCTCTAGGTAGGAAAGTGCTGAAAGCTGCAGATATTCATGAACATGACATCAGACTGTGAAATCAACTGTCCTGACGTAGTATTTTGAAGAAAATCTTTGAAACTATGTTTACTTTCACAAAATCAACTTTTTTGAAAAAAATCTTTGAAACTATGTTTACTTTCACAAAATCAACTTTTTTGAAGAGAATCTTTGAAACTATGTTTACTTTCACAAAATCAACTTTTTTGAAGAGAATCTTTGAAACTATGTTTACTTTCACAAAATCCACTTTTTAAAAGAAAATCTTTGAAACTATGTTTACTTTCACAAAATCAACTTTTGGCCTCCTCTCTGCCTGAAACATCTTTTAAGAGCATAAAAAGTGAAAATCCATCTCTAGGCAGGAAAGTGCTGAAAGCTGCAGATATTCATGAACATGACATCAGACTGTGAAATCAACTGTCCTGACGTAGTATCTTGAAGAAAATCTTTGAAACTATGTTTACTTTCACAAAATCAACTTTTTTGAAGAGAATCTTTGAAACTATGTTTACTTTCACAAAATCCACTTTTTAAAAGAAAATCTTTGAAACTATGTTTACTTTCACAAAATCAACTTTTGGCCTCCTCTCTGTCTGAAACATCTTTTAAGAGCATAAAAAGTGAAAATCCATCTCTAGGCAGGAAAGTGCTGAAAGCTGCAGATATTCATGAACATGACATCAGACTGTGAAATCAACTGTCCTGACGTAGTATCTTGAAGAAAATCTTTGAAACTATGTTTACTTTCACAAAATCAACTTTTTTGAAGAGAATCTTTGAAACTATGTTTACTTTCACAAAATCAACTTTTGGCCTCCTCTCTGCCTGAAACGTCTTTTAAGAGCATAAAAAGTGAAAATCCATCTCTCGG
Organism: Anarhichas minor; assembly: GCF_050575085.1. Classification (NCBI taxonomy): domain Eukaryota; kingdom Metazoa; phylum Chordata; class Actinopteri; order Perciformes; family Anarhichadidae; genus Anarhichas; species Anarhichas minor. The sequence goes on from NW_027466447.1 coordinate 1,946,106, forward strand.
CAGGAAAGTGCTGAAAGCTGCAGATATTCATGAACATGACATCAGACTGTGAACTCAACTGTCCTGACGTAGTATTTTGAAGAAAATCTTTGAAACTATGTTTACTTTCACAAAATCCACTTTTTTGAAGAGAATCTTTGAAACTATGTTTACTTTCACAAAATCCACTTTTTAAAAGAAAATCTTTGAAACTATGTTTACTTTCACAAAATCAACTTTTGGCCTCCTCTCTGTCTGAAACATCTTTTAAGAGCATAAAAAGTGAAAATCCATCTCTAGGCAGGAAAGTGCTGAAAGCTGCAGATATTCATGAACATGACATCAGACTGTGAACTCAACTGTCCTGACGTAGTATTTTGAAGAAAATCTTTGAAACTATGTTTACTTTCACAAAATCCACTTTTTTAAAGAAAATCTTTGAAACTATGTTTACTTTCACAAAATCAACTTTTGGCCTCCTCTCTACCTGAAACATCTTTTAAGAGCATAAAAAGTGAAAATCCATCTCTAGGCAGGAAAGTGCTGAAAGCTGCAGATATTCATGAACATGACATCAGACTGTGAAATCAACTGTCCTGACGTAGTATTTTGAAGGAAATCTTTGAAACTATGTTTACTTTCACAAAATCCACTTGTTTGAAGAAAATCTTTGAAACTATGTTTACTTTCACAAAATCAACTTTTGGCCTCCTCTCTGCCTGAAACGTCTTTTAAGAGCATAAAAAGTGAAAATCCATCTCAAGGCAGGAAAGTGCTGAAAGCTGCAGATATTCATGAACATGACATCAGACTGTGAACTCAACTGTCCTGACGTAGTATCTTGAAGAAAATCTTTGAAACTATGTTTACTTTCACAAAATCAACTTTTTTGAAGAGAATCTTTGAAACTATGTTTACTTTCACAAAATCCACTTTTTAAAAGAAAATCTTTGAAACTATGTTTACTTTCACAAAATCCACTTTTTTGAAGAAAATCTTTGAAACTATGTTTACTTTCACAAAATCAACTTTTTTGAAGGAAATCTTTGAAACTATGTTTACTTTCACAAAATCCACTTGTTTGAAGAAAATCTTTGAAACTATGTTTACTTTCACAAAATCAACTTTTGGCCTCCTCTCTGCCTGAAACGTCTTTTAAGAGCATAAAAAGTGAAAATCCATCTCTAGGCAGGAAAGTGCTGAAAGCTGCAGATATTCATGAACATGACATCAGACTGTGAACTCAACTGTCCTGACGTAGTATTTTGAAGAAAATCTTTGAAACTATGTTTACTTTCACAAAATCCACTTTTTTGAAGAGAATCTTTGAAACTATGTTTACTTTCACAAAATCCACTTTTTAAAAGAAAATCTTTGAAACTATGTTTACTTTCACAAAATCAACTTTTGGCCTCCTCTCTGTCTGAAACATCTTTTAAGAGCATAAAAAGTGAAAATCCATCTCTAGGCAGGAAAGTGCTGAAAGCTGCAGATATTCATGAACATGACATCAGACTGTGAACTCAACTGTCCTGACGTAGTATTTTGAAGAAAATCTTTGAAACTATGTTTACTTTCACAAAATCAACTTTTGGCCTCCTCTCTGCCTGAAACATCTTTTAAGAGCATAAAAAGTGAAAATCCATCTCTAGGCAGGAAAGTGCTGAAAGCTGCAGATATTCATGAACATGACATCAGACTGTGAAATCAACTGTCCTGACGTAGTATTTTGAAGGAAATCTTTGAAACTATGTTTACTTTCACAAAATCCACTTGTTTGAAGAAAATCTTTGAAACTATGTTTACTTTCACAAAATCAACTTTTGGCCTCCTCTCTGCCTGAAACGTCTTTTAAGAGCATAAAAAGTGAAAATCCATCTCAAGGCAGGAAAGTGCTGAAAGCTGCAGATATTCATGAACATGACATCAGACTGTGAACTCAACTGTCCTGACGTAGTATTTTGAAGAGAATCTTTGAAACTATGTTTACTTTCACAAAATCAACTTTTGGCCTCCTCTCTGCCTGAAACGTCTTTTAAGAGCATAAAAAGTGAAAATCCATCTCTAGGCAGGAAAGTGCTGAAAGCTGCAGATATTCATGAACATGACATCAGACTGTGAACTCAACTGTCCTGACGTAGTATTTTGAAGAAAATCTTTGAAACTATGTTTACTTTCACAAAATCAACTTTTGGCCTCCTCTCTGCCTGAAACATCTTTTAAGAGCATAAAAAGTGAAAATCCATCTCTAGGCAGGAAAGTGCTGAAAGCTGCAGATATTCATGAACATGACATCAGACTGTGAAATCAACTGTCCTGACGTAGTATCTTGAAGAAAATCTTTGAAACTATGTTTACTTTCACAAAATCAACTTTTTTGAAGAGAATCTTTGAAACTATGTTTACTTTCACAAAATCCACTTTTTAAAAGAAAATCTTTGAAACTATGTTTACTTTCACAAAATCCACTTTTTTGAAGAAAATCTTTGAAACTATGTTTACTTTCACAAAATCAACTTTTTTGAAGAAAATCTTTGAAACTATGTTTACTTTCACAAAATCAACTTTTTTGAAGAACATCTTTGAAACTATGTTTACTTTCACAAAATCAACTTTTGGCCTCCTCTCTGCCTGAAACGTCTTTTAAGAGCATAAAAAGTGAAAATCCATCTCTAGGCAGGAAAGTGCTGAAAGCTGCAGATATTCATGAACATGACATCAGACTGTGAAATCAACTGTCCTGACGTAGTATTTTGAAGAAAATCTTTGAAACTATGTTTACTTTCACAAAATCCACTTTTTTAAAGAAAATCTTTGAAACTATGTTTACTTTCACAAAATCAACTTTTGGCCTCGTCTCTGCCTGAAACATCTTTTAAGAGCATAAAAAGTGAAAATCCATCTCTAGGTAGGAAAGTGCTGAAAGCTGCAGATATTCATGAACATGACATCAGACTGTGAAATCAACTGTCCTGACGTAGTATTTTGAAGAAAATCTTTGAAACTATGTTTACTTTCACAAAATCAACTTTTTTGAAGAGAATCTTTGAAACTATGTTTACTTTCACAAAATCAACTTTTTTGAAGAGAATCTTTGAAACTATGTTTACTTTCACAAAATCAACTTTTTTGAAGAGAATCTTTGAAACTATGTTTACTTTCACAAAATCAACTTTTTAAAAGAAAATCTTTGAAACTATGTTTACTTTCACAAAATCAACTTTTGGCCTCCTCTCTGTCTGAAACATCTTTTAAGAGCATAAAAAGTGAAAATCCATCTCTAGGCAGGAAAGTGCTGAAAGCTGCAGATATTCATGAACATGACATCAGACTGTGAAATCAACTGTCCTGACGTAGTATCTTGAAGAAAATCTTTGAAACTATGTTTACTTTCACAAAATCAACTTTTTTGAAGAGAATCTTTGAAACTATGTTTACTTTCACAAAATCAACTTTTGGCCTCCTCTCTGCCTGAAACGTCTTTTAAGAGCATAAAAAGTGAAAATCCATCTCTCGGCAGGAAAGTGCTGAAAGCTGCAGATATTCATGAACATGACATCAGACTGTGAACTCAACTGTCCTGACGTAGTATTTTGAAGAAAATCTTTGAAACTATGTTTACTTTCACAAAATCCACTTTTTTGAAGAGAATCTTTGAAACTATGTTTACTTTCACAAAATCCACTTTTTAAAAGAAAATCTTTGAAACTATGTTTACTTTCACAAAATCAACTTTTGGCCTCCTCTCTGTCTGAAACATCTTTTAAGAGCATAAAAAGTGAAAATCCATCTCTAGGCAGGAAAGTGCTGAAAGCTGCAGATATTCATGAACATGACATCAGACTGTGAACTCAACTGTCCTGACGTAGTATTTTGAAGAAAATCTTTGAAACTATGTTTACTTTCACAAAATCCACTTTTTTAAAGAAAATCTTTGAAACTATGTTTACTTTCACAAAATCAACTTTTGGCCTCCTCTCTGCCTGAAACATCTTTTAAGAGCATAAAAAGTGAAAATCCATCTCTAGGCAGGAAAGTGCTGAAAGCTGCAGATATTCATGAACATGACATCAGACTGTGAAATCAACTGTCCTGACGTAGTATTTTGAAGGAAATCTTTGAAACTATGTTTACTTTCACAAAATCCACTTGTTTGAAGAAAATCTTTGAAACTATGTTTACTTTCACAAAATCAACTTTTGGCCTCCTCTCTGCCTGAAACGTCTTTTAAGAGCATAAAAAGTGAAAATCCATCTCTAGGCAGGAAAGTGCTGAAAGCTGCAGATATTCATGAACATGACATCAGACTGTGAACTCAACTGTCCTGACGTAGTATTTTGAAGAAAATCTTTGAAACTATGTTTACTTTCACAAAATCCACTTTTTTGAAGAGAATCTTTGAAACTATGTTTACTTTCACAAAATCCACTTTTTAAAAGAAAATCTTTGAAACTATGTTTACTTTCACAAAATCAACTTTTGGCCTCCTCTCTGTCTGAAACATCTTTTAAGAGCATAAAAAGTGAAAATCCATCTCTAGGCAGGAAAGTGCTGAAAGCTGCAGATATTCATGAACATGACATCAGACTGTGAACTCAACTGTCCTGACGTAGTATTTTGAAGAAAATCTTTGAAACTATGTTTACTTTCACAAAATCAACTTTTGGCCTCCTCTCTGCCTGAAACATCTTTTAAGAGCATAAAAAGTGAAAATCCATCTCTAGGCAGGAAAGTGCTGAAAGCTGCAGATATTCATGAACATGACATCAGACTGTGAAATCAACTGTCCTGACGTAGTATTTTGAAGGAAATCTTTGAAACTATGTTTACTTTCACAAAATCCACTTGTTTGAAGAAAATCTTTGAAACTATGTTTACTTTCACAAAATCAACTTTTGGCCTCCTCTCTGCCTGAAACGTCTTTTAAGAGCATAAAAAGTGAAAATCCATCTCAAGGCAGGAAAGTGCTGAAAGCTGCAGATATTCATGAACATGACATCAGACTGTGAACTCAACTGTCCTGACGTAGTATTTTGAAGAGAATCTTTGAAACTATGTTTACTTTCACAAAATCAACTTTTGGCCTCCTCTCTGCCTGAAACGTCTTTTAAGAGCATAAAAAGTGAAAATCCATCTCTAGGCAGGAAAGTGCTGAAAGCTGCAGATATTCATGAACATGACATCAGACTGTGAACTCAACTGTCCTGACGTAGTATTTTGAAGAAAATCTTTGAAACTATGTTTACTTTCACAAAATCAACTTTTGGCCTCCTCTCTGCCTGAAACGTCTTTTAAGAGCATAAAAAGTGAAAATCCATCTCTAGGCAGGAAAGTGCTGAAAGCTGCAGATATTCATGAACATGACATCAGACTGTGAACTCAACTGTCCTGACGTAGTATTTTGAAGAAAATCTTTGAAACTATGTTTACTTTCACAAAATCAACTTTTGGCCTCCTCTCTGCCTGAAACATCTTTTAAGAGCATAAAAAGTGAAAATCCATCTCTAGGCAGGAAAGTGCTGAAAGCTGCAGATATTCATGAACATGACATCAGACTGTGAAATCAACTGTCCTGACGTAGTATTTTGAAGGAAATCTTTGAAACTATGTTTACTTTCACAAAATCCACTTGTTTGAAGAAAATCTTTGAAACTATGTTTACTTTCACAAAATCAACTTTTGGCCTCCTCTCTGCCTGAAACGTCTTTTAAGAGCATAAAAAGTGAAAATCCATCTCAAGGCAGGAAAGTGCTGAAAGCTGCAGATATTCATGAACATGACATCAGACTGTGAACTCAACTGTCCTGACGTAGTATTTTGAAGAGAATCTTTGAAACTATGTTTACTTTCACAAAATCAACTTTTGGCCTCCTCTCTGCCTGAAACGTCTTTTAAGAGCATAAAAAGTGAAAATCCATCTCTAGGCAGGAAAGTGCTGAAAGCTGCAGATATTCATGAACATGACATCAGACTGTGAACTCAACTGTCCTGACGTAGTATTTTGAAGAAAATCTTTGAAACTATGTTTACTTTCACAAAATCAACTTTTGGCCTCCTCTCTGCCTGAAACGTCTTTTAAGAGCATAAAAAGTGAAAATCCATCTCTCGGCAGGAAAGTGCTGAAAGCTGCAGATATTCATGAACATGACATCAGACTGTGAACTCAACTGTCCTGACGTAGTATTTTGAAGAAAATCTTTGAAACTATGTTTACTTTCACAAAATCAACTTTTGGCCTCCTCTCTGCCTGAAACGTCTTTTAAGAGCATAAAAAGTGAAAATCCATCTCTAGGCAGGAAAGTGCTGAAAGCTGCAGATATTCATGAACATGACATCAGACTGTGAACTCAACTGTCCTGACGTAGTATTTTGAAGAAAATCTTTGAAACTATGTTTACTTTCACAAAATCAACTTTTGGCCTCCTCTCTGCCTGAAACGTCTTTTAAGAGCATAAAAAGTGAAAATCCATCTCTCGGCAGGAAAGTGCTGAAAGCTGCAGATATTCATGAACATGACATCAGACTGTGAACTCAACTGTCCTGACGTAGTATTTTGAAGAATATCTTTGAAACTATGTTTACTTTCACAAAATCCACTTTTTTAAAGAAAATCTTTGAAACTATGTTTACTTTCACAAAATCAACTTTTGGCCTCCTCTCTGCCTGAAACGTCTTTTAAGAGCATAAAAAGTGAAAATCCATCTCTAGGCAGGAAAGTGCTGAAAGCTGCAGATATTCATGAACATGACATCAGACTGTGAACTCAACTGTCCTGACGTAGTATTTTGAAGAAAATCTTTGAAACTATGTTTACTTTCACAAAATCAACTTTTGGCCTCCTCTCTGCCTGAAACGTCTTTTAAGAGCATAAAAAGTGAAAATCCATCTCTAGGCAGGAAAGTGCTGAAAGCTGCAGATATTCATGAACATGACATCAGACTGTGAACTCAACTGTCCTGACGTAGTATTTTGAAGAAAATCTTTGAAACTGTTTACTTTCACAAAATCAACTTTTGGCCTCCTCTCTGCCTGAAACGTCTTTTAAGAGCATAAAAAGTGAAAATCCATCTCTCGGCAGGAAAGTGCTGAAAGCTGCAGATATTCATGAACATGACATCAGACTGTGAACTCAACTGTCCTGACGTAGTATTTTGAAGAAAATCTTTGAAACTATGTTTACTTTCACAAAATCCACTTTTTTGAAGAGAATCTTTGAAACTATGTTTACTTTCACAAAATCCACTTTTTAAAAGAAAATCTTTGAAACTATGTTTACTTTCACAAAATCAACTTTTGGCCTCCTCTCTGTCTGAAACATCTTTTAAGAGCATAAAAAGTGAAAATCCATCTCTAGGCAGGAAAGTGCTGAAAGCTGCAGATATTCATGAACATGACATCAGACTGTGAACTCAACTGTCCTGACGTAGTATTTTGAAGAAAATCTTTGAAACTATGTTTACTTTCACAAAATCCACTTTTTTAAAGAAAATCTTTGAAACTATGTTTACTTTCACAAAATCAACTTTTGGCCTCCTCTCTGCCTGAAACATCTTTTAAGAGCATAAAAAGTGAAAATCCATCTCTAGGCAGGAAAGTGCTGAAAGCTGCAGATATTCATGAACATGACATCAGACTGTGAAATCAACTGTCCTGACGTAGTATTTTGAAGGAAATCTTTGAAACTATGTTTACTTTCACAAAATCCACTTGTTTGAAGAAAATCTTTGAAACTATGTTTACTTTCACAAAATCAACTTTTGGCCTCCTCTCTGCCTGAAACGTCTTTTAAGAGCATAAAAAGTGAAAATCCATCTCAAGGCAGGAAAGTGCTGAAAGCTGCAGATATTCATGAACATGACATCAGACTGTGAACTCAACTGTCCTGACGTAGTATTTTGAAGAGAATCTTTGAAACTATGTTTACTTTCACAAAATCAACTTTTGGCCTCCTCTCTGCCTGAAACGTCTTTTAAGAGCATAAAAAGTGAAAATCCATCTCTAGGCAGGAAAGTGCTGAAAGCTGCAGATATTCATGAACATGACATCAGACTGTGAACTCAACTGTCCTGACGTAGTATTTTGAAGAAAATCTTTGAAACTATGTTTACTTTCACAAAATCCACTTTTTTGAAGAGAATCTTTGAAACTATGTTTACTTTCACAAAATCCACTTTTTAAAAGAAAATCTTTGAAACTATGTTTACTTTCACAAAATCAACTTTTGGCCTCCTCTCTGTCTGAAACATCTTTTAAGAGCATAAAAAGTGAAAATCCATCTCTAGGCAGGAAAGTGCTGAAAGCTGCAGATATTCATGAACATGACATCAGACTGTGAACTCAACTGTCCTGACGTAGTATTTTGAAGAAAATCTTTGAAACTATGTTTACTTTCACAAAATCAACTTTTGGCCTCCTCTCTGCCTGAAACATCTTTTAAGAGCATAAAAAGTGAAAATCCATCTCTAGGCAGGAAAGTGCTGAAAGCTGCAGATATTCATGAACATGACATCAGACTGTGAAATCAACTGTCCTGACGTAGTATTTTGAAGGAAATCTTTGAAACTATGTTTACTTTCACAAAATCCACTTGTTTGAAGAAAATCTTTGAAACTATGTTTACTTTCACAAAATCAACTTTTGGCCTCCTCTCTGCCTGAAACGTCTTTTAAGAGCATAAAAAGTGAAAATCCATCTCAAGGCAGGAAAGTGCTGAAAGCTGCAGATATTCATGAACATGACATCAGACTGTGAACTCAACTGTCCTGACGTAGTATTTTGAAGAGAATCTTTGAAACTATGTTTACTTTCACAAAATCAACTTTTGGCCTCCTCTCTGCCTGAAACGTCTTTTAAGAGCATAAAAAGTGAAAATCCATCTCTAGGCAGGAAAGTGCTGAAAGCTGCAGATATTCATGAACATGACATCAGACTGTGAACTCAACTGTCCTGACGTAGTATTTTGAAGAAAATCTTTGAAACTATGTTTACTTTCACAAAATCAACTTTTGGCCTCCTCTCTGCCTGAAACGTCTTTTAAGAGCATAAAAAGTGAAAATCCATCTCTCGGCAGGAAAGTGCTGAAAGCTGCAGATATTCATGAACATGACATCAGACTGTGAACTCAACTGTCCTGACGTAGTATTTTGAAGAAAATCTTTGAAACTATGTTTACTTTCACAAAATCAACTTTTGGCCTCCTCTCTGCCTGAAACGTCTTTTAAGAGCATAAAAAGTGAAAATCCATCTCTAGGCAGGAAAGTGCTGAAAGCTGCAGATATTCATGAACATGACATCAGACTGTGAACTCAACTGTCCTGACGTAGTATTTTGAAGAAAATCTTTGAAACTATGTTTACTTTCACAAAATCAACTTTTGGCCTCCTCTCTGCCTGAAACGTCTTTTAAGAGCATAAAAAGTGAAAATCCATCTCTAGGCAGGAAAGTGCTGAAAGCTGCAGATATTCATGAACATGACATCAGACTGTGAACTCAACTGTCCTGACGTAGTATTTTGAAGAAAATCTTTGAAACTATGTTTACTTTCACAAAATCAACTTTTGGCCTCCTCTCTGCCTGAAACGTCTTTTAAGAGCATAAAAAGTGAAAATCCATCTCTCGGCAGGAAAGTGCTGAAAGCTGCAGATATTCATGAACATGACATCAGACTGTGAACTCAACTGTCCTGACGTAGTATTTTGAAGAATATCTTTGAAACTATGTTTACTTTCACAAAATCCACTTTTTTAAAGAAAATCTTTGAAACTATGTTTACTTTCACAAAATCAACTTTTGGCCTCCTCTCTGCCTGAAACGTCTTTTAAGAGCATAAAAAGTGAAAATCCATCTCTAGGCAGGAAAGTGCTGAAAGCTGCAGATATTCATGAACATGACATCAGACTGTGAACTCAACTGTCCTGACGTAGTATTTTGAAGAAAATCTTTGAAACTATGTTTACTTTCACAAAATCAACTTTTGGCCTCCTCTCTGCCTGAAACGTCTTTTAAGAGCATAAAAAGTGAAAATCCATCTCTAGGCAGGAAAGTGCTGAAAGCTGCAGATATTCATGAACATGACATCAGACTGTGAACTCAACTGTCCTGACGTAGTATTTTGAAGAAAATCTTTGAAACTATGTTTACTTTCACAAAATCAACTTTTGGCCTCCTCTCTGCCTGAAACGTCTTTTAAGAGCATAAAAAGTGAAAATCCATCTCTCGGCAGGAAAGTGCTGAAAGCTGCAGATATTCATGAACATGACATCAGACTGTGAACTCAACTGTCCTGACGTAGTATTTTGAAGAAAATCTTTGAAACTATGTTTACTTTCACAAAATCCACTTTTTTGAAGAGAATCTTTGAAACTATGTTTACTTTCACAAAATCCACTTTTTTAAAGAAAATCTTTGAAACTATGTTTACTTTCACAAAATCAACTTTTGGCCTCCTCTCTGTCTGAAACATCTTTTAAGAGCATAAAAAGTGAAAATCCATCTCTAGGCAGGAAAGTGCTGAAAGCTGCAGATATTCATGAACATGACATCAGACTGTGAACTCAACTGTCCTGACGTAGTATTTTGAAGAAAATCTTTGAAACTATGTTTACTTTCACAAAATCCACTTTTTTAAAGAAAATCTTTGAAACTATGTTTACTTTCACAAAATCAACTTTTGGCCTCCTCTCTGCCTGAAACATCTTTTAAGAGCATAAAAAGTGAAAATCCATCTCTAGGCAGGAAAGTGCTGAAAGCTGCAGATATTCATGAACATGACATCAGACTGTGAAATCAACTGTCCTGACGTAGTATTTTGAAGGAAATCTTTGAAACTATGTTTACTTTCACAAAATCCACTTGTTTGAAGAAAATCTTTGAAACTATGTTTACTTTCACAAAATCAACTTTTGGCCTCCTCTCTGCCTGAAACGTCTTTTAAGAGCATAAAAAGTGAAAATCCATCTCAAGGCAGGAAAGTGCTGAAAGCTGCAGATATTCATGAACATGACATCAGACTGTGAACTCAACTGTCCTGACGTAGTATTTTGAAGAGAATCTTTGAAACTATGTTTACTTTCACAAAATCAACTTTTGGCCTCCTCTCTGCCTGAAACGTCTTTTAAGAGCATAAAAAGTGAAAATCCATCTCTAGGCAGGAAAGTGCTGAAAGCTGCAGATATTCATGAACATGACATCAGACTGTGAACTCAACTGTCCTGACGTAGTATTTTGAAGAAAATCTTTGAAACTATGTTTACTTTCACAAAATCAACTTTTGGCCTCCTCTCTGCCTGAAACGTCTTTTAAGAGCATAAAAAGTGAAAATCCATCTCTCGGCAGGAAAGTGCTGAAAGCTGCAGATATTCATGAACATGACATCAGACTGTGAACTCAACTGTCCTGACGTAGTATTTTGAAGAAAATCTTTGAAACTATGTTTACTTTCACAAAATCAACTTTTGGCCTCCTCTCTGCCTGAAACGTCTTTTAAGAGCATAAAAAGTGAAAATCCATCTCTAGGCAGGAAAGTGCTGAAAGCTGCAGATATTCATGAACATGACATCAGACTGTGAACTCAACTGTCCTGACGTAGTATTTTGAAGAAAATCTTTGAAACTATGTTTACTTTCACAAAATCAACTTTTGGCCTCCTCTCTGCCTGAAACGTCTTTTAAGAGCATAAAAAGTGAAAATCCATCTCTAGGCAGGAAAGTGCTGAAAGCTGCAGATATTCATGAACATGACATCAGACTGTGAACTCAACTGTCCTGACGTAGTATTTTGAAGAAAATCTTTGAAACTATGTTTACTTTCACAAAATCAACTTTTGGCCTCCTCTCTGCCTGAAACGTCTTTTAAGAGCATAAAAAGTGAAAATCCATCTCTCGGCAGGAAAGTGCTGAAAGCTGCAGATATTCATGAACATGACATCAGACTGTGAACTCAACTGTCCTGACGTAGTATTTTGAAGAATATCTTTGAAACTATGTTTACTTTCACAAAATCCACTTTTTTAAAGAAAATCTTTGAAACTATGTTTACTTTCACAAAATCAACTTTTGGCCTCCTCTCTGCCTGAAACGTCTTTTAAGAGCATAAAAAGTGAAAATCCATCTCTAGGCAGGAAAGTGCTGAAAGCTGCAGATATTCATGAACATGACATCAGACTGTGAACTCAACTGTCCTGACGTAGTATTTTGAAGAAAATCTTTGAAACTATGTTTACTTTCACAAAATCAACTTTTGGCCTCCTCTCTGCCTGAAACGTCTTTTAAGAGCATAAAAAGTGAAAATCCATCTCTAGGCAGGAAAGTGCTGAAAGCTGCAGATATTCATGAACATGACATCAGACTGTGAACTCAACTGTCCTGACGTAGTATTTTGAAGAAAATCTTTGAAACTATGTTTACTTTCACAAAATCAACTTTTGGCCTCCTCTCTGCCTGAAACGTCTTTTAAGAGCATAAAAAGTGAAATTCCATCTCTAGGCAGGAAAGTGCTGAAAGCTGCAGGTATTCATGAACATGACATCAGACTGTGAAATCAACTGTCCTGAGGCAGTTCTTTGAAGAAAATCTTTGAAATTATGTTTACTTTCACAAATCAACTTTTGGCCTCCTCTCTGCCTGAAACGTCTTTTCAGAGCATAAAAAGTGAAAATCCATCTCTAGGCAGGAAAGTGCTGAAAGCTGCAGGTATTCATGAGAATGACATCACACTGGAATCAACTGTCCTGAGGCAGTTCTTTGAAGAAAATCTTTGAAATTATGTTTACTTTCACAAATCAACTTTTGGCCTCCTCTCTGCCTGAAACGTCTTTTAAGAGCATAAAAAGTGAAAATCCATCTCTAGGCAGGAAAGTGCTGAAAGCTGCAGATATTCATGAACATGACATCAGACTGTGAAATCAACTGTCCTGAGGCAGTTCTTTGAAGAAAATCTTTGAAATTATGTTTACTTTCACAAATCAACTTTTGGCCTCCTCTCTGCCTGAAACGTCTTTTAAGAGCATAAAAAGTGAAAATGCATCTCTAGGCAGTAAAGTGCTGAAAGCTGCAGATATTCATGAACATGACATCAGACTGTGAAATCAACTGTCCTGACGTAGTATTTTGAAGAAAATCTTTGAAACTATGTTTACTTTCACAAAATCCACTTTTTTAAAGAAAATCTTTGAAACTATGTTTACTTTCACAAAATTAACTTTTTTGAAGAACATCTTTGAAACTATGTTTACTTTCACAAAATTAACTTTTTTGAAGAAAATCTTTGAAACTATATTTACTTTCACAAAATCAACTTTTGGCCTCCTCTGCCTGAAACATCTTTTAAGAGCATAAAAAGTGAAAATCCATCTCTAGGCAGGAAAGTGCTGAAAGCTGCAGATATTCATGAACATGACATCAAACTGTGAACTCAACTGTCCTGACGTAGTATTTTGAAGAAAATCTTTGAAACTATGTTTACTTTCACAAAATCCACTTGTTTGAAGAAAATCTTTGAAACTATGTTTACTTTCACAAAATCAACTTTTGGCCTCCTCTCTGCCTGAAACGTCTTTTAAGAGCATAAAAAGTGAAAATCCATCTCAAGGCAGGAAAGTGCTGAAAGCTGCAGATATTCATGAACATGACATCAGACTATGAACTCAACTGTCCTGACGTACTATTTTGAAGAGAATCTTTGAAACTATGTTTACTTTCACAAAATCAACTTTTGGCCTCCTCTCTGCCTGAAACGTCTTTTAAGAGCATAAAAAGTGAAAATCCATCTCTCGGCAGGAAAGTGCTGAAAGCTGCAGATATTCATGAACATGACATCAGACTGTGAACTCAACTGTCCTGACGTAGTATTTTGAAGAAAATCTTTGAAACTATGTTTACTTTCACAAAATCAACTTTTGGCCTCCTCTCTGCCTGAAACGTCTTTTAAGAGCATAAAAAGTGAAAATCCATCTCTCGGCAGGAAAGTGCTGAAAGCTGCAGATATTCATGAACATGACATCAGACTGTGAACTCAACTGTCCTGACGTAGTATTTTGAAGAATATCTTTGAAACTATGTTTACTTTCACAAAATCCACTTTTTTAAAGAAAATCTTTGAAACTATGTTTACTTTCACAAAATCAACTTTTGGCCTCCTCTCTGCCTGAAACGTCCTTTTCAGAGCATAAAAAGTGAAAATCCATCTCTAGGCAGGAAAGTGCTGAAAGCTGCAGGTATTCATGAGAATGACATCACACTGGAATCAACTGTCCTGAGGCAGTTCTTTGAAGAAAATCTTTGAAATTATGTTTACTTTCACAAATCAACTTTTGGCCTCCTCTCTGCCTGAAACGTCTTTTAAGAGCATAAAAAGTGAAAATCCATCTCTAGGCAGGAAAGTGCTGAAAGCTGCAGATATTCATGAACATGACATCAGACTGTGAAATCAACTGTCCTGAGGCAGTTCTTTGAAGAAAATCTTTGAAATTATGTTTACTTTCACAAATCAACTTTTGGCCTCCTCTCTGCCTGAAACGTCTTTTAAGAGCATAAAAAGTGAAAATGCATCTCTAGGCAGTAAAGTGCTGAAAGCTGCAGATATTCATGAACATGACATCAGACTGTGAAATCAACTGTCCTGACGTAGTATTTTGAAGAAAATCTTTGAAACTATGTTTACTTTCACAAAATCCACTTTTTTAAAGAAAATCTTTGAAACTATGTTTACTTTCACAAAATTAACTTTTTTGAAGAACATCTTTGAAACTATGTTTACTTTCACAAAATTAACTTTTTTGAAGAAAATCTTTGAAACTATATTTACTTTCACAAAATCAACTTTTGGCCTCCTCTGCCTGAAACATCTTTTAAGAGCATAAAAAGTGAAAGTGCATCTCTAGGCAGTAAAGTGCTGAAAGCTGCAGATATTCATGAACATGACATCAGACTGTGAAATCAACTGTCCTGACGTAGTATCTTGAAGAAAATCTTTGAAACTATGTTTACTTTCACAAAATCCACTTTTTTGAAGAGAATCTTTGAAACTATGTTTACTTTCACAAAATCCACTTTTTAAAAGAAAATCTTTGAAACTATGTTTACTTTCACAAAATCAACTTTTGGCCTCCTCTCTGTCTGAAACATCTTTTAAGAGCATAAAAAGTGAAAATCCATCTCTAGGCAGGAAAGTGCTGAAAGCTGCAGATATTCATGAACATGACATCAAACTGTGAACTCAACTGTCCTGACGTAGTATTTTGAAGAAAATCTTTGAAACTATGTTTACTTTCACAAAATCCACTTGTTTGAAGAAAATCTTTGAAACTATGTTTACTTTCACAAAATCAACTTTTGGCCTCCTCTCTGCCTGAAACGTCTTTTAAGAGCATAAAAAGTGAAAATCCATCTCAAGGCAGGAAAGTGCTGAAAGCTGCAGATATTCATGAACATGACATCAGACTATGAACTCAACTGTCCTGACGTACTATTTTGAAGAGAATCTTTGAAACTATGTTTACTTTCACAAAATCAACTTTTGGCCTCCTCTCTGCCTGAAACGTCTTTTAAGAGCATAAAAAGTGAAAATCCATCTCTCGGCAGGAAAGTGCTGAAAGCTGCAGATATTCATGAACATGACATCAGACTGTGAACTCAACTGTCCTGACGTAGTATTTTGAAGAAAATCTTTGAAACTATGTTTACTTTCACAAAATCCACTTTTTTAAAGAAAATCTTTGAAACTATGTTTACTTTCACAAAATCCACTTTTTAAAAGAAAATCTTTGAAACTATGTTTACTTTCACAAAATCAACTTTTGGCCTCCTCTCTGTCTGAAACATCTTTTAAGAGCATAAAAAGTGAAAATCCATCTCTAGGCAGGAAAGTGCTGAAAGCTGCAGATATTCATGAACATGACATCAAACTGTGAACTCAACTGTCCTGACGTAGTATTTTGAAGAAAATCTTTGAAACTATGTTTACTTTCACAAAATCCACTTGTTTGAAGAAAATCTTTGAAACTATGTTTACTTTCACAAAATCAACTTTTGGCCTCCTCTCTGCCTGAAACGTCTTTTAAGAGCATAAAAAGTGAAAATCCATCTCAAGGCAGGAAAGTGCTGAAAGCTGCAGATATTCATGAACATGACATCAGACTATGAACTCAACTGTCCTGACGTACTATTTTGAAGAGAATCTTTGAAACTATGTTTACTTTCACAAAATCAACTTTTGGCCTCCTCTCTGCCTGAAACGTCTTTTAAGAGCATAAAAAGTGAAAATCCATCTCTCGGCAGGAAAGTGCTGAAAGCTGCAGATATTCATGAACATGACATCAGACTGTGAACTCAACTGTCCTGACGTAGTATTTTGAAGAAAATCTTTGAAACTATGTTTACTTTCACAAAATCAACTTTTTTAAAGAAAATCTTTGAAACTATGTTTACTTTCACAAAATCAACTTTTGGCCTCCTCTCTGCCTGAAACATCTTTTAAGAGCATAAAAAGTGAAAATCCATCTCTAGGCAGGAAAGTGCTGAAAGCTGCAGATATTCATGAACATGACATCAGACTGTGAAATCAACTGTCCTGACGTAGTATTTTGAAGGAAATCTTTGAAACTATGTTTACTTTCACAAAATCCACTTTTTTAAAGAAAATCTTTGAAACTATGTTTACTTTCACAAAATTAACTTTTTTGAAGAACATCTTTGAAACTATGTTTACTTTCACAAAATTAACTTTTGGCCTCCTCTGCCTGAAACATCTTTTAAGAGCATAAAAAGTGAAAATGCATCTCTAGGCAGTAAAGTGCTGAAAGCTGCAGATATTCATGAACATGACATCAGACTGTGAAATCAACTGTCCTGACGTAGTATTTTGAAGAAAATCTTTGAAACTATGTTTACTTTCACAAAATCAACTTTTGGCCTCCTCTCTGCCTGAAACGTCTTTTAAGAGCATAAAAAGTGAAAATGCATCTCTAGGCAGTAAAGTGCTGAAACCTGCAGATATTCATGAACATGACATCAGACTGTGAAATCAACTGTCCTGACGTAGTATTTTGAAGAAAATCTTTGAAACTATGTTTACTTTCACAAAATCAACTTTTTTGAAGAAAATCTTTGAAACTATGTTTACTTTCACAAAATCAACTTTTTTGAAGAACATCTTTGAAACTATGTTTACTTTCACAAAATAAACTTTTGGCCTCCTCTCTGCCTGAAACGTCTTTTAAGAGCATACAAAGTGAAAATCCATCTCTAGGCAGGAAAGTGCTGAAAGCTGCAGATATTCATGAACATGACATCAGACTGTGAAATCAACTGTCCTGAGGCAGTTCTTTGAAGAAAATCTTTGAAATTATGTTTACTTTCACAAATCAACTTTTGGCCTCCTCTCTGCCTGAAACGTCTTTTAAGAGCATAAAAAGTGAAAATGCATCTCTAGGCAGTAAAGTGCTGAAAGCTGCAGATATTCATGAACATGACATCAGACTGTGAAATCAACTGTCCTGACGTAGTATTTTGAAGAAAATCTTTGAAATTATGTTTACTTTCACAAATCAACTTTTGGCCTCCTCTCTGCCTGAAACGTCTTTTAAGAGCATAAAAAGTGAAAATGCATCTCTAGGCAGTAAAGTGCTGAAAGCTGCAGATATTCATGAACATGACATCAGACTGTGAAATCAACTGTCCTGACGTAGTATTTTGAAGAAAATCTTTGAAACTATGTTTACTTTCACAAAATCCACTTTTTTAAAGAAAATCTTTGAAACTATGTTTACTTTCACAAAATCCACTGTTTTGAAGAAAATCTTTGAAACTATGTTTACTTTCACAAATCAACTTTTGGCCTCCTCTCTGCCTGAAACGTCTTTTAAGAGCATAAAAAGTGAAAATGCATCTCTAGGCAGTAAAGTGCTGAAAGCTGCAGATATTCATGAACATGACATCAGACTGTGAAATCAACTGTCCTGACGTAGTATTTTGAAGAAAATCTTTGAAACTATGTTTACTTTCACAAAATTAACTTTTTTGAAGAACATCTTTGAAACTATGTTTACTTTCACAAAATTAACTTTTTTGAAGAACATCTTTGAAACTATGTTTACTTTCACAAAATTAACTTTTTTGAAGAACATCTTTGAAACTATGTTTACTTTCACAAAATTAACTTTTTTGAAGAAAATCTTTGAAACTATATTTACTTTCACAAAATCAACTTTTGGCCTCCTCTGCCTGAAACATCTTTTAAGAGCATAAAAAGTGAAAATGCATCTCTAGGCAGTAAAGTGCTGAAAGCTGCAGATATTCATGAACATGACATCAGACTGTGAAATCAACTGTCCTGACGTAGTATTTTGAAGAAAATCTTTGAAACTATGTTTACTTTCACAAAATCCACTTTTTTAAAGAAAATCTTTGAAACTATGTTTACTTTCACAAAATCCACTTTTTTAAAGAAAATCTTTGAAACTATGTTTACTTTCACAAAATCAACTTTTGGCCTCCTCTCTGCCTGAAACATCTTTAAAGAGCATAAAAAGTGAAAATGCATCTCTAGGCAGTAAAGTGCTGAAAGCTGCAGATATTCATGAACATGACATCAGACTGTGAAATCAACTGTCCTGACGTAGTATTTTGAAGAAAATCTTTGAAACTATGTTTACTTTCACAAAATCAACTTTTGGCCTCCTCTCTGCCTGAAACGTCTTTTAAGAGCATAAAAAGTGAAAATCCATCTCGAGGCAGGAAAGTGCTGAAAGCTACAGATATTCGTGAACATGACATCAGACTGTGAAATCAACTGTCCTGACGTAGTATCTTGAAGAAAATCTTTGAAACTATGTTTACTTTCACAAAATCCACTTTTTTAAAGAAAATCTTTGAAACTATGTTTACTTTCACAAAATCAACTTTTGGCCTCCTCTCTGCCTGAAACATCTTTTAAGAGCATAAAAAGTGAAAATGCATCTCTAGGCAGTAAAGTGCTGAAAGCTGCAGATATTCATGAACATGACATCAGACTGTGAAATCAACTGTCCTGACGTAGTATCTTGAAGAAAATCTTTGAAACTATGTTTACTTTCACAAAATCCACTTTTTTAAAGAAAATCTTTGAAACTATGTTTACTTTCACAAAATCAACTTTTGGCCTCCTCTCTGCCTGAAACATCTTTTAAGAGCATAAAAAGTGAAAATGCATCTCTAGGCAGTAAAGTGCTGAAAGCTGCAGATATTCATGAACATGACATCAGACTGTGAAATCAACTGTCCTGACGTAGTATCTTGAAGAAAATCTTTGAAACTATGTTTACTTTCACAAAATGAACTTTTGGCCTCCTCTGCCTGAAACATCTTTTAAGAGCATAAAAAGTGAAAATGCATCTCTAGGCAGTAAAGTGCTGAAAGCTGCAGATATTCATGAACATGACATCAGACTGTGAAATCAACTGTCCTGACGTAGTATTTTGAAGAAAATCTTTGAAACTATGTTTACTTTCACAAAATCAACTTTTGGCCTCCTCTCTGCCTGAAACATCTTTTAAGAGCATAAAAAGTGAAAATGCATCTCTAGGCAGGAAAGTGCTGAAAGCTGCAGGTATTCATGAGAATGACATCAAACTGGAATCAACTGTCCTGAGGCAGTTCTTTGAAGAAAATCTTTGAAATTATGTTTACTTTCACAAAATCAACTTTTTTGAAGAAAATCTTTGAAACTATGTTTACTTTCACAAAATCAACTTTTGGCCTCCTCTCTGCCTGAAACGTCTTTTAAGAGCATAAAAAGTGAAAATCCATCTCGAGGCAGGAAAGTGCTGAAAGCTACAGATATTCATGAACATGACATCAGACTGTGAAATCAACTGTCCTGACGTAGTATTTTGAAGAAAATCTTTGAAACTATGTTTACTTTCACAAAATCCACTTTTGGCCTCCTCTCTGCCTGAAACGTCTTTTAAGAGCATAAAAAGTGAAAATCCATCTCGAGGCAGGAAAGTGCTGAAAGCTACAGATATTCATGAACATGACATCAGACTGTGAAATCAACTGTCCTGACGTAGTATTTTGAAGAAAATCTTTGAAACTATGTTTACTTTCACAAAATCAACTTTTTTGAAGAAAATCTTTGAAACTATATTTACTTTCACAAAATCAACTTTTGGCCTCCTCTGCCTGAAATATCTTTTAAGAGCATAAAAAGTGAAAATGCATCTCTAGGCAGTAAAGTGCTGAAAGCTGCAGATATTCATGAACATGACATCAGACTGTGAAATCAACTGTCCTGACGTAGTATTTTGAAGAAAATCTTTGAAACTATGTTTACTTTCACAAAATCCACTTTTTAAAAAAAAATCTTTGAAACTATGTTTACTTTCACAAAATCAACTTTTGGCCTCCTCTCTGCCTGAAACATCTTTTAAGAGCATAAAAAGTGAAAATCCATCTCTAGGCAGGAAAGTGCTGAAAGCTGCAGATATTCATGAACATGACATCAGCCTGTGAAATCAACTGTCCTGACGTAGTATCTTGAAGAAAATCTTTGAAACTATGTTTACTTTCACAAAATCAACTTTTGGCCTGCTCTCTGCCTGAAACGTCTTTTAAGAGCATAAAAAGTGAAAATGCATCTCTAGGCAGGAAAGTGCTGAAAGCTGCAGGTATTCATGAGAATGACATCAAACTGTAATCAACTGTCCTGAGGCAGTTCTTTGAAGAAAATCTTTGAAATTATGTTTACTTTCACAAAATCAACTTTTTTGAAGAAAATCTTTGAAACTATGTTTACTTTCACAAAATCAACTTTTTTGAAGAAAATCTTTGAAACTATATTTACTTTCACAAAATCAACTTTTGGCCTCCTCTGCCTGAAACATCTTTTAAGAGCATAAAAAGTGAAAATGCATCTCTAGGCAGTAAAGTGCTGAAAGCTGCAGATATTCATGAACATGACATCAGACTGTGAAATCAACTGTCCTGACGTAGTATTTTGAAGAAAATCTTTGAAACTATGTTTACTTTCACAAAATCCACTTTTTTGAAGAAAATCTTTGAAACTATGTTTACTTTCACAAAATCAACTTTTTTGAAGAAAATCTTTGAAACTATATTTACTTTCACAAAATCAACTTTTGGCCTCCTCTGCCTGAAACATCTTTTAAGAGCATAAAAAGTGAAAATGCATCTCTAGGCAGGAAAGTGCTGAAAGCTGCAGATATTCATGAACATGACATCAGACTGTGAAATCAACTGTCCTGACGTAGTATCTTGAAGAAAATCTTTCAAACTATGTTTACTTTCACAAAATCAACTTTTGGCCTGCTCTCTGCCTGAAACGTCTTTTAAAAGCATAAAAAGTGAAAATGCATCTCTAGGCAGGAAAGTGCTGAAAGCTGCAGGTATTCATGAGAATGACATCAAACTGGAATCAACTGTCCTGAGGCAGTTCTTTGAAGAAAATCTTTGAAATTATGTTTACTTTCACAAAATCAACTTTTTTGAAGAAAATCTTTGAAACTATGTTTACTTTCACAAAATCCACTTTTTTGAAGAAAATCTTTGAAACTATGTTTACTTTCACAAAATCAACTTTTTTGAAGAAAATCTTTGAAAATATATTTACTTTCACAAAATCAACTTTTGGCCTCCTCTGCCTGAAACATCTTTTAAGAGCATAAAAAGTGAAAATGCATCTCTAGGCAGGAAAGTGCTGAAAGCTGCAGATATTCATGAACATGACATCAGACTGTGAAATCAACTGTCCTGACGTAGTATTTTGAAGAAAATCTTTGAAACTATGTTTACTTTCACAAAATCCACTTTTTAAAAAAAAATCTTTGAAACTATGTTTACTTTCACAAAATCAACTTTTGGCCTCCTCTCTGCCTGAAACATCTTTTAAGAGCATAAAAAGTGAAAATCCATCTCTAGGCAGGAAAGTGCTGAAAGCTGCAGATATTCATGAACATGACATCAGACTGTGAAATCAACTGTCCTGACGTAGTATCTTGAAGAAAATCTTTGAAACTATGTTTACTTTCACAAAATCCACTTTTTTAAAGAAAATCTTTGAAACTATGTTTACTTTCACAAAATCAACTTTTGGCCTCCTCTCTGCCTGAAACGTCTTTTAAGAGCATAAAAAGTGAAAATGCATCTCTAGGCAGTAAAGTGTTGAAAGCTGCAGATATTCATGAACATGACATCAGACTGTGAAATCAACTGTCCTGACGTAGTATTTTGAAGAAAATCTTTGAAACTATGTTTACTTTCACAAAATCCACTTTTTTGAAGAAAATCTTTGAAACTATGTTTACTTTCACAAAATCAACTTTTTTGAAGAAAATCTTTGAAACTATATTTACTTTCACAAAATCAACTTTTGGCCTCCTCTGCCTGAAACATCTTTTAAGAGCATAAAAAGTGAAAATGCATCTCTAGGCAGTAAAGTGCTGAAAGCTGCAGATATTCATGAACATGACATCAGACTGTGAAATCAACTGTCCTGACGTAGTATTTTGAAGAAAATCTTTGAAACTATGTTTACTTTCACAAAATCCACTTTTTTGAAGAAAATCTTTGAAACTATGTTTACTTTCACAAAATCAACTTTTTTGAAGAAAATCTTTGAAACTATATTTACTTTCACAAAATCAACTTTTGGCCTCCTCTGCCTGAAACATCTTTTAAGAGCATAAAAAGTGAAAATGCATCTCTAGGCAGTAAAGTGCTGAAAGCTGCAGATATTCATGAACATGACATCAGACTGTGAAATCAACTGTCCTGACGTAGTATTTTGAAGAAAATCTTTGAAACTATGTTTACTTTCACAAAATCAACTTTTGGCCTGCTCTCTGCCTGAAACGTCTTTTAAAAGCATAAAAAGTGAAAATGCATCTCTAGGCAGGAAAGTGCTGAAAGCTGCAGGTATTCATGAGAATGACATCAAACTGGAATCAACTGTCCTGAGGCAGTTCTTTGAAGAAAATCTTTGAAATTATGTTTACTTTCACAAAATCAACTTTTTTGAAGAACATCTTTGAAACTATGTTTACTTTCACAAAATCCACTTTTTTAAAGAAAATCTTTGAAACTATGTTTACTTTCACAAAATCCACTTTTTTAAAGAAAATCTTTGAAACTATGTTTACTTTCACAAAATCAACTTTTGGCCTCCTCTCTGCCTGAAACGTCTTTTAAGAGCATAAAAAGTGAAAATGCATCTCTAGGCAGTAAAGTGTTGAAAGCTGCAGATATTCATGAACATGACATCAGACTGTGAAATCAACTGTCCTGACATAGTATTTTGAAGAAAATCTTTGAAACTATGTTTACTTTCACAAAATCCACTTTTTTGAAGAAAATCTTTGAAACTATGTTTACTTTCACAAAATCAACTTTTTTGAAGAAAATCTTTGAAACTATATTTACTTTCACAAAATCAACTTTTGGCCTCCTCTGCCTGAAACATCTTTTAAGAGCATAAAAAGTGAAAATGCATCTCTAGGCAGGAAAGTGCTGAAAGCTGCAGATATTCATGGACATGACATCAGACTGTGAAATCAACTGTCCTGACGTAGTATCTTGAAGAAAATCTTTGAAACTATGTTTACTTTCACAAAATCAACTTTTTTGAAGAACATCTTTGAAACTACGTTTACTTTCACAAAATCAACTTTTGGCCTCCTCTCTGCCTGAAACGTCTTTTAAGAGCATAAAAAGTGAAAATCCATCTCTAGGCAGGAAAGTGCTGAAAGCTGCAGGTATTCATGAGAATGACATCAAACTGGAATCAACTGTCCTGAGGCAGTTCTTTGAAGAAAATCTTTGAAATTATGTTTACTTTCACAAAATCAACTTTTTTGAAGAAAATCTTTGAAACTATGTTTACTTTCACAAAATCAACTTTTTTGAAGAACATCTTTGAAACTACGTTTACTTTCACAAAATCAACTTTTGGCCTCCTCTCTGCCTGAAACGTCTTTTAAGAGCATAAAAAGTGAAAATCCATCTCTAGGCAGGAAAGTGCTGAAAGCTGCAGATATTCATGAACATGACATCAGACTGTGAAATCAACTGTCCTGACGTAGTATTTTGAAGAAAATCTTTGAAACTATGTTTACTTTCACAAAATCAACTTTTGGCCTGCTCTCTGCCTGAAACGTCTTTTAAAAGCATAAAAAGTGAAAATGCATCTCTAGGCAGGAAAGTGCTGAAAGCTGCAGGTATTCATGAGAATGACATCAAACTGGAATCAACTGTCCTGAGGCAGTTCTTTGAAGAAAATCTTTGAA
The DNA here is from genome assembly GCF_050575085.1 of Anarhichas minor. NCBI lineage: Eukaryota > Metazoa > Chordata > Actinopteri > Perciformes > Anarhichadidae > Anarhichas > Anarhichas minor. The sequence goes on from NW_027466447.1 coordinate 1,970,359, forward strand.
ATTATGTTTACTTTCACAAAATCAACTTTTTTGAAGAACATCTTTGAAACTACGTTTACTTTCACAAAATCCACTTTTTTAAAGAAAATCTTTGAAACTATGTTTACTTTCACAAAATCAACTTTTGGCCTCCTCTCTGCCTGAAACGTCTTTTAAGAGCATAAAAAGTGAAAATCCATCTCTAGGCAGGAAAGTGCTGAAAGCTGCAGATATTCATGAACATGACATCAGACTGTGAAATCAACTGTCCTGACGTAGTATCTTGAAGAAAATCTTTGAAACTATGTTTACTTTCACAAAATCAACTTTTGGCCTGCTCTCTGCCTGAAACGTCTTTTAAGAGCATAAAAAGTGAAAATCCATCTCTAGGCAGGAAAGTGCTGAAAGCTGCAGATATTCATGAACATGACATCAGACTGTGAAATCAACTGTCCTGACGTAGTATCTTGAAGAAAATCTTTGAAACTATGTTTACTTTCACAAAATCAACTTTTGGCCTGCTCTCTGCCTGAAACGTCTTTTAAGAGCATAAAAAGTGAAAATGCATCTCTAGGCAGGAAAGTGCTGAAAGCTGCAGGTATTCATGAGAATGACATCAAACTGGAATCAACTGTCCTGAGGCAGTTCTTTGAAGAAAATCTTTGAAACTATGTTTACTTTCACAAAATCAACTTTTGGCCTGCTCTCTGCCTGAAACGTCTTTTAAGAGCATACAAAGTGAAAATGCATCTCTAGGCAGTAAAGTGCTGAAAGCTGCAGATATTCATGAACATGACATCAGACTGTGAAATCAACTGTCCTGACGTAGTATTTTGAAGAAAATCTTTGAAACTATGTTTACTTTCACAAAATCCACTTTTTTAAAGAAAATCTTTGAAACTATGTTTACTTTCACAAAATCAACTTTTTTGAAGAAAATCTTTGAAACTATGTTTACTTTCACAAAATCAACTTTTGGCCTGCTCTCTGCCTGAAACGTCTTTTAAGAGCATACAAAGTGAAAATGCATCTCTAGGCAGTAAAGTGCTGAAAGCTGCAGATATTCATGAACATGACATCAGACTGTGAAATCAACTGTCCTGACGTAGTATTTTGAAGAAAATCTTTGAAACTATGTTTACTTTCACAAAATCCACTTTTTTAAAGAAAATCTTTGAAACTATGTTTACTTTCACAAAATCAACTTTTTTGAAGAAAATCTTTGAAACTATGTTTACTTTCACAAAATCAACTTTTTTAAAGAAAATCTTTGAAACTATGTTTACTTTCACAAAATCAACTTTTTTGAAGAAAATCTTTGAAACTATATTTACTTTCACAAAATCAACTTTTGGCCTCCTCTGCCTGAAACATCTTTTAAGAGCATAAAAAGTGAAAATGCATCTCTAGGCAGTAAAGTGCTGAAAGCTGCAGATATTCATGAACATGACATCAGACTGTGAAATCAACTGTCCTGACGTAGTATTTTGAAGAAAATCTTTGAAACTATGTTTACTTTCACAAAATCCACTTTTTTGAAGAAAATCTTTGAAACTATGTTTACTTTCACAAAATCAACTTTTTTGAAGAAAATCTTTTAAACTATATTTACTTTCACAAAATCAACTTTTGGCCTCCTCTGCCTGAAACATCTTTTAAGAGCATAAAAAGTGAAAATGCATCTCTAGGCAGTAAAGTGCTGAAAGCTGCAGATATTCATGAACATGACATCAGACTGTGAAATCAACTGTCCTGACGTAGTATTTTGAAGAAAATCTTTGAAACTATGTTTACTTTCACAAAATCCACTTTTTTAAAAAAAATCTTTGAAACTATGTTTACTTTCACAAAATCAACTTTTGGCCTCCTCTCTGCCTGAAACATCTTTTAAGAGCATAAAAAGTGAAAATGCATCTCTAGGCAGGAAAGTGCTGAAAGCTGCAGATATTCATGAACATGACATCAGACTGTGAAATCAACTGTCCTGACGTAGTATCTTGAAGAAAATCTTTGAAACTATGTTTACTTTCACAAAATCAACTTTTGGCCTGCTCTCTGCCTGAAACGTCTTTTAAAAGCATAAAAAGTGAAAATGCATCTCTAGGCAGGAAAGTGCTGAAAGCTGCAGGTATTCATGAGAATGACATCAAACTGGAATCAACTGTCCTGAGGCAGTTCTTTGAAGAAAATCTTTGAAATTATGTTTACTTTCACAAAATCAACTTTTTTGAAGAACATCTTTGAAACTATGTTTACTTTCACAAAATCCACTTTTTTAAAGAAAATCTTTGAAACTATGTTTACTTTCACAAAATCCACTTTTTTAAAGAAAATCTTTGAAACTATGTTTACTTTCACAAAATCAACTTTTGGCCTCCTCTCTGCCTGAAACGTCTTTTAAGAGCATAAAAAGTGAAAATGCATCTCTAGGCAGTAAAGTGTTGAAAGCTGCAGATATTCATGAACATGACATCAGACTGTGAAATCAACTGTCCTGACATAGTATTTTGAAGAAAATCTTTGAAACTATGTTTACTTTCACAAAATCCACTTTTTTGAAGAAAATCTTTGAAACTATGTTTACTTTCACAAAATCAACTTTTGGCCTCCTCTGCCTGAAACATCTTTTAAGAGCATAAAAAGTGAAAATGCATCTCTAGGCAGGAAAGTGCTGAAAGCTGCAGATATTCATGGACATGACATCAGACTGTGAAATCAACTGTCCTGACGTAGTATCTTGAAGAAAATCTTTGAAACTATGTTTACTTTCACAAAATCAACTTTTGGCCTGCTCTCTGCCTGAAACGTCTTTTAAAAGCATAAAAAGTGAAAATGCATCTCTAGGCAGGAAAGTGCTGAAAGCTGCAGGTATTCATGAGAATGACATCAAACTGGAATCAACTGTCCTGAGGCAGTTCTTTGAAGAAAATCTTTGAAATTATGTTTACTTTCACAAAATCAACTTTTTTGAAGAACATCTTTGAAACTACGTTTACTTTCACAAAATCAACTTTTGGCCTCCTCTCTGCCTGAAACGTCTTTTAAGAGCATAAAAAGTGAAAATCCATCTCTAGGCAGGAAAGTGCTGAAAGCTGCAGGTATTCATGAGAATGACATCAAACTGGAATCAACTGTCCTGAGGCAGTTCTTTGAAGAAAATCTTTGAAATTATGTTTACTTTCACAAAATCAACTTTTTTGAAGAAAATCTTTGAAACTATGTTTACTTTCACAAAATCAACTTTTTTGAAGAACATCTTTGAAACTACGTTTACTTTCACAAAATCAACTTTTGGCCTCCTCTCTGCCTGAAACGTCTTTTAAGAGCATAAAAAGTGAAAATCCATCTCTAGGCAGGAAAGTGCTGAAAGCTGCAGATATTCATGAACATGACATCAGACTGTGAAATCAACTGTCCTGACGTAGTATTTTGAAGAAAATCTTTGAAACTATGTTTACTTTCACAAAATCAACTTTTGGCCTGCTCTCTGCCTGAAACGTCTTTTAAAAGCATAAAAAGTGAAAATGCATCTCTAGGCAGGAAAGTGCTGAAAGCTGCAGGTATTCATGAGAATGACATCAAACTGGAATCAACTGTCCTGACATAGTATTTTGAAGAAAATCTTTGAAACTATGTTTACTTTCACAAAATCAACTTTTGGCCTCCTCTGCCTGAAACATCTGTTAAGAGCATAAAAAGTGAAAATCCATCTCTAGGCAGGAAAGTGCTGAAAGCTGCAGGTATTCATGAGAATGACATCAAACTGGAATCAACTGTCCTGAGGCAGTTCTTTGAAGAAAATCTTTGAAATTATGTTTACTTTCACAAATCAACTTTTGGCCTCCTCTCCCTGAAAAGTCTTTTAAGAGCATGAAAAGTGAAAATGCATCTCTAGGCAGTAAAGTGCTGAAAGCTGCAGATATTCATGAACATGACATCAGACTGTGAAATCAACTGTCCTGACGTAGTATTTTGAAGAAAATCTTTGAAACTATGTTTACTTTCACAAAATCCACTTTTTAAAAGAAAATCTTTGAAACTATGTTTACTTTCACAAAATCAACTTTTTTGAAGAAAATCTTTGAAACTATGTTTACTTTCACAAATCAACTTTTGGCCTCCTCTCCCTGAAACGTCTTTTAAGAGCATGAAAAGTGAAAATGCATCTCTAGGCAGGAAAGTGCTGAAAGCTGCAGATATTCATGAACATGACATCAGACTGTGAAATCAACTGTCCTGACGTAGTATTTTGAAGAAAATCTTTGAAACTATGTTTACTTTCACAAAATCCACTTTTTTGAAGAAAATCTTTGAAACTATGTTTACTTTCACAAAATCAACTTTTGGCCTCCTCTGCCTGAAACATCTTTTTCATAGCATAAAAAGTGAAAATGCATCTCTTGGCAGGAAAGTGCTGAAAGCTGCAGGTATTCATGAACATGACATCAGACTGTGAAATCAACTGTCCTGACGTAGTATTTTGAAGAAAATCTTTGAAACTATGTTTACTTTCACAAAATCCACTTTTTTGAATAAACTCTTTGAAACTATGTTTACTTTCACAAAATCAACTTTTGGCCTCCTCTCTGCCTGAAACATCTTTTTCAGAGCATAAAAAGTGAAAATGCATCTCTTGGCAGGAAAGTGCTGAAAGCTGCAGGTATTCATGAACATGACATCAGACTGTGAAATCAACTGTCCTGACGTAGTTCTTTGAAGAAAATCTTTGAAACTATGTTTGCTTTCACAAAATCCACTTTTTTGAAGAGAATCTTTGAAACTATGTTTACTTTCACAAAATCAACTTTTGGCCTCCTCTCTGCCTGAAACGTCTTTTTCAGAGCATAAAAAGTGAAAATGCATCTCTTGGCAGGAAAGTGCTGAAAGCTGCAGATATTCATGAACATGACATCAAACTGTGAAATCAACTGTCCTGAGGCAGTTCTTTGAAGAAAATCTTTGAAATTATGTTTACTTTCACAAAATCCACTTTTTTGAAGAAAATCTTTGAAACTATGTTTACTTTCACAAAATCCACTTTTTTGAAGAAAATCTTTGAAACTATGTTTACTTTCACAAAATCAACTTTTGGCCTCCTCTCTGCCTGAAACGTCTTTTTCAGAGCATAAAAAGTGAAAATGCATCTCTTGGCAGGAAAGTGCTGAAAGCTGCAGATATTCATGAACATGACATCAAACTGTGAAATCAACTGTCCTGAGGCAGTTCTTTGAAGAAAATCTTTGAAATTATGTTTACTTTCACAAAATCCACTTTTTTGAAGAAAATCTTTGAAACTATGTTTACTTTCACAAAATCCACTTTTTTGAAGAAAATCTTTGAAACTATGTTTACTTTCACAAAATCAACTTTTGGCCTCCTCTCTGCCTGAAACGTCTTTTTCAGAGCATAAAAAGTGAAAATGCATCTCTAGGCAGGAAAGTGCTGAAAGCTGCAGATATTCATGAACATGACATTAGACTGTGAAATCAACTGTCCTGACGTAGTTCTTTGAAGAAAATCTTTGAAACTATGTTTGCTTTCACAAAATCCACTTTTTTGAAGAAAATCTTTGAAACTATGTTTACTTTCACAAAATCCACTTTTGGCCTCCTCTCTGCCTGAAACGTCTTGTAAGAGCATAAAAAGTGAAAATGCATCTCTAGGCAGGAAAGTGCTGAAAGCTGCAGATATTCATGAACATGACATCAAACTGTGAAATCAACTCTCCTGACGTAGTTCTTTGAAGAAAATCTTTGAAACTATGTTTACTTTCACAAAATCCACTTTTTTGAAGAAAATCTTTGAAACTATGTTTACTTTCACAAATTCAACTTTTGGCCTCCTCTCTGCCTGAAACGTCTTTTAAGAGCATAAAAAGTGAAAATGCATCTCTAGGCAGGAAAGTCCTGAAAGCTGCAGGTATTCATGAGAATGACATCAAACTGTGAAATCAACTGTCCTGAGGCAGTTCTTTGAAGAAAATCTTTGAAACTATGTTTACTTTTACAAAATCCACTTTTTTGAAGAGAATCTTTGAAACTATATTTACTTTCACAAAATCCACTTTTTTGAAGAAAATCTTTGAAACTGTTTGCTTTCACAAAATCAACTTTTTTGAAGAAAATCTTTGAAACTATGTTTACTTTCACATAATCAACTTTTGGCCTCCTCTCTGCCTGAAACGTCTTTTAAGAGCATAAAAAGTGAAAATCCATCTCTAGGCAGGAAAGTGCTGAAAGCTGCAGATAGTCATGAACATGACATCAGACTGTGAAATCAACTGTCCTGATGTAGTATTTTGAAGAAAATCTTTGAAAATCTTTGAAAATCTTTGAAAATCTTTGAAACTACTACATTAGACTGTGAAATCAACTGTCCTCACGTAGTATTTTGAAAAAAATCTTTGAAACTATGTTTACTTTCACAAAATCCACTTTTTTAAAGAAAATCTTTGAAACTATGTTTACTTTCACAAAATCCACTTTTTTGAAGAAAATCTTTGAAACTATGTTTACTTTCACAAAATCAACTTTTGGCCTCCTCTCTGCCTGAAACGTCTTGTAAGAGCATAAAAAGTGAAAATGCATCTCTAGGCAGGAAAGTCCTGAAAGCTGCAGGTATTCATGAGTATGACATCAAACTGGAATCAACTGTCCTGAGGCAGTTCTTTGAAGAACATCTTTGAAACTATGTTTACTTTCACAAAATCCACTTTTTTGGCCTCTGTTTTGATGACACATGACAGCAAATTCAATCATTCAAGTTTAACATGTCAAACATTGCAGTCACTTGAAAATTAGAAAATTAATATTCAGTTCTACAAAGAGATTTACATGTGTGTGGGGAAAGATACCCTACCTTTTTAGCTGGAGAACTGGAGCAGGAGGGTGCGTCATCCGCCATCCTGAAATTTCTTGGTTGTGGGGGTGTCTGCAGTTTAGAAACCTGACGACACAATACCAATTTAATTCATTAAAGGTTTACATTATGTCAAACATTGCAGCCACTAGACAATGAAAACATGAATATTCATTTGTCTAAATCACCTTTTGAGGAGGAGAATTTGAGGGAGTGGGTGCTTTCTCCTTAGACCAGAATGGTATGGCTGGTGGAGGCGTTTCAACCTTCTGACAACACATGATACCAAGTTCATGGACCTTTAAAACTAATACATACTCGGTATATTTTCATTATATGCAGACAATTATGTCAAATGCAGCAGAAAGCCAGGCGTGTATATTTAATGTTTAGGTACCTGTTTGTTTAAAGTTGGAGTGATCTGGCCGGCATCTGCCAGGTTGAGCGTTGTCCAATGCAGTTTTAGGGCCCGTGATCTCTTCCCCTTCCTCGGCATCTTGGAAAATACATTGTGATGAAAAACAATTCTAATAAATTTGTTGTTCAGAAATGTTGTATAATATTAACACTTGTGATAGTCATGCAGTTATCTTTATTGTTCAGCCAACACATGGTTTTGTTATTCTAAATTTCTGGTCTGGTTGATAATGTGGGGTCATGAGCAAGTTATGAATTTTGCTACATGTGCAAGTTGTTTTAGAAGTCTTGTATATATTATTAGTACTGCTCTTGAAAGGTGGATTCAGGTAACTTACCGTGGAAATGCAAAGGATACCTAAACAAGGAGAAACTTACCAAATACGTTAATTTCAACAATAATATGAAATTCAGAAATGCTAATAGCAAAAATAATATGCCGTCTTTATAACTATCGTTATGTGCCCTAAACTAGCAAAGTAAACTATACAAAAATACAATGTACTATAAAGCTATCATAAAATCGAACCTAATCTAATCTAATGAAACACTGTCCTGTAATCACAATTAATGAATGTATTGAATGTAAAGTGTACCTTTAAAGCTTGCTCAGAAAAAAATTCCAATGACGTGTGCGATTTTGAAGTGCCTTAAAAAAGGTCCATGTAATTATTTGACAGTCACTACAAAGACTCTTGAAAGTTGAGCAATTTGTCAACATTACAAATTTGCTGTAAACAAAATGCTTACCTGAAAAGGTGACGTGATGGTGTAAAGAGGAAGATCTGGGTGGAGGTGAATTGTTTGTCTATAACAGAAACAAACTAGTGAGTTTCACACGTAACTGTAAATGCTTAACACAATGTATTTTATCAGAAACATTGGTCCATTTATTAATCATGTCATATTCAAAACATGTTAGGCAGGGTTAGCAAGGGTTACATTTTCATGGTAGTTGATGCTACTGACATCACTCACCGGTAAAGAACTGCTCCATAGCTGTCAATCTGTGGGTGAAAGAAAGTATTAAACCTTGTAGAGTAAATGTTCAATAGCTTCATGTAAGATATGATATTAAAGAATATATTGTTTATTCCAAATATATCAGTGCTGGATCAAGGCTCAGTCAGTAATTAGTTTACATCGTGTCCAAAACTTCACTGTGGCTAAATGTCTCACATGCCTCAGCAGTGCAAACAGGTTTAATCTAACAAATTAAATCCAACAATATTGGAGCAAGCACAGGAGCAATTTTGGGGTTAAGTGTCTTGCTCAAGGACACATCAACAAGCAACTGGAGCGGCCCTCATATCCACTTCGCGCCACAAGCTAGCCACACACTACAGAACAATTTTCTGTAACACTGTTCAATTTTGCTTGCCATAGTGATACTTGGTGCATTCTTTCATTTGCTCTATGTATGTTTTGGATGTCAATTTTCGTAACAGTGACCATAATACCTGATGGAGATGCGGGGGATTGAACCCCGGGCCTCATACATGCAAAGCACGCGCTCTACCACTGAGCTACATCCCCCACCAATGATCACAAATTGTCGACCCTTCTTCGAGATACCTAAATAAAGGAAGAAATATGACAAAAAACGATAGATGCAGACTTGTATATGCACTTGTATAGTACTGTGAAATTCCAGGAAGTTGAGATTTACAATGTGACAAGATACACAAGGAAGTGTTCGCTAAATCAACAACTTTGAGGCTGCTCTTTATCTAAGCTCAACCTGAAATGTCTCAGCATGGAGGTTTTATGGTGAGGCAACAAAGTGTCTTTCGTTGTTGGCAGGGTTTGAACCTGCGAAGGGAGACCCCAATGGATTTCTAGTCCATCGCCTTAACCACTCGGCCACAACAACCCACGGGACGGTATTAAACCAACTTTCAGAAGTTCTAAGAACTGTCTCAGTGGCTGAAAAAGACACTTACAAAGAACACTTTTCTGTAACACTGTTGTTCAATTTTGCTTGCCATAGTGATAGTTGGTGCATTCTTTCATTTGCTCTATGTATGTTTTGGATGTCAATTTTCGTAACAGTGACCATAATACCTGATGGAGATGCGGGGGGGGATTGAACCCCGGGCCTCATACATGCAAAGCACGCACTCTACCACTGAGCTACATCCCCCACCAATGATCACAAATTGTCGACCCTTCTTCGAGATACCTAAATAAAGGAAGAAATATGACAAAAAACGATAGATGCAGACTTGTATATGCACTTGTATAGTACTGTGAAATTCCAGGAAGTTGAGATTTACAATGTGACAAGATACACAAGGAAGTGTTCGCTAAATCAACAACTTTGAGGCTGCTCTTTATCTAAGCTCAACCTGAAATGTCTCAGCATGGAGGTTTTATGGTGAGGCAACAAAGTGCATTTCATTGTTGGCAGGGTTTGAACCTGCGAAGGGAGACCCCAATGGATTTCTAGTCCATCGCCTTAACCACTCGGCCACAACAACCCACGGGACGGTATTAAACCAACTTTCAGAAGTTCTAAGAACTGTCTCAGTGGCTGAAAAAGACACTTACAAAGAACACTTTTCTGTAACACTGTTGTTCAATTTTGCTTGCCATAGTGATAGTTGGTGCATTCTTTCATTTGCTCTATGTATGTTTTGGATGTCAATTTTCGTAACAGTTACGACCTGTTACGAAAGTCAACCTGATGGAGATGCGGGGGATTGAACCCCGGGCCTCATACATGCAAAGCACGCGCTCTACTACTGAGCTACATCCTCCACCAATGATCACAAATTGTCGACCCTTCTTCGAGATACCTAAATAAAGGAAGAAATATGACAAAAAACGATAGATGCAGACTTGTATATGCACTTGTATAGTACTGTGAAATTCCAGGAAGTTGAGATTTACAATGTGACAAGATACACAAGGAAGTGTTCGCTAAATCAACAACTTTGAGGCTGCTCTTTATCTAAGCTCAACCTGAAATGTCTCAGCATGGAGGTTTTATGGTGAGGCAACAAAGTGCATTTCATTATTGGCAGGGTTTGAACCTGCGAAGGGAGACCCCAATGGATTTCTAGTCCATCGCCTTAACCACTCGGCCACAACAACCCACGGGATGGTATTAAACCAACTTTCAGAAGTTCTAAGAACTGTCTCAGTGGCTGAAAAAGACACTTACAAAGAACACTTTTCTGTAACACTGTTGTTCAATTTTGCTTGCCATAGTGATAGTTGGTGCATTCTTTCATTTGCTCTATGTATGTTTTGGATGTCAATTTTCTTAACAGTGACCATAATACCTGATGGAGATGCGGGGGATTGAACCCCGGGCCTCATACATGCAAAGCACGCGCTCTACCACTGAGCTACATCCCCCACCAATGATCACAAATTGTCGACCCTTCTTCGAGATACCTAAATAAAGGAAGAAATATGACAAAAAACGATAGATGCAGACTTGTATATGCACTTGTATAGTACTGTGAAATTCCAGGAAGTTGAGATTTACAATGTGACAAGATACACAAGGAAGTGTTCGCAAAATCAACAACTTTGAGGCTTCTCTTTATCTAAGCTCAACCTGAAATGTCTCAGCATGGAGGTTTTATGGTGAGGCAACAAAGTGTCTTTCGTTGTTGGCAGGGTTTGAACCTGCGAAGGGAGACCCCAATGGATTTCTAGTCCATCGCCTTAACCACTCGGCCACAACAACCCACGGGACGGTATTAAACCAACTTTCAGAAGTTCTAAGAACTGTCTCAGTGGCTGAAAAAGACACTTACAAAGAACACTTTTCTGTAACACTGTTGTTCAATTTTGCTTGCCATAGTGATAGTTGGTGCATTCTTTCATTTGCTCTATGTATGTTTTGGATGTCAATTTTCGTAACAGTGACCATAATACCTGATGGAGATGCGGGGGATTGAACCCCGGGCCTCATACATGCAAAGCACGCGCTCTACTACTGAGCTACATCCCCCACCAATGATCACAAATTGTCGACCCTTCTTCGAGATACCTAAATAAAGGAAGAAATATGACAAAAAACGATAGATGCAGACTTGTATATGCACTTGTATAGTACTGTGAAATTCCAGGAAGTTGAGATTTACAATGTGACAAGATACACAAGGAAGTGTTCGCTAAATCAACAACTTTGAGGCTGCTCTTTATCTAAACTCAACCTGAAATGTCTCAGCATGGAGGTTTTATGGTGAGGCAACAAAGTGTATTTCGTTGTTGGCAGAGTTTGAACCTGCGAATGGAGACCCCAATGGATTTCTAGTCCATCGCCTTAACCACTCGGCCACAACAACCCACGGGACGGTATTAAACCAACTTTCAGAAGTTCTAAGAACTGTCTCAGTGGCTGAAAAAGACACTTACAAAGAACACTTTTCTGTAACACTGTTGTTCAATTTTGCTTGCCATAGTGATAGTTGGTGCATTCTTTCATTTGCTCTATGTATGTTTTGGATGTCAATTTTCGTAACAGTTACGACCTGTTACGAAAGTCAACCTGATGGAGATGCGGGGGATTGAACCCCGGGCCTCATACATGCAAAGCACGCGCTCTACTACTGAGCTACATCCCCCACCAATGATCACAAATTGTCGACCCTTCTTCGAGATACCTAAATAAAGGAAGAAATATGACAAAAAACGATAGATGCAGACTTGTATATGCACTTGTATAGTACTGTGAAATTCCAGGAAGTTGAGATTTACAATGTGACAAGATACACAAGGAAGTGTTCGCTAAATCAACAACTTTGAGGCTGCTCTTTATCTAAGCTCAACCTGAAATGTCTCAGCATGGAGGTTTTATGGTGAGGCAACAAAGTGCATTTCATTATTGGCAGGGTTTGAACCTGCGAAGGGAGACCCCAATGGATTTCTAGTCCATCGCCTTAACCACTCGGCCACAACAACCCACGGGATGGTATTAAACCAACTTTCAGAAGTTCTAAGAACTGTCTCAGTGGCTGAAAAAGACACTTACAAAGAACACTTTTCTGTAACACTGTTGTTCAATTTTGCTTGCCATAGTGATAGTTGGTGCATTCTTTCATTTGCTCTATGTATGTTTTGGATGTCAATTTTCTTAACAGTGACCATAATACCTGATGGAGATGCGGGGGATTGAACCCCAGGCCTCATACATGCAAAGCACGCGCTCTACCACTGAGCTACATCCCCCACCAATGATCACAAATTGTCGACCCTTCTTCGAGATACCTAAATAAAGGAAGAAATATGACAAAAAACGATAGATGCAGACTTGTATATGCACTTGTATAGTACTGTGAAATTCCAGGAAGTTGAGATTTACAATGTGACAAGATACACAAGGAAGTGTTCGCAAAATCAACAACTTTGAGGCTTCTCTTTATCTAAGCTCAACCTGAAATGTCTCAGCATGGAGGTTTTATGGTGAGGCAACAAAGTGTCTTTCGTTGTTGGCAGGGTTTGAACCTGCGAAGGGAGACCCCAATGGATTTCTAGTCCATCGCCTTAACCACTCGGCCACAACAACCCACGGGACGGTATTAAACCAACTTTCAGAAGTTCTAAGAACTGTCTCAGTGGCTGAAAAAGACACTTACAAAGAACACTTTTCTGTAACACTGTTGTTCAATTTTGCTTGCCATAGTGATAGTTGGTGCATTCTTTCATTTGCTCTATGTATGTTTTGGATGTCAATTTTCGTAACAGTGACCATAATACCTGATGGAGATGCGGGGGATTGAACCCCGGGCCTCATACATGCAAAGCACGCGCTCTACTACTGAGCTACATCCCCCACCAATGATCACAAATTGTCGACCCTTCTTCGAGATACCTAAATAAAGGAAGAAATATGACAAAAAACGATAGATGCAGACTTGTATATGCACTTGTATAGTACTGTGAAATTCCAGGAAGTTGAGATTTACAATGTGACAAGATACACAAGGAAGTGTTCGCTAAATCAACAACTTTGAGGCTGCTCTTTATCTAAGCTCAACCTGAAATGTCTCAGCATGGAGGTTTTATGGTGAGGCAACAAAGTGCATTTCATTGTTGGCAGGGTTTGAACCTGCGAAGGGAGACCCCAATGGATTTCTAGTCCATCGCCTTAACCACTCGGCCACAACAACCCACGGGACGGTATTAAACCAACTTTCAGAAGTTCTAAGAACTGTCTCAGTGGCTGAAAAAGACACTTATAAAGAACACTTTTCTGTAACACTGTTGTTCAATTTTGCTTGCCATAGTGATAGTTGGTGCATTCTTTCATTTGCTCTATGTATGTTTTGGATGTCAATTTTCGTAACAGTGACCATAATACCTGATGGAGATGCGGGGGATTGAACCCCGGGCCTCATACATGCAAAGCACGCGCTCTACTACTGAGCTACATCCCCCACCAATGATCACAAATTGTCGACCCTTCTTCGAGATACCTAAATAAAGGAAGAAATATGACAAAAAACGATAGATGCAGACTTGTATATGCACTTGTATAGTACTGTGAAATTCCAGGAAGTTGAGATTTACAATGTGACAAGATACACAAGGAAGTGTTCGCTAAATCAACAACTTTGAGGCTTCTCTTTATCTAAGCTCAACCTGAAATGTCTCAGCATGGAGGTTTTATGGTGAGGCAACAAAGTGTATTTCATTGTTGGCAGGGTTTGAACCTGCGAAGGGAGACCCCAATGGATTTCTAGTCCATCGCCTTAACCACTCGGCCACAACAACCCACGGGACGGTATTAAACCAACTTTCAGAAGTTCTAAGAACTGTCTCAGTGGCTGAAAAAGACACTTACAAAGAACACTTTTCTGTAACACTGTTGTTCAATTTTGCTTGCCATAGTGATAGTTGATGCATTCTTTCATTTGCTCTATGTATGTTTTGGATGTCAATTTTCGTAACAGTGACCATAATACCTGATGGAGATGCGGGGGATTGAACCCCGGGCCTCATACATGCAAAGCACGCGCTCTACCACTGAGCTACATCCCCCACCAATGATCACAAATTGTCGACCCTTCTTCGAGATACCTAAATAAAGGAAGAAATATGACAAAAAACGATAGATGCAGACTTGTATATGCACTTGTATAGTACTGTGAAATTCCAGGAAGTTGAGATTTACAATGTGACAAGATACACGGAAGTGTTCGCTAAATCAACAACTTGTGTCAAACCATCAACTTTGAGGCTGCTTTTTATCGAAGCTCAACCTGAAATGTCTCAGCATGGAGGTTTTATGGTGAGGCAACAAAGTGTCTTTCGTTGTTGGCAGGGTTTGAACCTGCGAAGGGAGACCCCAATGGATTTCTAGTCCATCGCCTTAACCACTCGGCCACAACAACCCACGGGACGGTATTAAACCAACTTTCAGAAGTTCTAAGAACTGTCTCAGTGGCTGAAAAAGACACTTACAAAGAACACTTTTCTGTAACACTGTTGTTCAATTTTGCTTGCCATAGTGATAGTTGGTGCATTCTTTCATTTGCTCTATGTATGTTTTGGATGTCAATTTTCGTAACAGTGACCATAATACCTGATGGAGATGCGGGGGATTGAACCCCGGGCCTCATACATGCAAAGCACGCGCTCTACCACTGAGCTACATCCCCCACCAATGATCACAAATTGTCGACCCTTCTTCGAGATACCTAAATAAAGGAAGAAATATGACAAAAAACGATAGATGCAGACTTGTATATGCACTTGTATAGTACTGTGAAATTCCAGGAAGTTGAGATTTACAATGTGACAAGATACACAAGGAAGTGTTCGCTAAATCAAAAACTTGTGTCAAACCATCAACTTTGAGGCTGCTTTTTATCTAAGCTCAACCTGAAATGTCTCAGCATGGAGGTTTTATGGTGAGGCAACAAAGTGTCTTTCGTTGTTGGCAGGGTTTGAACCTGTGAAGGGAGACCCCAATGGATTTCTAGTCCATCGCCTTAACCACTCGGCCACAACAACCCACGGGACGGTATTAAACCAACTTTCAGAAGTTCTAAGAACTGTCTCAGTGGCTGAAAAAGACACTTACAAAGAACACTTTTCTGTAACACTGTTGTTCAATTTTGCTTGCCATAGTGATAGTTGGTGCATTCTTTCATTTGCTCTATGTATGTTTTGGATGTCAATTTTCGTAACAGTGACCATAATACCTGATGGAGATGCGGGGGATTGAACCCCGGGCCTCATACATGCAAAGCACGCGCTCTACTACTGAGCTACATCCCCCACCAATGATCACAAATTGTCGACCCTTCTTCGAGATACCTAAATAAAGGAAGAAATATGACAAAAAACGATAGATGCAGACTTGTATATGCACTTGTATAGTACTGTGAAATTCCAGGAAGTTGAGATTTACAATGTGACAAGATACACAAGGAAGTGTTCGCTAAATCAACAACTTGTGTCAAACCATCAACTTTGAGGCTGCTTTTTATCGAAGCTCAACCTGAAATGTCTCAGCATGGAGGTTTTATGGTGAGGCAACAAAGTGTCTGTCGTTGTTGGCAGGGTTTGAACCTGCGAAGGGAGACCCCAATGGATTTCTAGTCCATCGCCTTAACCACTCGGCCACAACAACCCACAGGACGGTATTAAACCAACTTTCAGAAGTTCTAAGAACTGTCTCAGTGGCTGAAAAAGACACTTACAAAGAACACTTTTCTGTAACACTGTTGTTCAATTTTGCTTGCCATAGTGATAGTTGGTGCATTCTTTCATTTGCTCTATGTATGTTTTGGATGTCAATTTTCGTAACAGTGACCATAATACCTGATGGAGATGCGGGGGATTGAACCCCGGGCCTCATACATGCAAAGCACGCGCTCTACTACTGAGCTACATCCCCCACCAATGATCACAAATTGTCGACCCTTCTTCGAGATACCTAAATAAAGGAAGAAATATGACAAAAAACGATAGATGCAGACTTGTATATGCACTTGTATAGTACTGTGAAATTCCAGGAAGTTGAGATTTACAATGTGACAAGATACACAAGGAAGTGTTCGCTAAATCAACAACTTGTGTCAAACCATCAACTTTGAGGCTGCTTTTTATCTAAGCTCAACCTGAAATGTCTCAGCATGGAGGTTTTATGGTGAGGCAACAAAGTGTCTTTCGTTGTTGGCAGGGTTTGAACCTGCGAAGGGAGACCCCAATGGATTTCTAGTCCATCGCCTTAACCACTCGGCCACAACAACCCACGGGACGGTATTAAACCAACTTTCAGAAGTTCTAAGAACTGTCTCAGTGGCTGAAAAAGACACTTACAAAGAACACTTTTCTGTAACACTGTTGTTCAATTTTGCTTGCCATTGTGATAGTTGGTGCATTCTTTCATTTGCTCTATGTATGTTTTGGATGTCAATTTTCGTAACAGTGACCATAATACCTGATGGAGATGCAGGGGATTGAACCCCGGGCCTCATACATGCAAAGCACGCGCTCTACTACTGAGCTACATCCCCCACCAATGATCACAAATTGTCGACCCTTCTTCGAGATACCTAAATAAAGGAAGAAATATGACAAAAAACGATAGATGCAGACTTGTATATGCACTTGTATAGTACTGTGAAATTCCAGGAAGTTGAGATTGACAATGTGACAAGATACACAAGGAAGTGTTCGCTAAATCAACAACTTGTGTCAAACCATCAACTTTGAGGCTGCTTTTTATCTAAGCTCAACCTGAAATGTCTCAGCATGGAGGTTTTATGGTGAGGCAACAAAGTGTCTTTTGTTGTTGGCAGGGTTTGAACCTGTGAAGGGAGACCCCAATGGATTTCTAGTCCATCGCCTTAACCACTCGGCCACAACAACCCACGGGACGGTATTAAACCAACTTTCAGAAGTTCTAAGAACTGTCTCAGTGGCTGAAAAAGACACTTACAAAGAACACTTTTCTGTAACACTGTTGTTCAATTTTGCTTGCCATAGTGATAGTTGGTGCATTCTTTCATTTGCTCTATGTATGTTTTGGATGTCAATTTTCGTAACAGTGACCATAATACCTGATGGAGATGCGGGGGATTGAACCCCGGGCCTCATACATGCAAAGCACGCGCTCTACTACTGAGCTACATCCCCCACCAATGATCACAAATTGTCGACCCTTCTTCGAGATACCTAAATAAAGGAAGAAATATGACAAAAAACGATAGATGCAGACTTGTATATGCACTTGTATAGTACTGTGAAATTCCAGGAAGTTGAGATTTACAATGTGACAAGATATACAAGGAAGTGTTCGCTAAATCAACAACTTGTGTCAAACCATCAACTTTGAGGCTGCTTTTTATCTAAGCTCAACCTGAAATGTCTCAGCATGGAGGTTTTATGGTGAGGCAACAAAGTGTCTTTCGTTGTTGGCAGGGTTTGAACCTGTGAAGGGAGACCCCAATGGATTTCTAGTCCATCGCCTTAACCACTCGGCCACAACAACCCACGGGACAGTATTAAACCAACTTTCAGAAGTTCTAAGAACTGTCTCAGTGGCTGAAAAAGACACTTACAAAGAACACTTTTCTGTAACACTGTTGTTCAATTTTGCTTGCCATTGTGATAGTTGGTGCATTCTTTCATTTGCTCTATGTATGTTTTGGATGTCAATTTTCGTAACAGTGACCATAATACCTGATGGAGATGCAGGGGATTGAACCCCGGGCCTCATACATGCAAAGCACGCGCTCTACTACTGAGCTACATCCCCCACCAGTGATCACAAATTGTCGACCCTTCTTCGAGATACCTAAATAAAGGAAGAAATATGACAAAAAACGATAGATGCAGACTTGTATATGCACTTGTATAGTACTGTGAAATTCCAGGAAGTTGAGATTTACAATGTGACAAGATACACAAGGAAGTGTTCGCTAAATCAACAACTTGTGTCAAACCATCAACTTTGAGGCTGCTTTTTATCTAAGCTCAACCTGAAATGTCTCAGCATGGAGGTTTTATGGTGAGGCAACAAAGTGTCTTTTGTTGTTGGCAGGGTTTGAACCTGTGAAGGGAGACCCCAATGGATTTCTAGTCCATCGCCTTAACCACTCGGCCACAACAACCCACGGGACGGTATTAAACCAACTTTCAGAAGTTCTAAGAACTGTCTCAGTGGCTGAAAAAGACACTTACAAAGAACACTTTTCTGTAACACTGTTGTTCAATTTTGCTTGCCATAGTGATAGTTGGTGCATTCTTTCATTTGCTCTATGTACGTTTTGGATGTCAATTTTCGTAACAGTGACCATAATACCTGATGGAGATGCGTGGGATTGAACCCCGGGCCTCATACATGCAAAGCACGCGCTCTACCACTGAGCTACATCCCCCACCAATGATCACAAATTGTCGACCCTTCTTCGAGATACCTAAATAAAGGAAGAAATATGACAAAAAACGATAGATGCAGACTTGTATATGCACTTGTATAGTACTGTGAAATGCAACTGTGAAGTTTAGAAATTAAGCTTGGAAAAACTCCTCGCACCACTATACAAGCAGTCACAGTGGAAATGTTGGACATTTGCTGCCTTTCTGCTTACTATCTGACTACAAAACTTAGCAACAGTGTACTCTCACTGGAAGAAAATGACTCAGATGGCCGGAAATCTAACAGGGGCCAACTGCTTGGAAGAAAGCTATGCTCACCACTGTACCACCATTGGTGGGCCAAAGGCTTTCACAGCATAGTCGGCCATTTACCTGGGCACTGAGACTGAAAAGAGCTCTGCATTTATAAAGTGAAAGGAGCTGCATTGGAAGGGATGGCTCACTTCATCTATCTGTGACATTATACAATATTGTCCAGGAAGTTGAGATTTACAATGTGACAAGATACACCAGGAAGTGTTTGCTAAATCAACAACTTGTGTCAAACCATCAACTTTGAGGCTGCTCTTTATCTAAGCTCAACCTGAAATGTCTCAGCATGGAGGTTTTATGGTGAGGCAACAAAGTGTCTTTCGTTGTTGGCAGGGTTTGAACCTGCGCGGGGAGACCCCAATGGATTTCTAATCCATCGCCTTAACCACTCGGCCACAACAACCCACAGGACAGTATTAAACCAACTTTCAGAAGTTCTAAGAACTGTCTCAGTGGCTGAAAAAGATACTTACAAAGAACACTTTTCTGTAACACTGTTGTTCAATTTTGTTTGCCATAGTGATAGTTGGTGCATTCTTTCATTTGCTCTATGTATGTTTTGGATGTCAATTTTCGTAACAGTGACCGTAATACCTGATGGAGATGCGGGGGATTGAACCCCAGGCCTCATACATGCGAAGCACGTGCTCTACCACTGAGCTACATCCCCCACCAATGATCACAAATTGTCGACCCTTCTTCGAGATACCTAAATAACGGAAGCAATATGACAAAAAACGATAGATGCAGACTTGTATATGCACTTGTATAGTACTGTGAAATTCCAGGAAGTTGAGATTTACAATGTGACAAGATACACCAGGAAGTGTTTGCTAAATCAACAACTTCTGTCAAACCATCAACTTTGAGGCTGGTCTTTATCTAAGCTCAACCTGAAATGTCTCAGCATGGAGGTTTTATGGTGAGGCAACAAAGTGTCTTTCGTTGTTGGCAGGGTTTGAACCTGCGCGGGGAGACCCCAATGGATTTCTAATCCATCGCCTTAACCACTCGGCCACAACAACCCACAGGACAGTATTAAACCAACTTTCAGAAGTTCTAAGAACTGTCTCAGTGGCTGAAAAAGGCACTTACAAAGAACACTTTTCTGTAACACTGTTGTTCAATTTTGCTTGCCATAGTGATAGTTGGTGCATTCTTTCATTTGCTCTATGTATGTTTTGGATGTCAATTTTCGTTACAGTGACCATAATACCTGATGGAGATGCGGGGGATTGAACCCCGGGCCTCATACATGCGAAGCACGCGCTCTACCACTGAGCTACATCCCCCACCAATGATCACAAATTGTCGACCCTTCTTCGAGATACCTAAATAACGGAAGCAATATGACAAAAAACGATAGATGCAGACTTGTATATGCACTTGTATAGTACTGTGAAATGCAACTGTGAAGTTTAGAAATTAAGCTTGGAAAAACTCCTCGCACCACTATACAAGCAGTCACAGTGGAAATGTTGGACATTTGCTGCCTTTCTGCTTACTATCTGACTACAAAACTTAGCAACAGTGTACTCTCACTGGAAGAAAATGACTCAGATGGCCGGAAATCTAACAGGGGCCAACTGCTTGGAAGAAAGCTATGCTCACCACTGTACCACCATTGGTGGGCCAAAGGCTTTCACAGCATAGTCGGCCATTTACCTGGGCACTGAGACTGAAAAGAGCTCTGCATTTATAAAGTGAAAGGAGCTGCATTGGAAGGGATGGCTCACTTCATCTATCTGTGACATTATACAATATTGTCCAGGAAGTTGAGATTTACAATGTGACAAGATACACCAGGAAGTGTTTGCTAAATCAACAACTTGTGTCAAACCATCAACTTTGAGGCTGCTCTTTATCTAAGCTCAACCTGAAATGTCTCAGCATGGAGGTTTTATGGTGAGGCAACAAAGTGTCTTTCGTTGTTGGCAGGGTTTGAACCTGCGCGGGGAGACCCCAATGGATTTCTAGTCCATCACCTTAACCACTCAGCCACCACGGGACAGTATTAAACCAACTTTCAGAAGTTCTAAGAACTGTCTCAGTGGCTGAAAAAGACACTTACAAAGAACACTTTTCTGTAACACTGTTGTTCAATTTTGCTTGCCATAGTGATAGTTGGTGCATTCTTTCATTTGCTCTATGTATGTTTTGGATGTCAATTTTCATAACAGTAATACCTGATGGAGATGCGGGGGATTGAACCCCGGGCCTCATACATGCGAAGCACGCGCTCTACCACTGAGCTACATCCCCCACCAATGATCACAAATTGTCGACCCTTCTTCGAGATACCTAAATAACGGAAGCAATATGACAAAAAACGATAGATGCAGACTTGTATATGCACTTGTATAGTACTGTGAAATTCCAGGAAGTTGAGATTTACAATGTGACAAGATACACCAGGAAGTGTTTGCTAAATCAACAACTTGTGTCAAACCATCAACTTTGAGGCTGCTCTTTATCTAAGCTCAACCTGAAATGTCTCAGCATGGAGGTTTTATGGTGAGGCAACAAAGTGTCTTTCGTTGTTGGCAGGGTTTGAACCTGGGCGGGGAGACCCCAATGGATTTCTAGTCCATCGCCTTAACCACTCGGCCACCACGGGACAGTATTAAACCAACTTTCAGAAGTTCTAAGAACTGTCTCAGTGGCTGAAAAAGACACTTACAAAGAATACTTTTCTGTAACACTGTTGTTCAATTTTGCTTGCCATAGTGATAGTTGGTGCATTCTTTCATTCGCTCTATGTATGTTTTGGATGTCAATTTTCGTAACAGTGACCGTGATACCTGATGGAGATGCGGGGGATTGAACCCCGGGCCTCATACATGCGAAGCACGCGCTCTACCACTGAGCTACATCCCCCACCAATGATCACAAATTGTCGACCCTTCTTCGAGATACCTAAATAACGGAAGCAATATGACAAAAAACGATAGATGCAGACTTGTATATGCACTTGTATAGTACTGTGAAATGCAACTGTGAAGTTTAGAAATTAAGCTTGGAAAAACTCCTCGCACCACTATACAAGCAGTCACAGTGGAAATGTTGGACATTTGCTGCCTTTCTGCTTACTATCTGACTACAAAACTTAGCAACAGTGTACTCTCACTGGAAGAAAATGACTCAGATGGCCGGAAATCTAACAGGGGCCAACTGCTTGGAAGAAAGCTATGCTCACCACTGTACCACCATTGTTGGGCCAAAGG
>NW_027466447.1:1995000-2270000 GCF_050575085.1 Anarhichas minor
AATTTTCGTAACAGTGACCGTAATACCTGATGGAGATGCGGGGGTTGAACCCCGGGCCTCATACATGCGAAGCACGCGCTCTACCACTGAGCTACATCCCCCACCAACTATCACAAATTGTCGACCCTTCTTCGAGATACCTAAATAACGGAAGCAATATGACAAAAAATGATAGATGCAGACTTGTATATGCACAGTACTGTGAAATTCCAGGAAGTTGAGATTTACAATGTGACAAGATACACCAGGAAGTGTTTGCTAAATCAACAACTTGTGTCAAACCATCAACTTTGAGGCTGCTCTTTATCTAAGCTCAACCTGAAATGTCTCAGCATGGAGGTTTTATGGTGAGGCAACAAAGTGTATTTCGTTGTTGGCAGGGTTTGAACCTGCGCGGGGAGACCCCAATGGATTTCTAATCCATCGCCTTAACCACTCGGCCACAACAACCCACAGGACAGTATTAAACCAACTTTCAGAAGTTCTAAGAACTGTCTCAGTGGCTGAAAAAGGCACTTACAAAGAACACTTTTCTGTAACACTGTTGTTCAATTTTGCATGCCATAGTGATAGTTGGTGCATTCTTTCATTTGCTCTATGTATGTTTTGGATGTCAATTTTCGTTACAGTGACCATAATACCTGATGGAGATGCGGGGGATTGAACCCCGGGCCTCATACATGCTAAGCACGCGCTCTACCACTGAGCTACATCTCCCACCAATGATCACAAATTGTCGACCCTTCTTCGAGATACCTAAATAACGGAAGCAATATGACAAAAAACGATAGATGCAGACTTGTATATGCACTTGTATAGTACTGTGAAATTCCAGGAAGTTGAGATTTACAATGTGACAAGATACACCAGGAAGTGTTTGCTAAATCAACAACTTGTGTCAAACCATCAACTTTGAGGCTGCTCTTTATCTAAGCTCAACCTGAAATGTCTCAGCATGGAGGTTTTATGGTGAGGCAACAAAGTGTCTTTCGTTGTTGGCAGGGTTTGAACCTGCGCGGGGAGACCCCAATGGATTTCTAGTCCATCGCCTTAACCACTCGGCCACCACGGGACAGTATTAAACCAACTTTCAGAAGTTCTAAGAACTGTCTCAGTGGCTGAAAAAGACACTTACAAAGAATACTTTTCTGTAACACTGTTGTTCAATTTTGCTTGCCATAGTGATAGTTGGTGCATTCTTTCATTTGCTCTATGTATGTTTTGGATGTCAATTTTTGTAACAGTGACCGTAATACCTGATGGAGATGCGGGGGATTGAACCCCGTGCCTCATACATGCGAAGCACGCGCTCTACCACTGAGCTACATCCCCCACCAATGATTACAAATTGTCGACCCATCTTCGAGATACCTAAATAACGGAAGCAATATGACAAAAAACGATAGATGCAGACTTGTATATGCACTTGTATAGTACTGTGAAATGCAACTGTGAAGTTTAGAAATTAAGCTTGGAAAAACTCCTCGCACCACTATACAAGCAGTCACAGTGGAAATGTTGGACATTTGCTGCCTTTCTGCTTACTATCTGACTACAAAACTTAGCAACAGTGTACTCTCACTGGAAGAAAATGACTCAGATGGCCGGAAATCTAACAGGGGCCAACTGCTTGGAAGAAAGCTATGCTCACCACTGTACCACCATTGGTGGGCCAAAGGCTTTCACAGCATAGTCGGCCATTTACCTGGGCACTGAGACTGAAAAGAGCTCTGCATTTATAAAGTGAAAGGAGCTGCATTGGAAGGGATGGCTCACTTCATCTATCTGTGACATTATACAATATTGTCCAGGAAGTTGAGATTTACAATGTGACAAGATACACCAGGAAGTGTTTGCTAAATCAACAACTTGTGTCAAACCATCAACTTTGAGGCTGCTCTTTATCTAAGCTCAACCTGAAATGTCTCAGCATGGAGGTTTTATGGTGAGGCAACAAAGTGTCTTTCGTTGTTGGCAGGGTTTGAACCTGCGCGGGGAGACCCCAATGGATTTCTAGTCCATCGCCTTAACCACTCGGCCACCACGGGACAGTATTAAACCAACTTTCAGAAGTTCTAAGAACTGTCTCAGTGGCTGAAAAAGGCACTTACAAAGAACACTTTTCTGTAACACTGTTGTTCAATTTTGCTTGCCATAGTGATAGTTGGTGCATTCTTTCATTTGCTCTATGTATGTTTTGGATGTCAATTTTCGTTACAGTGACCGTAATGCCTGATGGAGATGCGGGGGATTGAACCCCGGGCCTCATACATGCGAAGCACGCGCTCTACCACTGAGCTACATCCCCCACCAATGATCACAAATTGTCGACCCTTCTTCGAGATACCTAAATAACGGAAGCAATATGACAAAAAACGATAGATGCAGACTTGTATATGCACTTGTATAGTACTGTGAAATTCCAGGAAGTTGAGATTTACAATGTGACAAGATACACAAGGAAGTGTTTGCTAAATCAACAACTTGTGTCAAACCATCAGGTTTTATGGTGAGGCAACAAAGTGTCTTTCGTTGTTGGCAGGGTTTGAACCTGCGCGGGGAGACCCCAATGGACTTCTAGTCCATCGCCTTAACCACTCGGCCACAACAACCCACGGGACAGTGTTAAACCTCCAGATTTTTTACATGACTACCAAATATTACAGTTTTGTCAGAGACTGTTGTCAGAGTTGTCCATCCTACTTTCACAATTGTTCACATGCAATCAATGCATCATAATGCATCATAAAAATCAAGTCCAGAACTATTTTCCAAAAAAGTTTTTTTCTCAAGTTATTACATACTGTGTATGTATGAAGCTGAAGCTGCCCTCACACTGTGTGTAATGAATGAACCTACTTTGGACACATATCGCACATCAGATTGTCTAATAAATGAATCAATCAGACAAAGTGTGGTTCATTTTGCTGAGAGGATGCTGCAGTGATTCTCAATTGGTGGGTCGCGACCCACTTCGCGTACCCGTTTTCAGTGGGTCACGGGCCTTTGCCTGAAAAAAAAAAGTATTTGCCGTTAATGCCTTGTAATGCTAATAGACACCCCCCATTTCACAGTATAGAAGAACACCCACAAAGTTTGTTTTCATGTGCTAATTGAGCATGGCGAAACGCAAGTACGACGCCGACTACATCAGATATGGATTTTCTTACATTGAGGACAAAAGAGGGCAAAAACCTCAATGTGTTTTGTGCAGCGAGGTTCTGGCACAAGAAAGCATGAAGCCGTCGAAACTGAAGCGGCATTTGTTGGATCAATCCGCAGCGGATAAACTGAAAACTATACCTCTGTCAAATGTATAAGTAGACGAATTGAAGACATGTCGGATGAAATCAAACAACAGACCACAGCTCGAATTAAGGCAAGTGGTCATTTTGCATTACAAATGGACGAATCTACAGACGTAACAAACAAAGCAGTTTTACTCGTTTACGTGAAATATGTGTGGGACGGCCAACAAAGTATGAATTATATTCACATTAAGTATAAAACATTCTACCTGCATTTCGTGAACCAAATGTTATTGCACTTTTGTTCATATAGCAGTACTTTTAAAATAAAAGTGCGCAATACACTACTTTTGAATTCATTATTGAACTTTGCCATAACAATGCGATTAATTATATATATATTATATACATATATATATATATATATATATACACCGTGCTGTAAAAGTCCCCTATCTGTTCCCTAATTGCTGGACAATAAATTAATTTGAAAGGTTATTGAATGTGTTCTGGAGACAAAATATGTTAGTTTACAGAGTTTATTTGTCAAAAGTAAGAAATAATTGACCTCATAGCTGACATATACTGTGCTAACCTGATAAAGGTATTTTAGATGGAGGGGATGTGTTGTGGAATATTTCTTATGACTAGTCGGGAGAAGAAAGTGAAGGTTTTCTATCAATATAAAGTAAACAGAGTCTTGATGAACGATCAAGGTTTGTAAAGTTAATTTATTTGCTTGCAAGCAAAGAGAACAGTCTCACAGACACATTGCAGTGATCTGTATGAGTGCTCTACCTAACAGTCACAATGCATGGACATTTATGCTCAGACAGCTTCCTGTTATCTGCTTAGCTAACAAGAATACACAAAGAACACAATAAAAGGCAGGTCATCCTTCGAGCCTTAGTATACTTCATTTAAGACAGTCAGGAAGGCGCTTTATCTCCTGTTTGCAAATCCCTTTGTTCACAGTTTGCCTTACAATAAACCGTTTAAACACACAGCAGATGCTTCCTTTGAAGCCACTGTGACATTGTTAAAATGACCATTGCAGAGACAGAATAGACATTCTTTACTCTCACACATCATATATGCATGCAAAGGTTTACGCCTTTACAACTTCAGATAATGTGTCACAAAGGAAGTTAAAAGTATTTCAAACAGAGGATATCTGTTAGTCAAGGCCTCTCTGTGTCTCTGTCTTACGAAGAAGAAAGACACAGTGCACAATTCAACAGATAACAAGACACCTGGATACTAAACTAATTAAAGTCATCTACTGAAACTACAGTTTGGTGTCTGCACTTTTAGGACTTACATTCTTTAAACCTTCACATGAGACTATGACATATTTTCCCATTACAGATGTCAGGTGACCAGACTGGCAAAAAGGTCTGAGGTCATCTAGTGCAGTGATTCTTAACCATGGGGCCGTGGCCCACGATTGGGCCACGAGCGCCACCTAGAGGGCCGCAAAAAACTTTCAGTTTTGCACCTGTGGGCCGCGAGGGCCGCGGGACCGCATAGGTTCAATTGAAGACACCAGAGATACTGTTATCCATGAGACGCTCAGTTACAATATAGCTTCCCACCACTTGCTGGAAAAATCTAGAAAAATCTTTGAAAATATGTTTACTTTCACAAAATCCACTCTTCCCAGCCTGAAACATCTTTTAAGAGCATAAAAGCCTAAGAATGTACCTTAAACCAGCAAAGGTGTGTAAGCATCAGATTCTAATGAAAACATCATGAAACAGTGAAATCAACTGTCCTGAGACACTTTTTTGAAGAAAATCTTTGAAACTATGTTTACTTTCACAAAATCCACTTTTGCCTTTACTTAAGGTACATTCTCAGCCTTTTATGCTCTTAAAGGGGCACTCAATTTAGTATTTTTCTCCCATAAAGTATAAAGGTATATATATATCATATGGGTCAGACTCCAAGAACTATGCTCCTCTAGAGCCACAGAAGACTCAATGCAACTGTTTTCACAAGCTGAGCATAACTAATGATGATGAAGAGTAAACTGATCTGTATTGTCCCTTTGAAGATAAGTGACTACAGACATTAGCCAGAGTTACCGCACTATTTCTTTGACTTTCAAGAGTCGAGATTAAAGAGAAACTAAACACTCCTCTTAATTTGTTCAGACCCGCCCAAAACAATTCTATAAATGGTTATCATTAATGTCCTCAATTCACGTTCACTCTTCATCCACTAGTTGGCAGTATTAATCCACGCTGAGCTGCTCACGCTGGCCTCCGGTTCGCCGCTAACCCACTTTCTGATCCGGCACAGGAGTTGAACAGATCCTGTGTTGGTAAAGGCTCAGCCATGGACATTTTGTCTTTGTGCCTATGGGGGACTCAGCTGACAGCCTGTTGTCACTCTTGGCTGGAAAGCAGCTTAGCCCGAGGCTGTTAAAGGCTCCTGATGCCGCCTTTGACAACAAATAACACTGCCCGTCGGTGGGCTCAGGGCAGCTGGTAGCCATGATACATACTGTAATACACTCGATCTGTTTGCATGTCCAATCCCCGATGATTTGTCCACTAAAATTGCACGCGCTGTCACGGAGCAAATCCAGATTATAACGGCATGTGACCGCAACGCAATGCCTGAAAAATACAGTGTGTTGTATACTTAACTGATCCCGACACAGTTGTTTATGCGAAGATCTTCACCACCCATTTATTTTTCTCTACATATATATAGATGTATGTAAATGGGACATGCACAGTCGGGACCTTCACAGGGACCATTAACCTCTTGTACACGAGATCTTCTACTTAAAGTCTGAGTCACAGGAAGAAAAAAACAACTTTTGTGTCAAGCCCAATTTCAAGGTGCAACAATGGCACAGAAGCATGTCCAACCACAGTTTCAGTGTTACATCCCAGCAGTGAATAATTTCAGGGTCTCTTGGGCGCCCTCCAAAGGGAGGTACGTGTGTACTCTGCTGACTGCACTGGCACACTAGAGCACTCTGCACTACTTTTGTTTATGACATGAGGACTTGATGTATTAATTCTTCCACTAGCAGTCAGGAACAGATGTGTCGGGGTTTAGGTTGATGTGCACTCATACGGATTTCACCATCTCAGCAAAAACAGAGCGTTATTGAAAGCTTTTCTGATGAATAAATACAGGTTTCAGGATTTACATAATACCCACAATATTGACGGTACGATGTCTCTTTAACGTTAATTCTCAGGTCAAAATCTTTATTTGTCTCAATACTTTGATCTAATATCTGCAAAACTAATGACATCCCTATTTGCCTTAGCTGTAGTTTGTATAGCACTAACTTAAAAAAACTGTTAGCATGCTATCAAAATAAACTATACCTGCTTAACATCAGCTTGTTAGCATTGTTATTGTCAGCATGTTGACATGCTGATGTAGGTTAAAGTGCCATGGTGCCCAAGTACAGCCTCACACAGCCTTTAGCATGGCTGCAGACTCTTGTTTGGCAGCCTGGTCCGAGGGCGTCAAATACCGACAAACAAGACTACCGCCGGTGTCAGTATGAGATGCAAGGGGCCTTCAACTAATTCCAATGTAAACCCGCCCGCTTCAGTAAACGCAGAGCAACGGATGTAGGAGCGAGAAGTGTGATTTGGACATTTGATGTGAAACCAAAAGTTGAGTGATTCTTACTGAAGCTGTCGGCGAGTCACGTGACTTCACACCCGTAGCTTACATTTTTGTTTCAAACCTTAACTGATGTAGGGAAAAATCATGTTGGGTTTGGGTACAATGCAACCCTGGAGACGCTGTGTGATGCTGTGTGACCTTCATTCATTTGGATGAAGTAGATAGTGTTTTTTTAGAGCAAAGAAAAAGAAAAATTTGACCGAAACCACAACATCAATAGTGTAAGACAGTGTAGACATTGCTTTTAAGTATTCCTCCACTAACTACTCAGTCAGGGTGGACACTGATCATTTTAATGAGAAGCACTGGTCCACCTGATGATACATAAAACACCCCTGCTGTGATGGATCAGGAAAATAAAGAAGGGCTGTTGAGAGAGTATTTGATGATGTTACATTTTTCGGAGTGATTTCGATTGAGACCGTGTTTCGGTGTTGGGAGGATATATTTTGCTGAGAGAGGATTTTCGCCACACACTGCCGCTCTGATTTAGTTGTTGTTCCAGGGCACTGTTCTCTGAGCTACAGCGCTATTTTTCAAATCCCAGTGAGTAAGCCAGCACTCTCTCAGCTTGACTTTCATCTTATATCTCCTCTTGCCCTTCTTTTCGCGACACCTCGTGAAACCGTACCTCCGAACCCACAGCAAACTCTTCGGCCTCCTCCCAGCTTCAGCTGACGCTGAATCGGGGCCCTTGCCATCGTGAGTGAGCGCGCGTGCTAGCAGACACCGCGAGGATGTCACGCATTAGGCGGGACACCGACCCGTCTCGCTGAAGTGCTCCTTCTCCTCGGGCTGTGCGGTAATTGCTCCACAAATCACAATGACTGCCGGAGGAGGAAGTGGAGAGACAGCGGGCCTCAGCGCCACTCACCATATGGGAGTGGGTTGCCATAGCCACGGATGCACTTCAACTTGCTGGGAATGAAATTAGTCTCAATTAATGCTAATGATCAGCCAACATGCATGCATTTCGCTCGATTGCAGCCACACAAATGCACACACTTTCAACAAATGTATCTTTAAGGCAGAAAAACAAGCATTTTCTTTTACGTCTGTGGCTAATAATCACACATTCTCCTATTTATTTACTGTGACATGCAACTTTCTGTCCTGTGTAGTTGAACTGTCTGGTTACACAAGGACCTGAACCCACACTCTGAACGCTACAGGTCTTTAAATAGCTGTTGATTGTTGCACTAGAATAGCAGCGTTCCCGCGGAGCCTCAGTGGGTGGCGGATGCTATTCTCCACGTTCTCTCAGTTCTCGTTATTGATGGCCTGCTCCTTGGCATCACCCACTGACAGGAACATTTCTTTTCAGCAATTTGATTAGATAAAAGCTGCTTGAGTTGACTATGTTGAAACTCTTAAATTGAAGTGTTAATAAGCAGAAAAACACAGGTCACGGTGCAAACGCTTGGTAATGAGAACGTTTCAAGGCACATAGGACGTGAGAGTGCAATCAATATAGCCAACTTCCTGTCTTCCTTTCATGGGATTTTGACTGATGTTGTGCAGTATAACATAAATTTGTTGTGGGTGGTTTAAACTCTCCCTCCTTCTCTGTCTTCATCTCTCCCTCTCAGTGGGTGTTGGACATTTCTCCATCAATAGCACTGCTGTAACACAGTTTGAACCTGCATCCCACACCTTGTAAAGGACTGTAGCGCTGTAAAGGCTTGTTTATAGAATGCTGCAAGATGCCTGAAATAAGGTCTGCGGTTAACATCAACAAGCTTAAAAGATTTTACCATTTTGTTTTATGACATAAAATACAACGGTCAGTATCCCTCTTGTAAATTTTTAAGCTTAAAAAAGATGGTTGCTAACAAGTGAGACAGAACGTCAATACGCCGTGCTCTCACTTGTTCTCCATGTGACCTCCTTCGAGATGTAGTTCATTTATAGCCTAACGTTTCCTTGTAACATCGTGTAAGTATTGTATACGTTTGTTCTCCACAGAGCTTCTTTTCTCCAATAATCCAGAATTCAGTGGGAAAAACTCAATTGGCTCTTTGCCGAGGGGACCGTTGTGATGCTAACTTCCGGGGTTGGCCCACAAAAACTACGTCATACCTGCAGAACTCTATTCATCCTGACAAGATATTGCTCTGCTTCACTTGCCAACACTAGAAAAGGACACGTGAATGTGTTCCACATGCAAAAGTGGCCTTTTTAATAAAACATATCCACAGAAATTCATTTGTGGCAGCAGTAGTGCTGAGAGAATCGCATAGAGAGGCATAGAGGGGAGGAGGGGGGAGCGGAGGAGGAATAAAAAGTCTTCCAGTCGCACTCCATGATGCCTCTCAAGGACAAAAGCAGAATTCCTCTGAGACACAGCACTTGTTTGGAGAAACTTCTTTCTCGAACATGATTCTCTTTACTACCCTCCTCACATAAATGCAGCCCAGCAAGGCGCAATGAACCACGATAAGTCAAACACAGAGTGCTGATGCATACGTAAAAAAAAAAGAAGCACCAGTCTTTGATATATTGTGTTCTGTTGGGAATGTGTTCAATTCCGAGGAAGTTTAATGGTTCACTCGGGAGCCTTTGTAGATTCTAATGTCGTTACATTTATAAAATTCAAGGCAACTTTATTCTGATCCGTATGGATTTTCAAAGGCAGATAAAGTCTTTGAACTTGCCATTTTAATACCAAAGCCTTTTTTTTCTTCTTAACATTTATTTAGTATTAAAAAATGTACTTGTAAACAGCACATTCTACAATAAACAAACTTCATCTCATCCGTTATGCGACATAAATCAGTGGTTTTCAAAGTCTGACAACTGCGCCCCCACAAACACCCCCCATTTTGGCAAATTAGTACTATTGAAAGTATGCCTAGTCGGTATGTGTGGATTTGATTCAGTTATGAGTCTGAGGAGGACTTTGATTTTTGACACAAATAGGACGCCAAGGGTGTCACAGCCTCCGCTGCTTAATTTCTTTTACTGTTTTTTGTTAAATGTCTTCCAATAACATACGCAGATTGTACTATAAATGTGCATCAGGCTAAAACAATGGGTGGTGTATTGCATATCGTTTCCCAGAGGGTTACCTTGAACACTGAACTTTTCTGATCGCAGCAGGAGACGCTCCCCCCTGCTTTCTGTCCCTCTGACAGAGTCTGAAGGACAGAAAGGACAGCAGTCCCACACAGTCTTGTTTGCAAGGAAGAACTTTTGTCACAGTCAGTGTACATGGTCCCAAAACCTTTCTGATTCTTTTACAGCTCAGCCTCTCCGCATGTACAAGAATAATACATTTATGGAAATAAACTCATCATATAAGAAGCCACAGAGCAATATAAACAACTTTATGGCTCTCTTACCCCTCAACTGTCCTGAACTGTATTCTGGGCAATTAAGTGCTTGAATCTTACACGATTTTGATTTGCTTCCACTGTGTAACAATGCAGAATGTACATTCAAATGCGGTGCACACGTTCATGCTACTAGTTCAAGTTTCCAGCCAGGTTTTAAAGGTACAGGTTAGGTCTCGAGATGTAGCAGTTTTGAGCTCAAACATGAAAGTTATTTTATTATGTAAAACCAGAGATATACTGTATAAATCATTCTTCCTTTGTGCATAAAGAAGAGGAAGTTAATATAGCAATGTAAATAACTTCAAATAATGTGTTTTTTCCCCCTGCAGAGCACCCTTAGCTCACTCCATCTCATGTATTGGGTAGAATCATGGAGAGAAATATAGTTCATGTCTGCATTGCTCTATTTAAAAACCCACAAACCCATATCCATGTTCTAGAGAATAACTATTAAACTAATGTCTTGTTTCTAGAGATTCACTGCTTGTTGCTGGAAAGAATTTGTTGCTGAAGTGGATATTAAGACAATGCGACTTCACTCTCAGAAATATGGCTGTTTTAGCTATTATTGCCAGAAGATGCTGTATTATATAAAATATTATATTACATCCATTGAATGCAAGCTGTTATTGTCCTCATATGACAAATGTAATATAACAAACAACAAAGCACAGCTCTGGATGGCTGCCAGCACACTGCTAAAGTCACATTAGTCTCACAGATTAAAACGTGTTTTTCTTCA
Source organism: Anarhichas minor (assembly GCF_050575085.1). Lineage (NCBI taxonomy): Eukaryota > Metazoa > Chordata > Actinopteri > Perciformes > Anarhichadidae > Anarhichas > Anarhichas minor. Next base: position 2,005,989 of record NW_027466447.1, read on the forward strand.
AGGATACTTGCACTCTGCGGGTTTCTTTTTACCTTCACTTCCACACTTTTGCCTCACATTGCTCATGTACAACAATTCCTCATAGTCACTTGTACATAATGGCGACCGTATTATTAGATATTCCCTCTGGCCAGCAGATTGAATAGAATAGTCTTTTCTTCCAGTATCTGTTCCTAATGTCTCAGCCTTGCCCCGTGGTTACTATTGGATACAAACCCACTCTACATACTAATTAGTATGAACTGCACGCTGTGAACTCGAGTGATGATTCATCCGTTTGTGATTACCAGAAGATTGCAGTAAACTCATAGCATGAGTCACCTTTAACATCAATGATTCCTGCTCACATACCCGAGCTCATTTATATTGGCAAGAGAATTTTAATTCGCTTTGCTCAGCTGTTGATACATTAGATCACAATTGCCCGGGATGAACGAATCTCAAATGTTCCTCGTCAGTTTCGCTAAATATATAAAAATCACAAGGACACACAATTATTCTTGGTAATATCTTTCTATGAACATTTGTAATGTAAATTTAATCAGATTTGTATTGCTGTATGAGCTAGTAAAACTATATAACAGTTCTGCACTCACCTGGAGGCATGGCTGCAGAATGATGCTGTTTATGTCACATCACAGTAGGCGCTATTGTCTGTTTTGGACATGTTAAGGACATCCAAGCCACGTTTACAACCGGGAAACTTTAAAATATTGAACTTGGCACTTTTAGTTCCTTTTGTTTAAAGTTTAAATGTAAACCATGTTGAAGCTGCATTTTGTATGAATTGTGCCTTTCCTGAAAAAGTAAACAGATATGGATTCCTCACCACGGGCCAACGTTTGTCTTGAGTTGTCCAAAAACTCTGACCGGTGGTGGGTCTTCAACTGGCCATTCATGAGGATGTTGGCAGCTGTGGTAAACGGCTCAGCTCTGAGTGTATGGACCACTCGCTGATTATAGACTGATTAGGGCATTGTATTAGCGTTTATTAAAAAGTGCAGAGAGAGAAAGCGCTAAAATGAGCAGCACTTTTCTTAGTTTCCCTGAATCCTTATATGAAGTGTGAGTAAAATGGTTAAAATCCTCCTTTTAATCTGACAGTTGTGCTTGACAGAAGTACTTTAGGACATAAAACACATATTTTAAACAACACTATAACTATGAACACTATAGCTGCAGCTACAGCTAACATCTGTACAGTTAGTTTTAGACAAATTAAAGGTGCCTTATGTAGTTTTCCTTTAAACAAGGTTATGTTTACGTTCAGTTTTACTCTCCAAAGATGCAAACAAACATGATAAAATTAGATCAAATGAAAAAAACTATATACAAGTATTGGAAGCTATGATGCATCCAGCCTAATAATGTTGTGTTGAAGAACATATTATTATTGTAGCGAAAATGGCAATTTAGAAAAATGAGCATGGCCTAAATACATTTTCTAAAATGTACACAAAAAATATTTGAATGGTTTTGATTTGTAATAAACAGATGAATGAATCTGTCTTTTAACTTAAGAGAGGTTGTAATAAACAGGAAGACATGCTTTCCTTTCGTTTCCAAATAAGTTGGTGAGATCTGGACGTTCCAAAATCTCATGAGGAATCCAGGCCGACTTATTGTCCAAAACCTGACCATCAATTGCCTCGAAAAGTTCAGTTGAGGCAAGCTTCTTGTGTATAGACAGGCTTGTTGACATCGACCCCCCCCCAGTCCCTCGGCTCTGTAGGAAATTAATGAACTTCCTGTGAATTGATGATCGTATTTCTCACAGTGCAAATGTACAGCTTGGGTTTAATGATTTGTCACTCCTGCATTGTTTGAATCAATACCGTTTCTGCATACTTGCGTTGCCCCGTGTGTCTCTAACAAGCTGTGATCTCTCTTTCCTCCTCACAGGTATGGTTTCTGTGTTTGTCTCCTTTTGGCTAGCCGTGGGTGGTGAGCTGTTTATTCTTATCATATTCCTTCTCTGAAGTCCCCCCAAAACTCACCGTCTCTCCAGGCCTTGTAGACCGTCCTCAACCAATTTCACATCGACCCACACTGTGAGGAGCTCAGCTGAATCAATTATTTTAATCTTTTTGACAGAATATTTATCAATATATATGACAAGACATTTATTATTATGTTACGTTAACAATAGTGGTTGGACATAGCTGGTTTGCTCGTCGACATGAGCCCCTTTTTCTTGAGCGTCGCTCATCCCTGTGTGCGACACCTTTAACAACCTGCCACATTGGACACACTCAACATCTATTAAGGGAACAATCTGCCATTTCTGATGATGTGACATGTGAAAATAAACTCCAGCATGCGGGCCGAGGAGGTGAGACGTGGGTAGGGGAAGGAAAGGGCAATAGACCCCCTACTGTACACTTTAGAGATTCACGTCTGCTGTTGCCCTGACCTTTTATGCAAATGTATAATTAACTTCAATAACAACATTATGAGTCAGTGTATCGGTACATATTATCTGGCTGAGCTGGAGAATAGAGTCTAAATGAAAAGGGGGAATGAGCCAGCACGCTGGAAATGCCAGCATGTTCCTGTATCTGCACAGGCAAAAAGTTTAACTGCAGGGCTGATTTGATTATTGCAATTCCCAAGCACGAGTTTTACTCTGAAATCAATCACCCTCCGCACAGTCAGGCCACCTTACACCGGAGGGGTATTGTATCAGTAGATTTAAAACCATGGTCACAGCTGTAGCTGATAATCCTGCTTTAATTAATTCATATCATTTACGATTCAAATGGCAACTGTGTTTTGTAGTAGACAAAGTATTTGCAGCATTGGCCACAGTAGCAGAATAAGTGGTAGAAGTAGCAGCTGCAGTATTGATTTAATAATACTTATTTTTAGAAGTAGTAATAATAATTATAAGAGCTAGAGAAGGCGATTGCTGAAGAAATTGCAGTGTGAATGCTGGATGCTGAAAAGCAGACGCTACACTGCATTACTAGCTTAAATGCGTAAGAAGAAGGTGAAGTCGTAGGAATAGTTGGAAAAGTAGGAATATGTTTAATTATTATGGATGTCACTGAAAAGTTGACTAAAACCAATAATGTATGAAACGTGTGCAACATGTTATGGGTTGATAAACTCAGGCTATGCTGCCTTAAAAGTTGAATACCAATAATGTATGAAAGATGTGAAATATTTTAAGGATTGAATGGAGTATGAATCAGTTGATACGAGTTGTGTGAATAGTTGGAAAAGTGCAAAAAGGATGAAGGATGCAAAATATATAGTTAGCAATGAAAGTTCAAAGGTGAGGACTTAAAATAGATGTACCGAGAAGGAGTTAGTTTCCTTTTAATTTCATTTGTTGGAAAAAGGAAACATCCGCTGAGGTCTATGCCATGGCAAGAGTTGGACTCTGAGCACTTATGTTTTGGAAAAACTAGGTCGATGCCTAGTTTCCTGTTTATGTATAGTGAGGGCTTTTATTTTGATAATTCTCATCCTGAGCTTCCTGTTTTAAGATGTTTGTAGGAAGTGTCTGCTCACTTGTGCTGAAAATGTGTTGCCTTGAAGTGAAAAACTCAGTCAAGCTATTTATTTTGTTAAGGTGCCAGTATAAGAATATGAAAGCCTCGGTTTTCTGAGCCATGGAGGTCACCTTGCTATGGGAAGGCATGAGACTTGTAACTCTAGTATTGTGAAAGAAGCTCATGTCAGTGATTTGCATTTTTACACACTTGTTAATCTGCAGTTAACACCAATAAAGCTTGAGAGGAATACTTCTTAGAAATTTGTATTCTTAGGTAATTATTTAACCCTTGTGACCGGGGGCCTAATTTAACAGAAGCAGTTTTCGAGCACTGCTTTTGCAAACTGTCATTTTTCACAATAATTATCACTCACAAATGGAGTCATTCGGGGCTCTTGCAATGATGGCATTTATTTTGAAATAGGAAATGACACATTACTGTAAGAATTACAGATACTTGAACCCAAAAGCACAACTCGGAGACAAAATACAAGTTTAGTTATTTTACTTGAGTTCAGGAAGGGTCAAAACCGGGAGGTAAGTCAAACAGGCGAACAAATCCAATAAGGGGCAGGCAAAAAGCCAAGGTCGAAAACACGCAGACAGCGTCGGAACAGGCAGATCAGGAACAATATAAAGATACGCTGGAGAACTTGGCAATAACATACAAGACAATCTGGCAGAGAACAAGTGCAAGTGAGGGGACCTAAATAGTGAGGGCTAATGAGGGAATGGGCTGCAGGTGAGAAGGGTGTGGAGGACCAGGTGAGGGGAATGAGAGGTGATCGGGTGTGAATGGTAATGACAGGAGAGTTAATTAAACAAGCAGACAGGATGAAAACAAACTAATATAAAGGGGAATTTGTGACAATTACAGCTTATGTATGGCAAAGTTGGTGAAGAAAAACGCCCCTGGAATGCTGGACAAAAATGTCTGACATTCATTAAGATGACTTTCCAAATACATGTATTTATTTTCTTATGTTTGTTTGAAAGAGTAGTTTGACATTTTGGGAAATCTACATTGTTTTCTTGACGAGCAAGAAGAGGAGATGAATAACACTCATTTCCATAGGCCCACGCTGAATGTGAAGCTGGAGATGGGACCGGATAGCTTAGCTTAGCAAAATTACTGGAAGCTGTCTCTGTCTGAAAGTAGCCAAATCGGCCGAACAACACCTCTGAAGCTCACTAATTAACATGTTTTATCTTGTTTGTTTAAGCCACATAAAGACCCAAATGCATTTGCGGGCCTCCAGTGCTTCATCTTAACTGCCGGCTATAAGGGTGGTGGGAGTCTTTTAAGTTCCATCTAACTCACAAGTGCCTTCCAGTTGTAAATGATTCCAAATTTGCAATTTAATCAAATAGACTTTAACATGAATGGATCTATTTGCAATAGTCACTTGCTGTTAAAGCTGCACTGTCTAAATTCTGATCGTTTCAACTACCATGGAGCTCCTGATAAAAAGCACGTAAGCATCTCATTTACCAACTCATGCTTTAACTTTCACATTGTTTCCTATTTTCGAGAAATTGTTAGTGGGGTGAAAAGTTATTAAATTGGAGTTGTAACCACCAGTCGAGGTTAACTGAGGTGCTTCCCAAACTGCCGAGAGACGAGATGTCAAACTTTATGTAGAAACAAACATTTTTTTACTCCATCTGTCTGCATCTAAACCACAACTATGCCATTTTTTTCTAACGTGGCTCTTAAATCAGCACTAAAGCCCACACAGCGGCGCCCCCCTTCTTCACTGTGGTCACCTCTGTCCTAAGATGCCCCTGGCGTAATAGTCTGTCCCCCGCCAAGCTTCAGCGCCGGGCAAATCAACCATTTGTTTCTGTTTAACCTTTCACATAAATGTGACACACAGGAGCTGGAATTGATGCTGGCAGGTAGTTTGTGTTAGTGGGATGCACTTCTACTGGGGTGTGTGTGTGTTTGATGACTATTTCCCTGCGTAGTGCTCTACTCCTCCATCCCTCTCTCCCTAATGCAATGAGTTCCCTGGCCCATCAGTCTATGGCCAGAGAGACTGTACTGCTGCATCAGGCTTCTCATTATTCTCTCTGCTTGCTATCCATGCTCGGCTTGCTAACAATGTGTGTGTGTGTGGGGGGGGGGGGGGGGGGGGTAATCACGTTTGGAGCTGTTTGTCTGAACAAAAGAGCTCTCATGAAGTGTCTTTTTTTTTCATTTTCCCTGACACCTGAAGTGCGTACAGCATTGTTGATTTATACACGCTATCAATTCTCGTGCCGATACCCCTGGCATGGGTGTAAGCAGGCTTTTGGAAGAGAGACAAAACACAAATGAACACTATGACACGCACTTCAACGAAAAAAATCTCTCCTCCATCTCTGAAATATCAATTTATGTGGCGTGTGAATTATTATAACTTGTTTCCCCTCTGTGTGTCCTGCTTGGTTCACCAAAGTGCCAGCGCCTGCAGATGCAAACTGTGCTCAGTCCGTTCTTGCCCTGCACTACTGGCAGATTGCCCCCGCTCCCCCCCAAAACGTCTTGATGGTGTGGAGTTTGCAAATTGTGAAGGCATCAAAAAAAAAAAAAGAGAAGCCAACCAGGGCTGCTTGTTGGCTTTATAACTAGCAGACGTCAAACGCGGCTTCGAATAGAGACCACCATAGCAGAAGACAGATGGGTTGGGCTGGAACTGCAGCTGAAAGAAAAAAAGGCAAGGATTTTGAATGGTTTGTGGGCGTGCATATGCATGTGTGCATAACTGTGTCTATCACCGTGTGGGCACAATTGTGTGGGCACACTAACTGGCATAATGAAAGTTTTGGAAGATGTGCGGATGACAAGCTGACAGCCAGTGCATCAAGCAAATCTGACAGGAATTAAATTACAATACACGTCACTTGTCTCCGTGTTGCAAAGGGATGTCAGCTTTTCTTCCGAGCGGCAGAAGCACAGCCCTATTTTGGGCTGTTAACTTTCCTTTTTACTGTTCTTGTGGTTTATTTTAGTTGTTTGAAGCAATTTTTAAATGGGGGGGAAAGCTGCAGGTTAGGCTCTTTGAGAAGATTGAAATGAGTCTTTCCCTCACTTAGCATGACACATTTCAGCTCCTGCTCTGAGCTAGGCCTCCCCAGGCTGCGAGTGGTGTATGTTGAGAAGGGTCCAGAGGGGAAAAGTCTGTTGGAGTCATCCGCGTGTTGAAAGTTATTTGTTTTCATCCGTTAACCGCTGCTGCAACTCCTCGCCTGTTGTCAGTATATTTGTTTGCGTTTTGCCGACCTTGTTAATATGACGTGTGAACTCACCACTGCGTCGGCCGATTGGAGGGGTAAATCTGAGATCTCAGAGATGCTTGACATGTAGGATACAAACAACAAAACATGCTTATCCTATTGCAGATCAGGGATTTGAATCCTTCGTGTGTGATGGAAAGTGAGCCAGAGTTTTTCTCACACCACAGAAAAACCTTTTGATTGTGGGTTCACCAGAGTATCAGCAAACAAGTTAATAAAACCCTAAAAAAATCCCTCTCAACATGTGGAAGTGATTAAAATACATGTTTTGTTTCTCCCTTTTAAAACCCATTATAGCGTAATGCCAAATAAGGTGAAGTAAATCCAAAGTTTTGTCAGACTGAGGGCATCAGAAGGCTAAATGTGTCGTGTTTTTGTCTTTTGCATCAGATGCTGAGGTGAACTCGGGTCATACGTTTGATTGCGTTTGCCCCGACGACACAGATTGCAGATGCTCTGGCATCTGCACCGCAGGCTATTCAGGGATCAGCCGTCAACCCCCAAAGGGTCACTGTTAATCTTCCCCACGAGTCTTGATGAGATTTAAGTCCTACACCCTTCAAAATACCATCAACAGCAGCTCTGAATTGGGAGAAGACAGGGATTAAAGTCTGTGGAAACCTTTGCCTGACTTTGGACATTAGGGCATAATCCATCGGCGGCAGAATTGTCGTATTCTTCATTTCTCTTGTTTGGAGGGTTCATTTGTGGTCGCAGCCATCCGCTAAAGCTCTACCTCGCTGTTTGTTACTGAGTGAGAAAGCTTAGATACAGTAGACTGCCTATTCTTTTTTTATCAACATATTCACAACCGTTTCTTCATGTGTAATCAAGAACAAAAAAACGTTTTTCTTGTGTATAATGAGATATGGTGAGCTGTGTTGTTCCTTCAGAGGAAACCTTTTAAGAGGGTTATTCAAAAGATGTTTGCAGTTTAGCACATCATTTCTGTTACAGTTAAAAGTTTATGGTTTCTGTACGACGGAGAGTATAGAAGCATGTTCTGAAAATTACGTTCTCATACACTGAAACCGCATTGTCAATTAAATTTGGAGGGAATTTTCTTTTTTTCCTCCCAGAGCACGTTTGTATTTTTAGTCAAAGTCAACGCAAGTCCTTGTAGGGAGGAGGTTGTCCAACACTGGACTTTCACCCAGGAGACCAGTGTTTGTGTCCTGTGTGAAACCAAAAGTGACGTAGTTATGTATAAGTGTATTTTTGGTTCCGAGATGTCGTAATTCAACTTATCCCTGGTTTGCATAAAAGTACATTGCCAACATTTCATTCTGCCGACTGTGTTGCTGTAGAGACATTTAAGGTTTTTAAACCTTCAGAATCAAATATTTTAAACGAAGTTCCCACCACTAAATTTTTACTTAGTACACAAAAGACAAAAGCTTATTCTTACACTGGCACGGAGCATTGCCATTGGACATACTGTACTCCGGTAATTGTGCACTCCTGAATCATCCAGTATGAATGTAATTCCTGGAGGTACTGATGGACAATTCATATCCTCACATGTTAAGTTACACACAACTGTCTCTGTGTCATTGTGCTTCAGTGTTGATATATGATAGCTAAAGGCGTTAGCTAGTTTAATCAGCAGAAAGCCCCCACACACAATTGGGCAATAACTCATTTAATTTCATGAGTAAGAATGAACAGCAAAGCCATGAAAACAGCAAGCAAAGTCAGATCTTTCCATGATACTAGAGTTTTATGCTTAGAGGAATATGGTTTCTACATTTCTGTCAATTCATAAACTCATGGACAGCTGCAAAATAGTGAATTTATATTGTTTTATTATAAACATGCTTCTGTCTTTGAAGTGCAGTTGCTCTCATGTCTTGAACATCAGTGGATATCTTGGCTCGTGTTACATCATTCAATAGGCAAATCTGATTGGTCGTCCCTTTCCAGTAACACTACACACAGCTGCCGAGACGTGTCTATTAGTGGATGTGTCTTGAGGGAAGGCTGTGGAAAGCGTGGACACCATGTCAACAACTGATGGTAAAAGGAGTAAAGGTGAATTTAATTATAGCAGCACTTCAGGGTAGCAGCTGACTGCTCCTCCACCTTTCTCCGAGCCTAATGATGGGTTTCATTTACGGAGTGAGGGGTATTGATTGAATTCCCCTCACTCCGGCGCAGCTCAGGTTGGCACAGAGAGGACACGAGAAGCTGTATTGGAGGGTAAATCAACAAAACATGCTTGTCCTATATTGCTGATCTGCAAACCAGATCAGGGATTGTTAATCCTGTGTGTGATGGAGAGTGAACCAGAGTTTTTTTTCTCACACCACAGAAAAACCTTCTAATTATATAGAGTATCAGCAATCAAGCTGATGACACCCTAAAAGCTACCCCAAAGAAATCACTCTAAATATGTGGAAGTGATGAACATACCGTTTTTTATTTCTTCCTTTTATAACCAATCATAATGCCAAACAAGGTGTCCAAGGTTTTGCGTGGCAATATTGTATCGATACACGGAAGCCAAGTATCGATCTTTTATTATATAAATGATTAATATTGCAAATACAAATTCAACTTTTTGGTACTAAAATCAATTGCTTGTTTTTTTCTGGTGAGGTCAGCAGAGGTCCCGGGTCAGCGAGATTAGTAGGAAGTTGGTCAAAACAAAGATGGAGACATCGGAGAAAGAAATCAGAAATGGTCCACCGTGCTTCTGTTGAAAAAGCCAGTTATGCGCCGCACTCTCCCCATGAGCCTGGCTACTGTTGGCAGATTTAACGCCCGTTGTGAGGCCAGATTGAGCGTGTGAGCGAAACACTTCACATGCAGGTATCCCGCTAACTGAATGACAACGGCCATGTTAGAAACGTTGTCACTTACAACCACCAGGTTTCTGTCGGCAATCCCCCATTCTTGTGCTGCATTTTTTGTACAAGTTGCATTGTTCAAAATACCTGTAGTAGTACAGCAGTCCACACACGTTTGCATTCAGTTAAGTTGGACTATGTAGACTGTAATACAAACAGTTCAGTTTGTCAGGTGCATGCAACATTTCTGACAGGTTTTTATGACGGTGTTGGTCAGTCTGTCTGCTTGACAATCCGATTTTGCTGCATTAAAAATGCTTGAAGTGAGATGAACAGACTGAAAACGTTATCTCATTAGATAAAACATGTTGACAAAGTTTTCCTTTGGAGACATAATTTGCAGTTTAAAAAAGGTAATAAATCGCAATATTTCGCTATATATGTTATCGCAATACTCAGCATATTGCAAAATGTTTAAAAAAGCAATAATATCGTATCGTGACTTACGTATCGTGGGACCTCTGGTGATTCCCACCTCTAGCTGTGATTGTAAAATAATTGTCTGGCACAATGTGTTAACTTGCTTTGAGTCTGGTATGTATTAAGATGCTTAGGTTCTCGGTAGAGTTTGGTAGGTAAGGAACTAGAATATTGGTTAGAGAGCTAGGTTAGCTTTGTTTGGTTTAGTTTGTGTGAGCTTTGATGTAGCGTGTTTCCTCTTTGTGTATATGCGCTGTCTATGGGACGACTTGGTCGGCCTTTGAGTCTTGGTTTTTGAGGAACCTTTGGATGTCCTATTTTGTCTCTCACTCATTTGGTAATTCCAGCTTTGTATACTTGGTCGTTGGAAGACGTTTTGAAGTGTCATCAGGCACTTTAAGATCAACATGTTGGATCCGGGGTTGAGCCTCAGTTCCTGCTGACCGTTCTTCTGACATCCATCTTGCGGCATACATATGGGGCATATAGGTTAGTTAAAAACAGAAATATTGAACAAACAACGGTAAATTCCTTTAAACAAAATACTAGAAATACTACAAAGTAAACCAGATGAAATACTGCCAAGCAGTGCCATGTTGTAGAACTTGATTTTTTGTTATTTGTGCACAAATGTCAGCGTGGTTTTGAATGATGTATTCTTACTTACTTTCACACTGGGTTTCTATTTATCTATTTCACATTGAACACATTGGAGCTCCATACAACAGATGCTCGCTGTCAATCACTCGGGCGCGTTGCTGCGTGGGGAAAGCAGATCAGTTGGACTCACGTTAACTTGTCACTCTCCTCACATTTCTCTGTCCAGCTGCTGTGAGCTTATAACAAATGGAAACAATAACCATAAATACATCATACAAATAAAAGATCTCCTTCCTGAACACTTTGCAGCTTTCCCTTCATCATTTTAAAAGTGCGGGGCCCAGTCAGGCATAAACAGAATCCTGAGGAGAAAACGGAGACTAAAAAAAACAAATAGATGTGCTGCAGCAGATAAACATAACAGACAGACTATGGGGAAGCAAAGCAGCTTTGAGTGGCCGGGGGGATTTATTTTTTTTCACAAAAAAAAAAAAAAGAAAAAAAGCGAGAGAGAAAGAAAAAGGTTTTCCCATATGGAGTGAAGTGGTGCTTGTTGTGAGCCGTTGGACGTCCACTTAGCTGAAGTAAGCAGCATCATAAAATAAACATCCGCAATACAAACAATGCCATAAAACAAATGAGCAACGCAGATAACTAACCTAATTGCTGCGGGGTATATCATAAAAGCAAGCCATTGTGTTCCAATTCTGCTCGAAAGGAACTTGAATGACTGTCAGTCTCCTCTATTCATTATTAAAATATTGTTATTTTAACTTGGCCCCAGAGTTGTTTATGCACACTTCAACACACATTATCCTCCACAGATAAGCATGGATTATTGCCAGCTAATCTAATCAATATTAATTTGAGCAGAATTAACGATTCCGAATGCTGCTTATCGTCCATCATTCCCGGCGTGTGGCTTTATATCTCTTTTTTAAGCCGCACAGTCGTTTCATCATCAGAGTGAATCATCACGCCGGAGCTCGAAGGCATTTTTATAGAGGGCCAGCCGAGTTTTTAGATTGAAGATCCTGCAGTGCGAAATTGACTTCTCTTCCCTTCTCTGTTAAATGCCATCTTGAAACTAAATGTCCAGTTGAGCTGACCTTTTTCTGCCGATGACTCATGGGCCTCTCTGTGAGCTCCTGTTGTGGTGAGTCAGCAGACAATCACTGCTGATCGCTCCAAATATCATATCCTGTCACAACAGGCGCTTCACTCGGGTTCGGGGGAAGATGGGGAGAATCAGCTTTAATCAGGGAGGAAGGTTGTTTTTCTTAGCTGTGAGCTGGCAGACTGTGTGCTGTCTTTTTGGTGTGAATATACCTGTAAAGCATGGATTCTCTGTCTGTCCGTCTGTTCTTCACATACTGCGAGAATTGTTCACCTGATCTACTTCACACTTGGTGGGTGTATTTCTGGGGACACCTGGGAGTGCTTTTTAAAAAAGGTTGTGCAATTTGGACATGCGTTCAATTTGAATAAAGAAACACACAGCAGTCTGTGCAGTATTCTATCAATATTACTATTAATAGTAAAACTATAAATACAGCACAAGTCCTGCATTCAAATGTTGACTTCAAGTGAAGAGTGAAAGAGAGCCATTATCACTACTTGAATTTAATTCTAATGTGATGCTAAATAATAATGCTTCATATTTCAGTTATTATATTTTGTGAGTCAAATCTGAATCTGCAACGTAACACTTCTCTATCAGTTGCATGTAGTACTGCAATGTTTTCCTCAAGTAAGTACCTATTAAATAGTATACAGTTGGATTGCATATTTTGTAAGTGCTTTGGGGGGCATTCTTAAGTTATTTCAGGGTACAGTGAGTCAGAATAGTAACAAAATTTTATATTTTTCATATGTAATCATCATAAAAAATCTATAGCTGTTTGGGGCCCTTTTAGTTGGGGCCCCAGGCCCAGGTTGCCTACCTTGTCCAACGGTTAAGTCTGCCCCTGGTGTTTTTTTCCTGTGAATTTCACCGGTGTTCCGTATTGCACCAGAAGCGCAGTGTCAAGTGTAAAGTTGGTTGTATGAGCGTTTTTTGAGAAAGCTGCAAGCAGCAACACCACAAGCATTCAGCCCGTTCTGAACAGGCATTTTTTCAACGGGCACTGCCCTAGTTAAGTAAAATCCTACGGTTTTATGCTGCATTTAAATGCTCTTTTAGCTGTTTTCTATCATCAACCTGTGATCCAACATATTGGCAATTCAAGAAGGCGTTGCTGGATCATCACGCCTGCAGGCTTGCATGAATACACAGAGGAAGATAGCAGGTGAAGTGTGCTCTAAATTCAGATGGAGTGACATATTTGCAATGGAAAAAGCTGTAAACACAACATTTACATATTTGAAGTTGATGTGACGTTAGCACGTTTGCAAAGAGTTGCTAATCTATTCATCCTGCAGATGTGTTATGACAGATGACATTCTCTCAGGGTTATTTTTTTGATACTTAAATATTTTATTAAGGTTTTTTTTACAGCAAAGAAAAACAAATCCCAAACAAGTATTCTCTCAGGGTTCATTGCTGCAAAAGACCCCTTTCACATTATGCATTTCATCCATTGCTAATACAAACATATTGATCAGAGCAGCTGTAAAGGAACAAACCAGGGATCTTGCATATTTTATAGTCTGATAATCAGACTGAATTTCTATATATTTTTAACGTCTTTCATTCAGACTGACGTGTTCAAGTTCTTTGGCCTTAATTTCCTCTCAACACACTCTTGGTAGGAGCAGCCATTTTAAACTTGAGACCATCTAACGATGGGATCACACCAGCCACAGTGCCAAATTGAACCAGAGGAGTAAAGTGGGGGGTCCAACAGCCCCTTTCCCACTTCCGGCACCCTTGCTTGGACTACACCAGTCTTCAAACTTTTATCTTGATGTCTAGACACCTGTAAAGTTTTGTGACTGCATCATGGATGACTGCGACACTATCGCAGACACAAAAATCTATCCACAGAGACACACACAGGCCTGAAACCAACTCTAGCGTTACTGCTACTCATGTTTTTAGGTGGATTTCCTTTACCATTGTATTAGTCATTAGAGGCCAATGGCCCCTTTCTCACTTCCTGCACACTTGCTCGGACCACACCCACATTTGACCTCGACCATAGACCTTTTACCCTTTTAGTGTAAAGTTAATTGTAACATTTTGGTAGCCTATTTATGCTTTAAGTCAAGGTGGGGTTGTGCTTGGCTCCACCCTCTTATGTCACCTTCTGGTTGCAGAAAAACAAGATGGCGACGGCAGTAAACCAAGATGGCGATGGTCAAACACCAAGATGGCGTTGGCCAAAAACCATGATGGCGATAGCCAAAGACCAAGATGGCGACAATCAACATGCTGAACTCAAAGTTGCAAAACTGTAGTCCACAAACCAATGGGTGGCGTCATGGTAACATCCAGGAGCGTCGTTAGGCCCAGGGGCGTCGTTAGGCTGAAGCCCCCCTAAAATGTTCTTCAGCCCCCCCAAATAATTTGGCATTATTAAAAAAAAAGAATTATTTTTTTTGGTGATGTCATTAAATTAAACTATTGTTTCTCACATGGACAAGTTATTTATAACTCTAACATGCTACATCTGTGCGTGCGTTCTGGTTTGTATGTTTTCTCCCCCTTCAAATTACAATCCAATAGCCTAACATCATACTTAACGATATAAAGTTGATACTGTCAGGTCCATTCTCCATCCATTGTGTGCGGTCCTTTTAAGAATTAGGATTTGGGAGTGACGCGGATATGAAAGCTAGTTTATCCGTCTTTCCTTTACAAGCAGGAAAATTATTTCTCTCTCTTTATTTGAGAAAAGTTCATATTTGTGTTGTCAAATTTCACTATGACCCTGAAATTCTGTCTCTTGTGTTATCATATACTGAATACAAGCAAAACTACAGAGCAAATCACACTCTTTCTGATTGAACCAATCTATGAACTGTCTGAAACAATGGCTATCCACGGCCCCAAATGGGCCCCAAAAAAAACTGCTTCGCGCTGCGCGCGCAAACATGCCGCTCCCCTTGGGGTTTAGCCCCCCCTTTCTTTGAATCCTAGAAACGCCCCTGGTAACATCATTCACTTTTTTGACACTCACAAATGCAGTACCACACAATTAACATAGAGTACCAAAAATGAATAAATTAAGGTAAAAATATCAAGTTTCCAATTCTTTGAAAGCAGATGTTCTCACTGTGCTGACATAGTTATATTCAATAATATTAGATCATGTGAGTTGTACTGTATCAGAATAATAATGCAATGCTTTAGTGAGGTTTAAAATGCTCGATATAGGGGGCATATATACTTAGGCTTATTTGTAGGCGTGTGTTTCCATGTGAGTTTGTGTAGCCAGTGTGTGCACTGATGTGTGAGGTCAGTGTGATTGCGTGTGCAGCTCCGAATGCATTTCATTAAGGTAAATGAAAGGCAGCGGGGGTCCAGGTGTCACCATGGTTAACATAAGTCTTTTGGTATTTGGACGGAGGTTGATGTGACGAAAGGTCAAACCCATTGTTGCGCTGCTTTAATATGTGGCAGAAAGATGACCTTCAGTACTCCACTTCCCAAATAGACATGTGGTTCCTACAAGGAGAGGGTGTATTTTCAGTGTAATTCCTGTCCGTCTCTAGAGTAAAGAATTACGTTTTTATGTTTCAGAACAACTATCTGGGGAATTACAGGCTTGCGTACAATAGAAAAAAGGATTTTGTTGACTGCCTGATGGAAATATTTCAATGCCCTTTGCTGGCTTCTTTGAACCCATACCCGACAGAATCTTCCAATTGTGTTTTTCTCCGTCTTGGGCATTTTCGTCGTCACTTACACTTCTCAGGCGGTGTTTGTCACAGCTCTTCCTGGAACATAGACACTTTCCCCCTACAGTTTCTGTTTTCATGTGTTCTGCTATTCTTACTTGCCACTGATTTCACACCTGTCTACATGCAGCTCCTACTGACGTCAGTGTGTTTTTTTTGTTTTTTTCTCCCCGAGAAGTCCTTCAGGGACATGAAATGAGACAGTTAGTTACATGTTTACCTTAGTAGTAATTATTTTGTTCTTAAATATTCTCTTCTTCTTGCTGTTTTGTCTCTGTTTTTCTCTATGTTTACATGGGTTTTAAAGATAGGTATCGTTCTAATTTCCATTCCTTTTTTTGAGCGACATTTCCTTTCAAAGCTTTTTTAACACAGAGAGCTAAGACAATGCAGAAATCCCCAGAAATTAATAGGAAATTCCAATAAAAAATGAAAAGAAAATCCCACCACCTACGAGTTTAGGAAATCTGCTGATCTAATACATAATTCATCACAATAACGATCGGATAACGCCAGTTATCCGATGTTGCTCCAAAGTGCTCCAGGATAGAAAATAAATAACATGGCAACAAAGAGCTTGTAGAAGGCGTGACTCACTCGATATTTAAGGTTTCTCATCACTGTACGTAACTGTAACCGCTCTCCTGGCGGTGATATCATGTCCCTGTGAGTAGGTGCTGTATGGATTCATGCTACACTAGGTGGTAGAGTGATGTCATCCAGTGACTTTCTACTGCACGAGTCCACCCCTGATGTGCCTGTTTGGCCCTGGAGTTAATGAGCTGATACCGGATCTGAAAATGATTGTAACCTTATCACGATACTGCGATATTATCACGATACTGCGATATTCTGAGTATTGCGATAACATAGGCCTATATTGCGATTTATTACTTTTTTCAACTTCAAATTATGTCCCCAAAGGAAAACTGTGTCAACATATTTTATCTAATAAGATAAAGTCTTCAGTCTGTTCATCTCACTTCAATCATTTTTATTGCAGCAAAATAGGATTGTGAAGCTGACAGACTGACAGACCAACAATGTCATAAATGTTGCATGAACCTGACAAACTGAACCGTTTGTATTACTAAATAGTCCAACTTAACTAAATGCAAACGTGTGGACTCAGTATATGAACTATAACTTATATAAGTAGGATATAATAGTTGGCAGATTTAACCCCGTTGTGAGGCCAGATGTCTCTATCTTTGTTTTGACCAACTTCCTACCAATCACGCTGACCCGGGACCTTTGCTGACCTCACCAGAAAACAACTCAGCACCATCTAGTGGACTGAAAAAGCAATTGATTTTTTTTATTTTTATAGTTTATATAATAAAATATCGGTACTTGGCGTCCGTGTATCGATACAATATCGCCACGCAAAATATCGCGATACTATGCTGTATCGATTTTTTCCCCCACCCCTACTTTCTAACCCTTTTATTGACCGAACAAAGACGTATGGTTTTGGCCCAAAGTAAACCATCGGGACATCTGCATAGAGGTTTCAGTATCGTTTTCGAATTCGTCTCCGTCCATACTAAAACGCTTGAAAACAAATATCACGTGACTATTCACGTACACTGGGCATGCGGTTGGGTGCCGATGTAAACAGGAAGTAGATTGTCCTATTTTTTTTAACTAAGCAACCAGAGTAATAAAGTAGTCTTTAATAATTAAAGGTCGTGCTTGATACTTAATATCTTCCTCTATAAACTCAAACAGACACATTTCATGGAAAGTTATATTTTTCAGACTTAGTTACTGCAGGTCTCTCTCACATCACATTTGCTTTCAAATGAACACAAAAAGTTTACAAGATTATGGATCAACTCAACACACGTCTCTCACTCGTAGCTCTGCTGGTGACTGAAGTCTCTGTCGTTCTGGAGAGCAATCAATGTTTAGTTCCTTCATAGTTTATGTGTGTGGACGTCACAATAGTTAAGAAACAATAATAAGAAAAGGAATGTCCTCCGTTTTGTGTCCGTCCTCCTCAAAGCAGCTAACCATGACTTCAGACGTCCGCTCTGTAGGGCTGCATACACCGCCAAAATAAATAATGTTTTAATAGTTTGTCAACTAAAATGTGCGTCACATCCTATTACGTCGCTGTCAAGCGCCTTTCCCTGCAGGTGGCTAATTATGATTTGCAGACCCCCGCCCTCGGTAAACTATTGTAAGCTATTATGTTGAGCACGTTAAGAGCTCTCAAGGAAGCAGTGTTCCTGTGTATGTGTTTGGTGCTTTTATTGTGGAGGATGAGACGGAAAGAGAAAAAGAGGTTCTGGTGAAGTGTGGGAGATGTGAATAAAGTTGCTGCCGTCGGCGCAGATTACCGAGCCTCGTGTTTATTATTTTATTATTATCATAAAGTATAGGTGCAACATTAACCCTCGGCTACACTATCAATGGATAAATCCCAAAAAAGAACAGTCACGGAGGAAAATAGAGTTTCATTCTGTGTGGACATATTCATTTGCTTTCACTGCCAACGATGCTGATTTACCTGTATGCTTGAAATGTGGCAAGAAATTAGCAAACAACAAGAAATGTAATGTTGAAAGTCACTTCCAGAACAAGCACACAGCATTTGCTGAAAAGTATCACGAGATGAGCGATAGAGCGATTTCTCAACTGCTGCAGCAAACTGAGCAAGTTTTTTTCTCCTCTTCATAAGTGTTTTATATTGTTATAACAGCTAAAATAGCGATAAAATGTGAAGAATTGTCTTTATTCTATTCAAACTATAGTTTTTGTATACATAATATAACTATATATACAACTTTATAAGTTGTGATATCAAATAGCTCCAGACAAATTTTATTTGGTGAAAAATAGGGCAAAATGGCTCTTTAGATCGTAAAGGTTGCCAACCCCTGCGCTAGATGAACAATTAAGGGAGCACCTGTCTAGACCTCTTCCTCTAAGTCATGATGCATATCACATTATGTTGTATTAGGTTTTTAAGAACAAAGGATGAAGGAGCCTGCAGGCCGCAGGTACTCTTCTGCTGCGAGCTTCTTACTGCGCACGCGCATCAGAAGAATGAGCTGGACCCGGTCCAAAATGAAAACAATATTTAATGTACTACACAAAGTTCACTTACAAACTGAATTAACTATCAATAGTAATGTTCTCGAGAGCAGAGACCACATACACGCATCTCCTCACAGTCCGGCGCGGCCAGTTAGCTGAAAATGAGAGCTGCAGTGATCTGAGGTAAACTCCCTAAAACATTGTCTTTTGTATCCCCTGAGAGTCGGAAAGTGTCCGCTACTGTCATAAAACGTGTGAATGACCCTCCGTGGCGATTAGTGATTGGCTTCATTTGAATTCTGCCCCCTCCCATTATCGATCCCTTAGCAAAACATCTTGGCTCCTCGCAAAACATCTTGAACTCCTCCTCTCTGTCCTGCTGGTCAGCTTGGCATTTGACCATCCCACTGGCCCCATCCTCCATCGATGAGGTCGCCTCCATTTGCTGCTGCATGTCTGACACCTCACTCAGAATCCCTATCTGACCCTCAAAACTATTCTTAGTGTTTTAATACCTACAGTGACTATACTTCTATGATTTAATACATTCAATGAGTTAATATACTGCAACATATAATATCCTCTATAAGTAAGAATATTGTAAACCTATAATACATTCCATATGGAAACATATTGTGACTAACATATTTATTATTGTAACACTTCTACTCACCACTAGGGGTGTTATTAAATCCTACTAATGCGTTTAATACTGAAATTCTCCACAGTTGACACATCCTTTCCCTGATGATATCATTTTTTAAATGATTGAATCCACTCATCAGCGTCTGAGACAGTGCACATAATAGTTGGACGAATGAAGAGAAATCTGTCGGTCCACCTCTTGATGTTGTCATGTGTGGGCTGTTGGACCACCGTGTGTGTTCATATCCAAACACGGATAACATTTCTGAAACACGAATCAACACAGAACATATGTCAATTTGATCATGAATGTATTCATAGCAATATTATGGTTAGTTGTTTTGTCTTTCTAGCCAAACGGCTACTGTTGTGCTAACGTAGCAGCTAGGTGGCTCACGCTAACGAGCTGTAGCCGTGCTCTGTGCTCGGCTCCTGATTGACTCGGCTGAGTTTGTGGACGGGACCCCGATACCGCCGCTCCTGCCATCTATGTACAGTCTGTGGCACAAACTGAGGACTTAAAATCTATACTACGAAGGACATCTTTGTAGATGGAAATCTCCCTTTTCATTGCTGCACTTCCTTGTCTCCATGTCTTGGCTTTTTTCATGTAGTTCCCTCTCAAATACATGTCTGTCTTCCCTTGAACTTGGAGGAATTGAATTAACTCTTAAGAAAGGAAAGAGAAAAGACGCATAAAACCCCACCCCCAACGAAATAAATAATAGACTCAATAAATAAACTAACGGCTATAATTATATTGTTGTAGAGCAAAAAATAAAGTAATCAAAATGAGAAAAAAAGTCCTGTTTTAGTCATACATACAAGATCACCGATATAATATGTCTAAATACGTGACAATGTTGACGTCAGCTTTACATTAAACCATATGGGTCTCTTCACCGCTCACTCCTTAAGGATGTTGGACCATATTGACTTTCACATGTCGGGTTCTTTCCACAGCCATACATATTTCATATCGGAGCATATGGTTGTCATCGGAGGAGGTCAGTGCTGGAGGCCAAGCTGTGGCTGCGTCCTGTTGGCTATACATCTGCCCTCCCCTCCTTGGACGGGGTGAAAGGGGGAAGGGAGGAAAGTACTGTAGGAACTGAGAAAAGAGCATGAGACACTTGAGCTGCTGAGGAAGTATGAATAAAACTTAAAGTTACTGTATTATTATCTTAAAAGGGCACTCCCATTTTACACGCATATGCAGGTCAGTTTAGTACTCTGTTGAGTCCTCCAGCTTTGCGATACCAAATTCTTGGAATAACCCTTTAATTGAAAAAAGGAACCATGAACAGACAAGGTGAAATAACAGTCGGCACAATCAATTTTGAATTGTGTTGACTTTCAAAACATTAATGTTTCCATGAAGGAAGTGTAGGAAAACGGTGATGTTGCTTTGGTTTCATAACAAAATTCGTAACATGTCCTCAGCAGAAAGACAGCCCTGGCCTTTTTAGTTTAAACCTTAAAATGTATCTCTGTTTTCCTGTCAAGCATCATCCTGCAGTCATGCCAACAATGGCCGTCACCTTCAAAAAGATGGCAACAGTCGCCTACTGAAATAACAAAAGTGTCCATTCATTTGCCAACACAGGGAAAAGGGAACAGCGAATATGGACGGATGTACAAATGAAATAGCAGAACCAGTGACTGAAATACACCACAGTCTTGCAAATACCTTCTCCTATATTATCTGTTTGATCATAAAGCCATGTAAGCCCCCGAAATATGCTTCTATAAACGGCTCTAACTGGCCCAAATTTCATTGTATTTTTCTCTTTTATGCATTGTTTTTTTTAGCAAAAACACAACCAGAAAGAAAAACTTTGATGGAGTACCAAAAAATGAATACATACAATTGTAAGGAGACAAGGAGCAAATTTGAAACACTTTAATTGAATGCACGTCTCTCTGTCTCTCTCACACACACACACACACTTTAGTGGTTTGTTCTTCTGCCTTCTCATGGCCAGTTGTTGCAGCATGGCAGAGGTGGACGTGGCTGATCTTCCTAATGCACCCTCCTCTAATGCAGAGGTCATGAATTAGTCTGAAATACGGAGCGGCGGCCGCTGCCAACCTCATCTGCAAAGTGAGTGAAGTGCAGAAGACGGCCTGAGATGCAGCGTCAGGCTGTTCTCAATACAGAAATCTGGCATGTCTGCAGCGCCGGCCCTGCTGCTCCGACTCAGAAACGAGATATTACATTGTGTCATGTCGGAGTCCTCGTTTTGCTCCGCAGCTAAGACTGCATCCAGCTCCGACTGAAGATAATATTGACTGATTGGCCTCATTTTATAAACCCGGGCATTAATTAGAATTTCTATGAGTAATAAAAATGTATTGGATTTCCATTATTATGGCGAGAGAAAGATAAGGGGCTCTTTTTGTCTGAGCGGAATTTCTCGGCTTTGCGCCGCTTAAAGCGCAAGCGACTCTTTAAAAGTGGAGAAGGGGGGGGGGGAAAAAGATACGACATGAAGCAGACATTGCTTTTTCTAATTTCCGATTGTAATTTCATTTCCCTAACCTTTTCGGACCATTGTGGAAATTAAAAAACTAGGCATTCCAGAGAAAATACTAATTTAATTTCGGCCCCAAAAAGCAACTCTTTTATCTACGTCTTTCTACTGTGTTCCCAAAAGGTCTCTTGTTTGGTTTGATTGTGAAGTAATTATTCACTGATTGATATAAACTCAAACAATAGTTTTAGCTTTTAGTGCAAGATGTCACCGTGATGATTAACAGGCAACTACACTTTTGATTGATTCTGCCCACTAGCAACAAACCAATTTAAATAAGGTTGTGCTCTACCATTTGAATGATTTGTAAATATTTACCAAAAGCCTCCACATAAAAAAAATGAAGATCTGTCTGTACATCGATACTTCAGTGAGTTTAAGGAGGAGTATCAACTCGGTCTAGTGTTAACGTACAAAAACAATTGATTAGCTCCCCTTTCGTTTACCTGAGTAACAATTCATTTTGATGATGCGTATGAATCAAAATATGTGTCTGGTTGGTTTGATGCTGCTGCAAAGGTGTTTGACGGAACCAGTAAACAGTGATATATTTGACACGCAACAAAATATGTTCACCTCACTTGACTTTATTTAATTATGTTGTTACAGTAAAAATGTTGGGAATACATTTGTCTGAGAACTATTGTTTTGAAACTAAGCGCACATAATGATACATCATTTTACTTAAGAAAGGTTTTGAATGCAAGACATTTACTTCTAGTCCAGTATTTTCACTGTATGATGCTGAATCTTTTACTTTAGTTGCTGTAAAGAACTTTTAACAGGTTATGAAACGGTCTCAATTAAATACTGATGATGCCTCTATATGACCTAGGTAAGATAACAAGACCATCAGCGAGAAGGTTGACTATTTTTAGTTATTCCAAATGCTTGTCATCGGTGCCACCGAGTCTAATTCTGCATGAAATCAGATGAAATCATGCAGGTTCACTGGAAACTCTTTCAGCTCAGACTCCTGCAGGAGGGAAGGGAACCAGGACTCACAGAGCCTGCCGCAGTAAAATTTTCGAAAGGGACTCTGGTTCTCGGAAACACTAGCACGGGGACCGCCAAAATCCACACTAAATGAAAGTTCCTCATCGAAGCTTTAAGTCAAGGGTGTCCAAACTTTTTTTTAAAGAGGGCCAGATTTGATAATGTGAAAATGCCCATAGGGCCAACAGTCCCTGCTGACTTTATTTTAAACAGTAAACGTTGCCTATAAATACACTATTATTTAATCATTTTATTTTCAATGACACAGCAAATAGCAATGTAACCAAATGTAAGCATTCAGGTGTGAACAAATCTCAACAACTATTCTGCCTTTCTTTCACATGTTGAAAGTCAGTTCAAATAAAGGAAAAAAGGTAATTACCTAGAAATTGATCAATATTTTCACCTCAAGACAATCTTAAATATGACTTAGTAAGGGAAATGAAAAGTTGTCTGACATTTAAGTTCTACACACATGAAACTTGCCGTGGTCTTTTGTCAAAGATCATTCAGAAAGTAATCTTTTGTGTTATATCTACAGTTCAAAATTTGAAAGTAAGTGCCATAAGTCCAAGTGTATATATGTATCAGTGGCTTTGGCTTTTCAGCGTTAATAGTGACAAATGTTTCCATTTGAAAAAAAACTTGGTCGTCAAAACTTTCTAACAGAAATTCAAAACACTCAGAAACTAGAATTTGTTAAATTCTGATAATCAAGCAGGGAGAAAAGAAAAGTAACATGTCCCTTTCAATCGCTGCAAGAGATCAGTGTGGATAACCCACTTCGTTCAGCAGTCATGCGCGCATCGATCCCATCGATAATAGGAATTGCATGTTGAATTTATATCATTTATTCATTCTGTTGACAGAAGGCGCGGGCCGTATACAATCTGACCTCAGGCCGTGATTTGCCCGCGGGCCGGACTTTGGACATGCCTGCTTTAAGTGAAGGATCTGAAATAGATGACACATGCACAGAGACGGAGCAGAGTTTCTCTTCCTGTCTCACTTAGGCAGCAGCAACCATTTAACATTTACAGTGTTTAATCAGTAGAAGATGCAGGAAGCCGGTTACAGGATTAGTTTAATCAGCCTTATCCTCTGCTCCTCTTCCTAGCTCATTACCGTGATCAAGGTGCACATCAACAGGTGAGGCTGATCAACCTCAGATACCTCAACAGACACCAGCTCTATTTGTTCTCCTAATAATTCCCAGCAGTTAATTATTTACTATTTTAAGAATAAGAGGCTACGACCACCAAATCTTCTGAATTAGCAGGAAAGTAAGAATGAGTTGTGTATATTCTGGAAGTATATTTGCGAAGCAATAATCAGACTTTAGAGTGGGGACCAAGTAATAAGTGCTTTTTTTTTTTTTAGAGGGACAAATATTGTCACAGCAACAAGCGAACGGGACGGGCTTGTCGGCCACATTAATCAGACTCATCACATCCTCTCATTAATTAACGGTGTTCTGTGCGATCTTCCCTTTTTTTAAAAGCTTGTTTCAGCAGTCTTCCCCCTCGTGCAGCTGAACGTTCACTGTCTGCTGCAGACACACTTAAGATAATGAATAGCTGGAGGAGGCTGCCATTCTTTACTGCAGCCCAGTAAAAGGCCACCCTGTCTGGATCCACCAGGCAAAAAGGAGATGAAGTAACAAAGGGAACATCTTTCCGGCAGCATTTGGTCGGACTGCGCTAATCTGCGCGCTGAATCTCTTCTGGATTTAAGTGAAATCAGATGGTTGTATTATGCTCTCATGTCATCATTTATGCCACTATGACAGATCCGAAAAGGCCACCGGAGAGGAGATCAAATGTCTATTCACTTTCTTTACCTCTTTTGCGTAGTCCCCTTCCTGTGACTGTCTATGACTCTCCACGGGAAGGTCAGCTGTATCTGTTCATTGCCAATAACTAAAATAGGTAAAGGTCAACATGAGACAAGCTGGGAGGATTTAAAGGGGGTGATGAAACCATTGGCTTTTAATTGTCATCATAGTCATCTGCCAAGATGTTGCTGGCAGCATCTTTGAAACCTGTTTCAGCGTTTTCTACCGACTTCATCTCAAATGAGCTAAATTGTGGGTATAGGTACTTTTAATTACCCTTTTTTGAGCCACAAGAAAAAAAAATGGTTGTGAAGTGCTACTTGGTAAAAAATCTTTTTTTGGCATCTTTAGTGTCATGTTTGGTAATAAGTTCTGAAATTCTCATGTTACATTAAACTCTCACAAGCTAATTATTATTTTTTTAAATGGTCATGATCATGATGTCAGTGCTTTGAGTTACATAGAGAGAAAGAGAGCTGCTTGCTCTGTGAACTCAAATGTAGATACAAACTACTACTTGCATATACTTGCATATAAAAAAATGTATATATACTGTATATGTATATATACTACACACATACAGCAGTGGCTCCATATTGCACGTCTGACTGGTGGTGGATCATTCCTTTGCTCCCTAGAAAGAAACGCTTGCAGCCTTAAATCAGTCAAAACAAATCACATTCGACATGTCTTTTATGCAAGACAGAGTAAACCATCTCCAACTAAAGCCTGAAATGGGTCAGGGGATATTTAGGGACAAGACAGTGTTTGGGGAAGTGAAGAGAGGAGGATTCTGAGGGATTTGAAAAGCTGTTTGTTTCATTACTATTTGTTATTGAAGCAGACGGGATTATGTTGCTGGACTTGCTTTTTAGGGCCCGAGCACCGACAACGTCGGGCCGCGAGGTCCCTATTGAAACTGTAGGAATTATTATTATTAGGCCCGAGCACCGACAACGTCGGGCCGCGAGGTCCCTTTTGAAACTGTAGGAATTATTATTATTAGGCCCGAGCACCGACAACGTCGGGCCGCGAGGTCCCTATTGAAACTGTAGGAATTATTATTAGGGCCCGAGCACCGACGTCGGGCCGCAAGGTCCCTATTGAAACTGTAGGAATTATTATTATTATTATTATTATTATTATTATTATTCTCTCCAATGAAACGCCATTTTGGGGGCTTTATCATGTCCCCAACATCCTCATATTTGGCAAGCATATCAGGACTGCGGGAAAATTTGATATTTTATGGGTCTAATGCTCGAGCATGACAAAATTGCTCGCTAGCGCACCCTAGAAATCTGACCGGCATCGCCTTGCGGCGCCTCTCACCCAGTATGTCCGATTTACTTGAAATTCGACACACATGTCCAGCTCCGCCTACTCTACAAAAAAGCCAATGAGAACCCTAAGCTCCGCCTCCCAACATTTTCCGCCATTTTGAATTTTGTGAAAAACACATTTTGGCAAACTCCTCCTACACGCTGGGTCTGATTGGTACCAAATTTGCTGTGGATCATTATTGGATCTATATAATCAAAAGTTACTAAAAGCTTATTGATATCTCATTGCATTAAGAATATATGGACCAATGAATTTCATAGGGGCGTGGACTTTTACAGCAATATATATAACTTCAAAACCATGTGGCCTATCCTCACGAAATCTGTAGCATATGTTCACATTGTGTCCTGTAACATACCCTCAAATTTTTATTCCATACAACCACTTGGGGGTGATGCAGTAATACTTCCATTTCTTTGCATTTTTAGGCATTTTACATCGTTTTCAGGCATTGTACTTTAACGAACTCCTCCCACAGAATTTATACGATCAACTTCAAATTTGGTCAAGATGATCGAAAGACATTAATGATGAAAAGTTACTAAAATGGTCTACTGACATTGAACGACCTTCGTTTTATGTGGCGCCCATGTCACGCACATTTCGTGTCGTTCGCCATGAAAGAGGAAGTTGTTGTAACTCCAAGGTACTTTATTCAATCTGCCCCAAATTAGTTATGCATGATGCTGGTCCAGGCCTGAGTACATTTCCATGCCAACATTTTCACAAAGTCATAGCGCCACCTACTGGCAAAAGGAAATGACAAGTTTTATACTTTGATGTACACTGACTAGGAAGTTACCCAGATCAGTCTCAAATTTGGTAAGCTAAGCCGTAAGACATTGATAATGCTTCATCATGAATATTGTGAGTTGTCGTTAAACGCTGTTGCCGTGGCAACGCGTCATTCGCCTTCAAAAATGAAGCTTATTTTTCTGTGACTCAGGATGCTCAACAAGCCTTGGAACTTTGCACAGGTGTCATAGGTGATGGAAATAAATATTTCATATGGCTTTTTGGCTTGACCCTTTCAAATTGCCTCGATAGCGTCCCCTACAAATATTCAAAATCGCAGCCCCAGCACTACGTTTGACCTACATGTATGGAATTTGGTAGGCACATGTATCACATGAAGACTTAAAAAAAAGTGTCTTGGGACCATGCTCTAAAATTAACGGGAAGTCGGCCATTTTGATTTTTGTGTGAATTTCCCCATGATTTCTAGTCGCTATACTTTAACGAACTCCTCCTAGGGACGTTGTCAGATCCTTTTCAAATTTGGTCAGTATAATCTAAAGACCTTTGCTGTTAAAAGTTACTCAAAGCTTTACGTTTTATGGAATGGCGTAGCCGTGGCGTGGCGGCCATTTTACGTAATTCGCCGTTAAACAACAACCCGGATGTAACTCCACAAAACGCAGCCCCGGCACTACGTTTGACCTACATGTTTGAAATATGGTAGGAACATGTATCACATGAAGACTTAAAAAAAAGTGTCTTGGGATAATGCTCTAAAATGAACATGAAGTCGGCCATTTTTGATTTTTGTGTGAATATTCCCATGATTTCTAGTCGCTATACTTTAACGAACTCCTCCTAGAGACTTTGTCAGATCCTTTTCAAATTTGGTCAGTATAATCTAAAGACCTTTGCAATTAAAAGTTACTCAAAGCTTTACGTTTGATAGAATGGCGTAGCCGTGACGTGGTGGCCATTGTAGGTGATTTGCTATTAAACAACAAGCTGATGTAACTCCACTGGACTTGCTCAAATATGTCCCAAACTTGCCATATTTGATAACAGTCATGGCCTGAGGATGTCTACAAGCCAATTTTCACTCAAAGTTATAGCGCCACCTACTGGCAACAGGAAGACAGCGTTATGTGACAAACTGAATCCGATTTATATGACATTTACATGATGTGGTCTATACTTGATGTAGAGCAACACAATGCATGTTTGCGCGTGTTCTCTAGCGCCACAAAGTGGATACAGGAACTGGTGGAATATTTGCACTACATAATTTCCAGCGTCACACAGTCCAAGCATTAAAAATATGTCTAACTTGTGGGCACGCTGTCTGATGGTCGCAGATATTCATGGCCGCTTCTGCCGGCGTCCCGCCAGTACCCCCGAGACGCGGGAAAGTGCGAGGGCCCGTTCATCGCTGCTCGCAGCTTTAATTTTTGTTGTTGTTATTGTTTAGCAAGTTGAACTAGGCCAAAAGGGCAAAGCACTGTAAAATGCAAGAGATTATTTTAAGGTCGCCAATTTACTGTAAGCTGTTTACATAATGAACTCCCTGGATAGTTAGTTTTCCCAGACTTGGTCAGGGTATCTGGGGCTGCTCTGTACCGGCTGTGAGCATGGCTACATATGTCCTGTGCCAGCATTAACATACTGTACAAATGTGTATACAGTACAAATTAGTGGCGGGCCGTGCATTTTATACCTGGGCCTTCTGTGCTGTCCTACTACAGTTGAATAACCTAATTATGAGCCACAGCTACGTTTATTATTTGTTTCTAGGGATGTAATACACGTATTCGTATTAAACCGTTCGGTACGAGGCTTAGGAACCGAACAATATGTTTGAATAATACTAGTGCATTTGGAAAATGCAGAAGCTTTTAAATTGTGGTAAATATAATGTTTTCGGTGGACTGCGCTCACGTAGGAGACGACGGGCTTTGTGACCTTTGAACCCGGAACAAAACAAATCAAAACAAAAAACAGCTGAGGCTACGCTAAACTAGCTTAATGGGAAAACAACCGCGGCAAACCCCGCGATGACGGGATGCTTCGTCATTAACGGACATGTCAGAATCAATGTAATTAACACAATCACAAGAACAAACTCACATGAACCAGTCACATATATTTATGTGACAACAAAGCATGATAAATCAATCCAGCAACACTGCAGCGCTAACACGCGTATTCCGCCGCACACTGAAGAGCACGAGCCAGTCAACTATTATTCACATCAGCGGGAGCAATATTAACCATATCATAAAAACGACACAATAGAAAATCTAACAGTAGTAACGCTACTGCAGATGTAAAAACACAAAAGCACTTCACTTACCACAGCTGATGTTCACTTAAAGACAAAGTCCATCCTTTTTTATTTTGTTAACAAAGAGTTTAATACTTGTTCAGAACACGATCAGTTCAGTTCCAGTCAGAGGTCCTCCTGCGAACGTGTTCGTTGAGTTGTAAATCCACTCGGGTCACAGCAAAAGTTTCATTCTTAGCCATAAAATGTGCAACGCTTCTCCGCAGCTATCAGCCAGAAATACCTTTAGTACAAATCCTTTTCCATGCTAGCTGTGGGGTTGACCACTCCTTTGATACGATGTCCAGTTTTTCTGGTCTTGAGAAATCCGTTTCTCCTCCAGCCATTGAGTGTTAAAGAACACAGCTAGGTAAAAAAAAAAAAGAATCCACACCAAGCAAAACGCTAAAAATGTCATAACTTCTCTTACTTATGTTTCAACCGGAACTCTTACTAAATACTAAGATCTGCTAGCTAGCTTTCTGTTTGACAAAAGTCAGGCTGGCCCACTGACAATCACGGCACACGTTAATGCAGACGTACTTGGCAGGCTACCTGGGTAGCAGTGGCACGTCAAAGAATACACCCAACATGTCAAACTAAAGATCTGATTGGTTGAAGACTATGACAATCAACAATATCGTCCCCATTTATTTTAATCTGCAAAGTCTACCTAGAGGGCTTCGGGCCTCTATCCTTACATAGAGAAATAGGGGCTGAATCTGATTGGATAAAAGCTCTCCTTAAAACAAGCTGTGCTGGAAGCAGAGCAACAGAGGAAGACAGTAGCTGTGCAATGAGAAAATAAGCTAATGGGAAAATAATTATAATACATGTAGTGTATTTGTGAAAAATTATTAAATTATAAAATAGCTACAACTTTGTGATTCTGTTTAGGCCAGCAGAGAAGGCCTTCTTGAGAGGGGAATACAATGTTCCTTAAAAAATATTTATTTGTGTCACAATAGGAAATTCAATGGAAGGAAGGCACACAGACCTTAAACTGTCTTTAATTTTGGATTTATCCAAAATGAATTATTTGCACTTGAAAAGAAAAGAGTCTTATCTTGCGCTGTGCTTATGCAATGACAGCCGCAAAGTACAAGAAATCGGTGCACGCCTTTGGTGTAGGCCTTCAAGAACCACACGACAGCTGAAAAACATAAGTTTAAAAGAAACTGCAAAGCTGAAATGTTTCTCTAAGTGGGTGTCTTTGGCAGCCTCGTGTACTATCGCAGATATGTCCCTATTGACTTATTTCAGTCCCCATATAGAGGTCAGGCAATGACGCCGTAGCGCCGAGAGGGGCTGTGGACCCTTCCATCTTCACACCGCACTGCTACACATGAACACCGCATCGCACGCACACACACACAGACTGTAGATTAGGGGTGGGAATCACCAGAGGTCCCGCGATACGATATTATCACGATACTTAGGTCACGATACGATATTATCACGATACTGCGATATTATCACGATACTGCGATATTCTGAGTATTGAGATACCATAGGCCTATATTGCGATTTATTACTTTTTCAACTTCAAATTATGTCCCCAAAGGAAAACTGTGTCAACATGTTTTATCGAATAAGATAAAGTTTTCAGTCTGTTCATCTCACTTCAATCATTTTTATTGCAGCAAAATAGGATTGTCAAGCAGACAGACTGACCAACAATGTCATAAATGTTGCATGAACCTGACAAACTGAACTGTTTGTATTACTACATAGTCCAACCTAACTAAATGCAAACGTGTGGACTCAGTATATGAACTATAACTTATATAAGTAGGATATAAGAGTTATATAACTCAGTATAACTTGCGATGCGTGGACGTCAAGGGCGCTGCACTCTCCCCATGAGCCTGGCTACTGTTGGCAGATTTAACCCCGTTGTGAGGCCAGATGTCTCTCTTTGTTTTGACCAACTTCCTACCAATCACGCTGACCTGGGACCTTTGCTGACCTCACCAGAAAATAACTCAGCACCATCTAGTGGACTGAAAAAATAATTGATTTGATTTTTCTAAAAAAAAAAAGATCAAAACTTGGCGTCCGTGTATCGATACAATATCGCCACGCAAAATATCGCGATACTATGCTGTATCGATTTTTTCCCCCACTCCTACTGTAGATGCATGAACTTGCGAGCAAACACCGACGAGCAGGCATGTACTCGCACATAAACACACATATGCAGTCTGACGCTTACGTACACAAACACATATATGGAGTTATTTCTCGCTCTGGCACGCTTCCACTCGATGAAACACACACACACACACACACACACACACA
This sequence comes from Anarhichas minor, assembly GCF_050575085.1. Lineage (NCBI taxonomy): Eukaryota > Metazoa > Chordata > Actinopteri > Perciformes > Anarhichadidae > Anarhichas > Anarhichas minor. The sequence goes on from NW_027466447.1 coordinate 2,037,235, forward strand.
CACACGCTGAGCGAGGAGGCCAGATGGAATCACAGCGTGGGCTGTTGGCCTTTCACACTCCGGAGACTTGATTTCTCACTGTTTCTTCTCCTTCCCCAGCCCTTTTTCCCCCCCTCTCCTTCCTCATCCACTTACCCCAGTTCCTCTGCACTCTCTCCTCTTTGTCAGCGCGCCCTCGCCTCCATTTCCCATTTTTCTTTTCTTTCTATCTGACCTTTTTATCTGTCCTCCGATTGCCTTTCCATTTTTGCAAACAATACATGACAGAGGTCGATTGTGTTGAGCACATTGTTCAATTCAAAATGAGGCAACATTTTTCTGAAACCACTTGAAATGTATAGTGAAAGGTCAAGAGTTATGGCATAGTGACGCCGGAGAAAAAAACCCTTCATCCCTCAGCTGTCCTGAGCTATAACCAGGAAGCGCACTTTCAGTCTTCCTTAATCAAATCAGAGGCAAGAGAAGAGAGGGAGAAATGCTTAGTCCTCCAACCCTATGGGTTGTCTGTGCCGTAAATATTGATTACAGGTTGAAGGCAATTAGAATAATGTAGCGAAAAACCTTGCAGCCTCTGCCAAAACCTTCTTGGCTTTGGCATGCAGTTTATAGAATGAAGATGGTGGAGAAAGTTTGCAAGCGGGGCCGGGTTCTGATTTAAGATAAAATTGGATATTTGTTAAAGTCAATACAGTGGATATTGTTTCGATATTTATTGCATACAAATGAACTGTAAATGTTTTGGTCAGTTTGGCCCAGTTTACATTCATACTACTACCACTCGGAGAGAATTTGTTTACCTTGAATTTATTAGGCCTATACTTTGGGCACCGTTTTCAACCATTTATCTAATTAATTATTGCCCTAAAGCTAGCAAATTAGTATTGGGTACCTGATTTCCCAGGTACCCATGGTTGGTAATCGCTTCAAGAGACCGTTCGGTACCTGTACGAGTGCAGGTTTTTAGTGAGTGACACTAGGCAAGAAGTAAAACTTTGTGCTATGACATATATGATTTATGACATATGATGGTTGGAAATGTCTTCAGTGGAACGCTGACCATGTACCTGATGGCGAATCATGACATAATCTGTGAGGCCTCTTGATACCAGGCTGCAGATGGCAAACACCCCAGGCTCCTGATTCACAGCACAGCATGGGGAGCAGTCCGGTTCTGTCTTATAGTGTCCGATACAGCTCAGGGCAAAGTCTGTATCACACACACACCCTCTCTGTCTCTCTCTCTCTCTCTCTCTCGACACAGGCTTTGTGTCAAAATGTCGTATAAATATTTAAAGTCTGATCAAGGGACAGTCAGGCAGCCGGAGATTCCCGGAGGGTCCAAACTACCAGTTCTAGCTGTCAATGCAATCCATTTTTTGGTCAGACTCCACTCATTCCCACAAGTCTGAGTGTGATCAACTCTAACACACACACACACACACACACACACACACACACACACAGTCCCTTTCTTTATCACTACAACCATTCAATCAGCAACACAGTAGTAGTGCTCTGTTGAGTATGCTTCAAAACTCACACTGGACTGAAAAAAAGTCTACACTAGATAAAGCTTAGCTCTTACTGAGAAAACTTAAACCAGAACTGCACCTTTATTCCTTGTCCTTACAACTGCCCCCAACAGGTTCATCGACCAGACCTACATTACAGTACTCGTGATTTTCTAGGTTGCAGCAACCATAGGGGGCAAGTAACCAACTCTGCCTGTAAGTGACTGACACATCCACCTCAGGTAAGAATCGCCCTACTGTGAGCTACTGTAATGTTATTTTACCCAACTGAGACCAAATAAAGCGTACTATATGATGATGATTCAGTCTCTACATCCATAAAGATCCTACAGCCCAACTCGACTCTGGTTTTACAAATAAATCAGTCCTGCTTGTCCATTCAGTCCCACCGAAGGCAGGAATGTAATGACGGTTTTACCTTAAATAAACATGGGGACCCCTGTGGCCCCTCCAGTTCCTCCCATAACCGCCACCCAGCCCTGAGAGCAGGTTTAAGGATGGTCTGACACATGGCTACTCTCAAACTGACAAGGGAGTATGTGCAAGTGCAGGCATGTGGGGGTCGTTTATATTTGCTTACATTCGTAAATATACATGCGCAAACATTTGTCGTTCATGTGATACCTGTGTTTGTGTGAGAGGGGGATGTTGTGCTACTTTCATGAAGGCTAAGGTTTCATGCTCCTGTCAGTGGTCCCTTTGGGCGATGCGTCATCATTGAATGACACACATATGACAGAATAGTTTGACATTTTGACATTTAAATGATAAGATTGATACCACCCTCGTGTTTGTCTGAAGCCAGGAAGTGATTAGCTTAGTATTAAGACTGGAATAAGATAGCCTGACTCAGTTTAAATTTAAAAAAATCCACCTGTCAGACAGTCAAAAACTCAACAATCATGTATCTTTTTTTTTTAATCCTATATCTGAAATGGAAAAATAAGTCCAAGCTAAGCTAATGCCTGCTCTATCTTAATATTTAGTGTAATCGACAGACAAGTTCCTCCACACAATCCTCCTCTGTGCACTGACTGGAGGCCTAAGCTCCCGCAGTAACTCGGTTAACAGCATTTTGCCAGAAATCAATGAAACAAAATGTAGTTAGGAAATATTCAGGTTCAGACCCAGCCAGCACTGACTCACAGCAGCCTGATGACTGATAGAGGAAGCAGACTGGTCCCATGGAAACTAGACCACATTGAATGCTAATTTTGTAGATATTAACTGGTAGTCTATTTGGCAGGCTGTATGTTTATGTCAATGAGAGTACAAACTTAGCAGATATACATGCTAATTCACAAACTAGAAAAACTGCCTGGGCAAAGTATTATGAATATGCTCTTTATCAAATTTTTTGTTTCAAATTAAATGAGAAAGCTTTTTTGGAGTTACAACTACTCATGCTTTGTCATAGAGACTAGGACTAAACAATAACACTATCTGAGACACAGCAGTAAGGCTTGTGTCCAAAATGAAAATGGTTCATCCTCAGAGGAGTATGCACGTTCTCAACCTCAAGGAATCTCACCATTAGGTTTTGACATTTCTAATGGTAGGATGAGAGGAAAAGTTAGAAAGAAACCAACAAGAGACACAGCATTGCTTTGAGCTAAATGCTAAAAACCAGCAAGGCAATAACACGTTAACATGAGAACAAGGCTAATATGTGTATGTCCAGAATCTTAATGTAACATGTTAGCATGCTAAGATTTGCTCATTAGCACAAAATACAAAGTGAAACTGAAGCTGATATCATTAGTTTTGCTGGTTATTAAAACCAAAGCCATAAACCAAAGTATTGGATGAAGTAAAGTGTACTCCTGATGCTGGCGCTAAAAGACGAAAAGTTACGGGATCACCAAAGTTATTACAAATCATCAAGAGGAGGACATGAATGTGTGTACCAATTTGTATGGTAATCCATCCAATTGTTGAGACATTTCACTCACAACCATAAATGTTAACCTTGTGGTCGTGCTAGAGGAAAAGTCAGGGGATCACCATGGTTTAAATAAGATTCACCCTCTGCGGACTATGAATGACTGTACAAAATATCATGGCAATTCATCCAAGGGTTGAGATATTTCAGTCTGGACCAAAGTGGTGGACCCACCAATCAACATGGCCACCCCTAGTGGGATCTTGCCAGCATGGCTAAACACATAATGATTCATCTTCTTCATCCTCTGGGAACCATGAATGTCCATGTTGAGATATGTTGGAGTGTTCTCTGACTGACACACTGGTATATCGAATCAGATCAGATGTGTGTTAAACAAGCTATATGTAGACCATTCAAAGCACCAGCCATTTCAAAGTAGGGGTGGTATCGTTTGACTTTACATAATCTAAATGAAAACAGTACAAATGGATCATTTTATAGCTGACAGGAGATCATGTCAGATCCCCGAACTGATCTCTAAACCTCTGAGTTTTCTCCCTTTCATCTTTGATCCTCCTCTATCGTCTCTCTCAAAAAGCCCCAGAGGAGTTTGTGAAACAGAAACACGTCAGGCAGATTAAACAGGGGGCCCCTCAATAAGGAGACCATAAACGGGCTGAGAGTAGACTGCGTGTGTGTGTGCGTGTGTTTGTGTGTGGAAGGGCAGATTGCAAGAATATGCTAGTAGAGGGGAGAATGCTACTCCTTCGCGTCGAAAGGAGTCAGCTGAGGTGGTTCGGGCATCTAATTAGGATGCCTCCTGGACGCCTCCCACTGGAGGTTTTCCAGGCACGTCCAACTGGGAAGAGACCCCGGGGAAGACCCAGAACACGCTGGAGGGATTACATCTCCCAGCTGGCCTGGGAACGCCTCGGGATCCCCCAGAATGAGCTGGAACATGTTGCCGGTGAGAGGGAAGTCTGGGTCAGCCTGCTTGGCCTGTTGCCACCGCGACCCGACCCCGGATAAGCGGAGGAAAATGGATGGATGGAGGGGAGAATGGAAAGCAAGTGCCAATTGCGTTTAGATGCACAAAATATTCCAGTTTTTGCCCGTATTCCAAAAAAGACAATATTCCTACTAATGTTGAGTTCGAGAGCCTCTTAAACTGTGGGAATTGCCACCTTTGACCCAGTAATACTAAAAGTCAGCCGGTTCCAATTATGAACAAAAGCATTTAATACTTCTGATGCTAAAACAGTTGCATAGTGAAGTACATTATTTACAGTTACATAGAATATGACCCGCTCACCCCGGAAACGTTACCACCACACCGTGGAACAGGAGCAAGAGAACGGAAGTTCTTTCTCTCCCGCCTTACATAGTTCAAAAAACATCCCATAATGTCCGTAGTTCCTATTGGCTAAATCCAGCTGGCTCCTCCTATCTCAGCCAGCTAGGACCCCCCTGGCTCGGGTGATGCTCCTTCTGCGTCCGCTGCAATTGCCTGTCTAGAAATCTCTGTCTATCCCTCTGCTACTCTTTACAGTTTAATACATTCAATGACTGTCTTTTATGGCTTAACACTTCTATGATAAACATACTATATAAAGATAAGGTTTTGCAACTTTTGGCAAAAACTTCACAAGTTTCACAAGCATAGAGCTAAAGGTGCTACAAATTCTACTAAGATACACTTCTAACTACAAATCACTTGTAACTACAAATCCTAAAACACTTCTACAATTATGAATCTTCTAATTATGTATTCCAAGACACTTCTAATTATGATTTCTTAATTATGAATTATTAAACACTATTATAATTTCTTAAAGCACAGTTCTAAACCCAAATTTCCTACACTAAGCTGTTTACACCACTAATAAAAAGGAGATTTCAACTAATATTCCTGTTAACATGCATCCAGTTAATTAAAATAACTTTCCCTCCTTTTCCAACTGCAGTCATGTTGCTCCGCGGTGTACCCTCGTTGTCACCATTCTGCAAGTTGTGCAAAACTGCGTTCCTCAAGCAATCCTTTTTCTTTTGTTTTTTATTTACGGCCACACACGACAATAGACTCTAACACATATACACATGCACAGAATGCAACAGGCAAGACAAAAATGCTACATTCGGAATATCCAAATGAAATATACAAGACCTGTATCAAAGTCATAATATTGTCATTAATAATAGTGGAATATTAGTTGTGCATGTAATTGTAGGCAACGTGCATGTTTTTTTGCATGTAAGCGTATTAAAGGTGGAGTCTGTGATTCCAATCCTATACACTTTTCGTCAAATTCTGTGAATGTCTCCTCACGGTCCGCTAGCTGTCCGCTCTGTGTAAGAAAACACAGCCCTGGCTCTGTAAATGGGAAATAAACAAAGTGCCTCGGACCGAGCTACACACCACTATTACAGCCAATCAGCAACAGGGGAGCGTTCATGCTCATGCACAGGACAGGGGAAAGGCCATGGATGTAGAAAGAGAAAGGCAGTCGGAGCGAGAGGGACGGTAAATCTCGGGGGTGGGGGGTATTTGTTTTAGTGTTTAGTTCAAATATCAACAATCTTTCACCAGAATTGCTGACAAAGTGCATGTTTGTGTCCACTTTATGTGTGTGTGTGTGAAAAGAAAAGAAGTTTCTGTGCTGTAAATACGCTCAGACTGTGGGGAGAAAGAGAGAGTTGGCAAACCCACTTAGCTAAAATTGCTTCCAGCTTTAAAATAAAAGAGGAAATACCATTCTGGGGAAGAGATCCTCTGCGTCTGTGTTAAACATCATAGGCAATGTTCATGTCTGCAGAGTTTTAAGTTGAAACACCTGCTCAAAGAGGCCCTGTCAAGCTGAAAAGCCAGTTTTTCTGTGTTCGTTATTGAAGTTTGTCTTCCATACAAAAAAGATTTGGACTGGAGATAGTTGTCATGTAATGGCCCCGGTTAACCTGCTGGGTCCATTAGCATTTAGTCCGGCTCAGGAATGCAGAAATGTTCCACAGACAAAGGCACACTGGCGGACCCAGGAGAAAATCACAAGGATCCGCTTGTATTGAACATGTGCTGCGAACAGAATCTTGAACATAAAACTGCCTTTTCAGGGCTACTCTTCTGTTCTGTTTTTACAAGTCTATGTAGAGAGGTGGGCATGCATAATCCACAACTGCTGAGCCAGTTTTCACTACTGCGGCACAAAAAGGGCTTTAAAATCTAAACTCAACACATTAAGTGGATTCAATAGATTGCGTTAGAGCGCAATGGCCTGGTTTCAATTGTTTTTGTTAAAAAGAATATGAAAATAATTGTGTGTGATGTCACGATACCAAATCATTGATTTCGGACGCAGCCATCGTTTCTTGGGGAGCTGATGATGGAAGTAGCCACCGAGTGAGACATCTCGCTTCTTTCTCATATCTGTTAAGAGTTGCACATCCACAGTACCAAACAGGCAGGATGTACAGATCAGGCAGCGAGTGACATGTGGGCTGATAGATGTTATGATAACGTGATATCGGATCAGCGCATAGACTTGCCCGATCCCCTGATCCTTTATTTTAGGCCGTATCGGAGGCATTTGAGATACTGGCATCGGAACAACTCCAGCCAGCAGACACGGAATAAAAACACATTTTGGATTGAATTTATTCTCAACTTGCTGGCACATAGTTAGGATACACACACCTAAGTGCTCGGCGATAGCTACACTGAGGTCATGTCCTTCAATTTTGGTGGAAATTGGATGTGAATGTTTAGTGACTACATCAACTTTTAATAAGAGGTTTAGGCCTCGTGCTATGAAGTTTACATTTCACACAAGGGAAGTGGAAGCTAGACGTTGTGGTGGTCAAAACTCACAGCGGTGGGTCGTCCTGACCAGTGGTTCTCAACTGGTCTGGCTGCGAGACCCACCATCACCCCTTATTGACAAGCCGCGACCCACGACCCAAATTATATATATATATATATATATATATATATATATAATTTGTAATTTGGGTATATCTATATTTAAGAAGTCTAGTAGTAGTAACGTCTCTGTGTAGTAAACAACTGCCAAATCAAATAAAGAAAGTACACATCAATTATATTTTAACAATTATTATTCAAATTTTTCAAATTTGACTGGATGGATTAGAAATAATACATAGAAATACTTAAATAAATGTTCTTCTCATTTCAAGTAAAATAACGGCTGGATAAAAAAATAAATTACGCAACGAAATTCATTTTAGAAAAAGTTATTTTCACTGAATTGCCCTGTAGCTTTAAATTCAGTTCATTCAGGGTGAAGTGAAAAAGCCACAATATTATATTTGTCTCATCTTCTAAAAAGAGAAATTAGTGTTGGAAGAATTCACCTATACAAGTATGTCCAGTCAGAGTCTAATGACTCTGGTCTCTCTGGCCATTTTTCTCTTTTGGAAATCGTCCTATGATTTGACTTTCACAACTCACACCTCAATAGTCCTGCTCTGCTATCTATATCCTCGTCTCTCCCCCGTGTGTCACGGTGTGTGTACATCTCACTCAAGTCAGGAAACGTGTCAGAATACCCATATTTGATTGGCTGAGCTGCATCACGTGATGTGATTCACAACGTATTAGTCTGTGTTTTTCCTGCACCGCTGAACAAGTGCCGTAAATGCTGGAATAACTCCGCTGCATAAAAAATGCCCTTACAAATAAAATCACAACATTTTTATTTTTTTTTGTCAGGCAAAGGCCTGCGACCCACTGAAAACGGGTCCGCGACCCACTTTTGGGTCACGACCTACCAGTTGAGAATCACTGTAGACCTCAGCATTTCACTAAGTAACTCAAGTAATGAATTACAGGTGAGGCATGAAACAAGTAATGTCTCCAAGATGAATCCATTGGAATTGTAGTGATATTCCGAACGATTGATAGTACCCTCTAATAGAGGTATTAGAAATAATAGTCAGAACAATTACCAAGAATATATACACTGAAAAAATTTACTTCAAGAAATGTGTCTGGAGATGATCAAATTGGTGTAATTATACTGGTAAATCCTAACAAACCACAACAACAACAAAAAGCTTCATGCTGGACTCATGTGACATTTAAAAACCTGAACACATTGCATTCATGTATTCAGCTAAGCAGATGCTGATTGAAAGGATCCATGGAAGCTCAAGTATTCAGAATGTGCTTACTGGTCCAAAGTGCAAATGCATTTTTGTGGTGAAGCATATAGAAAAGCAGCTGAAAGGCAAATCCCATTAAAGAGCTCCATACTGTATGTGCCAAGAACAAGAAGAAAAAAACACACATTTCCTGAAAAGAGCCTTGTTGCTGATATAATCAAACACACATGTTGTGCAGTGCTCGAGTATGGAAGTGTAACCGTAAAATTCGTTTTTTTGATGTCCCTTGATGATGATCAGCGGACAGGCTGTGATGCCTCATGGTGATCACTCAGTGGAGGACACAGTTCACCCACCCACCTCCTCTTATGTATGATTCTTTGGCTCTTCATCTCCTCCTCTCCACAGAGTGCACACAGTATCTCGTCATCGGCCATTTGGGCCCAGACTGCAGCGCCAGATGGATAAAACACGAAACCTTTAAGACTGCGAAGAAAAAAGAACATTTTCTAACTAGTGAGATAAGAGGCAGGATGTTTTGACACGTCCAACTACTTTTTTACCAAATGGCCCTTTATACAACCAGCCTCAGTGATCACAATATATTCCTTTTCCCATAATATTAGTCAAATAACAAAGATGTAAATAATGAGACATTGTCTTGTTTATCTCTTGCAATTAGCTTTTTATGAGCATGGCATAATACCTGTGCAGGTCAAAACTAAAGTTTCACGGAAGAAAAATGACCCCTGGAGACACGATGGTGGATGTACGTGCTGAGATTCATGCATGCGTTTGTGATGAGTTCGATGTTATGTGGCGGCTGGACATTTGAAATGCCGCTCTCACCTGAGTAAATGTGAAAAGGGAGGCAGGCGGGAGAAGAGAAAATGTAAGAGCTCAGATAGAGTGAGATGAGACGGTGACGACAGGTCAATGGAAACCTCATCAGGGGTATGTCAGCAATAAGTCAAAGGCAGGCCACGGCCGATGACAGGACTGAGTGCCGTACACTGCTGTCCAACCCTCCCACTTATAGATTTACGGCCTCCTTGCCCTTGACAAACCAGCCTTGAGGCACGGAGGAATTGTTAGGAGCATCGATGCGGCTATAGAGCAAAATTCTGGGACTTCAACTTTCAGCCCATCCACAGTTAACTGCACATATTGAGCTGAATTGCAAACTGTCTCCCTTGACCTCCCTCCACGACACACAGTAGCATTTCCTGCGCCGGTGAGTGCCATGAAGTTGAACCAAATTCTAGTCAATTACTTTCTCCTATAAGTGCACAATGACCCCCGTGAAAAATATACAGTACTGGAGGCCTCGCTGTCGTGGAGGGGAGTCATTCCGACGATCTTCAGCAGAGTGTCAGGGGTTGATAACGTCCATAACCTACCGATGTGTCCAACTTTTCAAGGTTTCACAGGGTATGGACGTAAAAACACTCCCCCAAGGCAATCATCACCGGCTTGATTTTTATACCCACAGTTTACTCTGACTCTATATAATCATGTCCTCTCAGCACTGGCATTGCTACATAAGCAGGAGTGTATTAGGTTTTTATTGATCATGATTGGGTGTTTGCCCCCCTCAAGCCACTTTCCCCCGCCTGCAGCATGCGACACAAACAACAGGGGGTTAATGTCTTTTTTTAGTGGTGCCTTCATAACTCCTCTCTGCGTATTAATATTAGGTTTATTATTATTGCTCTCGTAGGTGCACTGTCATCGTAAAAGTTTCCCCAATTCAATGATGCACGAGCAGCAGTGATTGCCACAATGCAGGGTTTCAGCAAGTTGTTTTTGCCCTAAAGGGGAGATAAAAAATATAATCGAAGAGCGACCTGTTGTTTTATTATCCTTTTCATATTTGTCAGACAAATAAACTTTCAGCAAGACTTTCAGCTCTTAGTCATACTTTTTTTTTCAGAGAACAGAACAACTATTGCTGGCTACTGGCAAGCAGTTTGCTGGTTCATTGGATCTAACGTCTGACTCGTGATTTTGTTGGAAGAGCTCTTCTGACTTCTCGAAAAGATAAAGCTAATTTACAGTCGTCCTCTTGAAAATGCACTTTGAAAAAGTTTGGTAATGTTTAAAAAAAACTAGATTGAAAGGGAGGGACCAACTTAAAAAAAAATTTTTTTAAATCCCTCAAATCCTTATGCTTTTTCAAAAGTCTCCATAAAGTCTCACTCAGATACAGTATCGCTGTGCTTTATTTTAGAGAGCTGACAAAGGTCATTCCTTTGTAACTTGTCTTTAAGGTATACTTCAGAAAGAACACCTCTTAGAATGAACAACAAATGGATCTTCCATAGCGTTGACGTACAGAGGAGTGAAGTACTGCAGGATTTCTTTACTACATTAAATATATTGTTTGACACTAGGCCTGCAACTCAAAATTATTTTCAATAACGATCACTCTGCCTTCACTTTTTTATTTCAGACAAACTTGCCAAAGATCACTGTTGCTCTTGTCTCTTGACAAAGACCTTCAAAAACATGTTTTAAGGTTTTCGCCACTGTCTCTATAGGTTATACATATGATATACTAAATGGTCAGTAAGATCTGCCATGTTGGGGATTGTTGCATAGAGGACATTTCTGTTGATTACAGGCATTATTCAAGCCAAGACTTTTATAACATTTTAATGGGAACCTGTTTAAACCAGGTGCTTTGCCAGAGGGCATTAACTGAATGGCCTCCCACATTTCTCCTTGGTAAAATGAACATTTGGTGGAGCCGGTGTTCATATTCTGACACAGCGGGCTGAGAGCTATAAGAGCTAAGTATGCCATTAAATCTACTCTTGAGCTTTTACTTCACTTAGAGGTGAAGAGGGATTTATAAAAATTATGAAATGTGCTATTAATGACCAGGGGAGCATTGTCTAAGTAATAGTTCTCAGACCTTTTATTCTGCTCTCTTTCCGGATGATTTGCAGTCGACTGGGCCTGCTTCCAAATTAGTAGCACTTTTGTTTATTTACAGCTGGATTCCTGGCCCATTCTGTGCAATCAAGTCTGAGTTGCTTTTTCTAATAACAAAAAACACCCTGCTCTGATATTAAGTATTTCATCTTCTGTAAGTGAACATTAGCTAAACCCCTCCCCCAACAACAATTGTCCAATTATAGCTTAGCAACCGTAGCTAGGCACAGCAGGACTGTCAAGCTTAAGGTTTCTTCTCATGTTGGAGGCAGAGTTTACGTGCCTGCCTTTTATTTTTTTACCCTTTCCAAAACCAAAAATACGAAGGTAAAAGAATGGATTGAATAGTGTTTGTCTGCTCTATCGTTGGCTGCAAACATTAGCATGTCCAGCTAGCTAACTTACTACCTTACCACTTGCGTGTCCAAGTAGGCCTATAAACTAAGCAGTAAGAATGAAATAATAGTCTGATCTTGTTTTTTCCTTAAACTTACATGGACTAACTAGCTCTTCGCTGCAATACAAGAACAATGCTGCTTCTTTATTCCCATGTATTTAATATGGATCATGCAGCTTTAGCCTCAATTATTTAGCGTGATATGAATGAAGTCGTGAAGTGCATATTTAGGACTCTTACAGCATTCTTGTTTTAAAAAAAAAATAGGCTTTTCAACTAACTAATGTTCAACTAATATTAGCTGAATTAGCTAAAACTGCAAGCGACAGTTATTATTAAAATATTTATTTTGTCTGGGTTCTAACTCTAAATCTGTATGTCTATACACACTGTTAAAAGTATGTGGAATTGTGTGCATCTAAATTATCTTCCGATCAAACTGCACTCATATTTTGCATGTGATGAGTATTTCATGCTCAAAAGTAACTCTTCAATTTAAGCATGACCAGTATTTATTTTTCTTAAAGAAATACATGATAAATATTCAGGACGTCCTGGTGCAACATTTTTTTTCACTGCTATTCCTCCGCGACCACATGTTTGGCTCGGTTTTGTCGAGTGAGAAGAAGAAGCTGTACAACACTAGTTCTCTCTGAGAACCTGGGAAGGGCAGCTGATGTATGTACAGAATGTGAGGGAGGATGTGTTTTGGAAATGACCTGTAATCCAATCCAAGCTCCACAGTTCCTCCCTGATGGGACTCCCTCGCCAGCCTCTATTGTTTTCATTTTTTGACAACATGCTGAAGCACATATTTCATCTCTGCAGTGAGTGCACCTCCTCTACAGGATCATCCAGAACATGTTGCGCTGGTGTTGCTGATCCAGGTGCCCTACGTTCAAAGGAGAACGTGCGTTTTCAGCATGGTTGTCTCCTGTGGTGAGCGAACTGCAGGCTTTTACAATAACAAGCTTTACCAACTGAGCAGCGCAGGACCAGAGTGTTCATGGCTGGGTACTCTGATTACACTGCATCACTGTGGTTATGAATGAGAGGGGAGTCGCAGGAGTTAAGCCTGTGCAGAAGGCTTCATGTAATAGCTCAGAGTTATATAATATCAAACACGGATACTTCCCCTCATATTAAGATGGTCCTAGATCGATACGATCGAAAGTATTTCCTTGTTTTATGAATGAAGCGGTACATGAGTTGTAGCAATGCCGCTGTGTGTGTTTGACCAATCAGCGACGGTCATCCCTGCAAATCCCACCTGAAAGTTCCTGTACTAAAAAAAAAAAAATTGCAAAGTATTTGCTTCTTTTGGTAACAAATGATGGCATTCCATGAAAATTATTGACTAACAAGACTAACAATCTACATCCATGCTAATGGCTCTCAGAGGGCTACATGTTAAAGCATGCTAACAGGCTCACAGTGACAATGCTAACATGATTTTGTGCAAACGTGATTTAAAGCAGGTATGTTTATTTTATCATCTTAGTTTAGCGTGTTAGCATGCTAGCCTTTGCTAATTAGCACTAAACACAAAGTACAGCTTAGACTGATGGGGATATTGTTAGATATTGTCTAAAACAAAATATTGGACACATTATGACCTGCTGGTGTTGCATAATTAGTAAACATGTACATACATGTTTTCAGTACGTATTGCTGCAGGAATATCTTTGGTTTAACTTTCCACTGAACTCTTTATGGTTCTGTGCCCATCTGCTTACTCTGCTGGACACAGATGACAGCCGAAGGTGTTCATTTTCCTCTCTTTCAGATAATCTTTCTGCGGAAAAGTAGGGTGCACAGCTAAAGCTTCCTTAGCCTGCAACGGCTCCATCTGGGTACCAAATGACGAGTGGGTGGAGAAAGAGAGAGGAAGAAGTGTGCAAAGCGACCGGAGTCCCTCCCCAATGTCAGCTCTGTAACCAAGACAGATTGTGGTGGGAGGGACATGTCCCATTTCTGAGTGTGAGTAACACTGCAGCAGGTGACACCATGATCTCAATGAAAGAGGCTGTCGGAGATGGAGGGATGGACAGAGAGGAACAAAGACACAGAGCCAAAGAGTTCGACACAAAACAAAGACCTGTTTTTTAAGTAGGTCAAACCAAATCTGAAACTATTTGTAGGGATCTCATTTATTTGACAACTCTTTGCAATTTAACGATTCTGTTCAACAGCTCGTAATATCGTGTATAAGAAAATAGAGTGCAATTTAATACCTGATATGCAAGATTCGTTAGTAGTAGCTTCAATCCAAACTCCAAGGAACTGTCTCCAGATCGAATCTTAAACTCTGTTTGCATTTTATGAGCCTCTCTAACCTCCCAGCAACCCAATACACTGGCACCATGTGCCAGCGGAGTGATTATTCTGTTCCCACTTGCAACATCTACCCTGCAGCTGGCCACAACAGTCAATACCCACCCATTCACATCGTAAACGACCCAATCAGATAATCCAGTTCCACCTGGCTGTCCAAATGACCGACTGAGCTGCCTGGATGGTTATTAGCCATTGATTACAGCACTCACAGATTGTCTATCATAGCCTTAGATAAAGCTTCAAGCACCCCATGTGCTGCACACCCACGTGGGTTAAATGGATAATAATGCAGAAGGCAATGTGCGACAATGACAGCAGCTGCAGCTGTTGGGCTCAGCATCAGGCCACCAGTGGAGGACAACATACACTGGATCCATTACACTGGGAGCAATGGGAGCAATTGAGCATCATTACTGTCAAATCTCACTGTTTGCTTTTATAATGGGGATTAATGAGGATGAGGAAGTAAGCCGGCTTCGCAAGTCCATCAGGTGCTGCACATTGAAGAAAATCTGTTCCCAAACGCAGTGTATATGTAATATATTCTCAAAAGAAAAGTAACAAAGTCAACTTTGAGCCTCCATCTGCATGTAGACGCCTATTTGTCAGTTGAACTTATGTATGTTTGCTCGGCTCCTGAACCCCCTCTAGTTTGAAAATATTCAATACATAGATAATGTAATATTTGCAAATATCTTGAGTTGTTGGTTTCAGACAAGCCTGACCTTTTCAAATGAATATATCATCTTATCATGAATACACATGATACATAGATGATAGATATTTTTTTTTTTTTAACCTGCGCCGCTGCCCGCGCTGCACACAAACAACAGCATTCCCTTGGGCTGCATTTATTTGCTGTGGCATTTTGATGTGGCCCGCATCGCGCCGCAAGCTGTTTGCCGGGGCCAGCTCATCGTCTGCTCCCGGAGAAGAGATCGCTGACCCGCACCGCGCACACAGGATGGCCCAAACAGAGGATAGAAATCTGCTCTCCCACCTAACGGCCCTCACCTAATCCACAAACCTGTCTGGAGTAATGGAAAATGCACAGTGTGAGATTTAGTGTCAGTGTGTCAGTGACATGGCTCAGTCCGACAGCATCAGCTGCTGCCATGGTGCTCACTTTGTCTATATACCCAACATCCCAGTTATGTAAGATAGATGTAACCGTCCCAAACTGCCATTAGTTCATATTCAACATCTACAGTATGTGTTTGCTGGTTTCTCTTTCTCCAAGAATTGTATGCTTATCCATGGAACAATCCATTTAAACATAAATACAGACAAATAGTCTGTTATGCTACCTTGTGTAATGTGTCTTTAAACTCCATTTAGACTACCACATGGCCAACTCTCACCTGGTTCAAGTGATGTATGTCTCTTATGTGATAGTTCAGTAAAAAAGAGAAAAACACTAACTTACTAACGCATGGATGCATGGGTTGTCAGGGTTTACCTGAAAAGTTTCACATAACATTTCACATTGACACTTTTACATTACACTTGTTTAAAGTACTGTTATGTTTGTCTGTGCACTTTATTTTGTATTTTATTGTTTATTTTAATATTTTCTATTTTTTGCACTGTGTTGATTGTTTAATGTTATGCACCATCCACCATGTAAATTTCCTTGGATGTGCAACATACTCTGGCAAAATAAACGGTTCTGATTCTGATTCTGATTAGTGTGGTGTTTGATCACTTCTGTAGTAAACTCTATATTCTAATTCTGCCGTACATAATGATTCAGACTGCGTGGTACTTTAAGTACCGGAGGAAGATCACACTAACTGGATCTACTAAAAGGCTAACTTACAGTAAATATCAGAGGATGTGACCTATTACATCCTCTGTGCAGGGATCCAACGCAGATGCAACACACATAAACGCATTGCACATCATTCTCACCCCAGTTAGCACTTTAGTTTATGAGTCAGGGTCAAACGCAGCAGGGAGACATCCTGTGATGCCGTCACACGTCACATGCAGAAGGGGGCGCTGCCAGGAAATGACACGTTGTCTAGGAGGCGATGCTGCCAGGTTACTCTCTGACAGCAAGCACATACACTTGGTCCATTTCACTGTGTGGCTGTGAGGCTCCCATATGTTTCTTAATACGGTCTCTATCCCTAAGAACATGATGCTTGATGTCATTTTATTCATGGCCTCACTATATGGACCACATGATTTCAGATGGCTGCTGGTGGTGCAGGGCGAGGTTGTGGATGCCAATGGAGCTGCAAGCATCCTTAAGAATGCATACAGAGCTTTATGGTTGAGCAATTGGTCAAGTTATGGACATATACAACATGGTGGAGAGATATAAACCTACCCATAGGCCCTGAAAACATAACTTCAAAATCTTGCTGTAGCATTAAAGGCAGGGTTGTTGATCTTGAGATAATAGCAAGAGTATGCTAGATTTAAAAAATCATCCAACCGAGGCAGCCAGCCCATTGTTGCCAACTCTTTTTCAATGAAAATAACGTTAACTAGCAGCACTAGCTCCAAAGGTCGATAAATCTAGTGAAAACAACACTGACAGACAGTCCTTTCAGGCTTCCCTCCAAAACCACTCCTCCAAAATGACCATTATGAATATAAACATATGTTAATGAGTGTAAACAAGGAACATGGCTGTCGTTAGTGCTCACAGCTGTCAAGCGGAAGACTCCGGTGACGAGCAATGAGTGCACTGGCAGAATAAGGGCTTACCAACCTTGCTTTTGAATATTCATGGATTAATGACCAACAATCAAAGGCTAATTGTGCAGCCACACTAGCAGCTCTGATTGTATTGGGCGCAGCTGTGCTTTGAGCTAAATGCTAACGTCAGCATGCCAAAATGCTCACAATGACAACGCGAACATGCAGATTTTTTGCATGTGTAATTAGCATGTTTGCCAGCTCAGTTTAGCACATTATAAAACATTTGCAAATGAAAAAAAGGACAGCTGAGGCTATTGGGAATGTCATCTGTTGTGCAGGTCATTAAGCAAATTACTGGACAAATTTAGATTTTGACCTTTTGGTGGTTCTTTTGGGGGATCACCAAAGCCATAAATATTAATCATCTATGAATGTCTGTAAACCACTTCATAGCAATCCCTCCATTAGTTGAGATATTTCAGAAAGGACCTAGATAGCCATTCTGCTAGCGTGACTAAAAACATCTTTAGTTATAATTTTTATTAAAGAGTAATACACTGTGTGGAGTCGGATGTAGTGGATTGTCTGACATCAATTTTCTTTTGGCAGTCTTATGTCGGTTTAATGTCTGCGCTCCAGGTGCACTCTTTAAAATAAATATTTTCAGGATTGCATTATTTGGTGTTAACAAGCGCAGCGAGCTCACACTCCTTTCCTCTTACCCAGCAGTGCTTTCACTTCTCCACTTTTCATCCATCTGAAAGTTGGCCGTGATTTCAGTCAGGAGAATGCTCTTTTATCTGTGTCACAGTGAGACACAGTGCTAAAGCATTTGTTCTCCCTCTGACTCCTCACCAGTGTTCCCAATTCACCCAGCTCATTAGCAAGGTGCATTTCTCTTAATGATCACAGTCTGAGAGTCTTTCTCCTCATATCAGCTGCACATCTGTACCGTCACCTCCTCATAAAGTGTTTCCTAACTATTGGAGCAATTTTGTCTGCGAAAGCCCAGGGCACTTTGCTTACAATTAACATTTTTAAAGGCCTCGCATGTCATAACACCTTTGCTGTAATGTGATCATTCATCTGGGAAGCATCTGCAGGATAATGGTTTTCCCATGGCATATTCTCAGCTCACGATTATTCTTCGCCCAGAGCAAATTTTCATTTGTTTTGCATTGACGTTTTAGACATGTAGCTAACACTTGTATCTGGACCTGCTTACACTGAGTAACTGGAGTAGGCTTCAATTTCAAGATTACCAGGAGAAAATGCATTGTTTGAAAATAGTGGGAAAATTGTATAGAAAGAACTTCTTATCTGGGATGAATCTTGCCTCAGTCCGGTACCGAACAGCACAGAAAAGAAGCAAATTAAAGATATCAGAGTTAAAGCTGCTTTATTCAATATTTGTATATGAACAATAGTTCAGATTGTTACAGAGATGTGTTATGTGAAAGATGACTCACCATACTCTGCAGCTCCCATCAGCTCTCGAGTGTTTTGGTGTCTTTGAGTTTATTGTTTTGGTACTACAGTCGGCAACTTTAGTGTTTTGGTTCACTCTACCTGCTCTCGTCAGTGTCATTACTCAATGTAGACGCACGTTCTTGGGGGGACAAGCTCTGTCGAACCCACTGTACGCTACCTGCCCAGCAACAAATGGCAGACAGACATTTAGAAGCCAAAGATAGGTAAAACATAAATAAGTCCAGAGATGGTGGAGACCAAACCAGAGCTAAAAGAAGAGGGAATATAGACTTGTATCTATCAAATTAATGCAGCTTTCAGTAAAAAGAAGTAGGTTTGTTGAGCCTCAGACAAAAAGGGGGAAAAGCAAGAAAATAGGGTGTGAAGATCTCACATTGCCTGATTTTATTTTAGTAATTTTGCCATTCATCCAGGTTCTTTGATATGTGTGAATGAGGATGAACGCTTGATTTTATGAGACCCCAGTATGATTTGATTTAAAATAATAATGTTTTTTGATTAATTTGAAGGATTTTAACATTTGACCAATGCAGCGCATCAAGAGTGCAGGTGGAGTTGAGAACATGAACTGAAGCAAACTGCAGTGAAAGTGGGAATTGTTGTTGAACGTTCCTGCAGTTCCTGTATATTTTCTTTTCCCTCCCTTGAGCTAAACTAACAAAAACTTTCTGTCTGCTAAGTCTTGCACTGCTTCACACTGCATGAACCTGGCCTGTCTGGGCCAACAATCCAGACACATTTTAAAAATCATGGGGCTGCAGTTGGGAGGGTCTGGGTACTCACTCTTCACCCCATTCAGACAGATGGGCTACCGCGGTCGCACTCGGTATAAGAATAAAACTCATCTAGTGTGACGTCGCATTCATTCATATGCTACTGTAGGAAATTTGGGTTTAGAACTGTGCTTTAAGAAATTATAATAGAAGTGTTTAATGATTCATAATTAAGAATTCATAATTGTAGAAGTGTTTTAGGATTTGTAGTTAGAATTGTATCTTAATAGAATTTGTAGTTTTATGCTTGTAAAACTTGTGAAGTTTTGCCAAAAGTTGCAAATCCTTATCTTTATATAGAATGTTTATCATAGAAGTGTTAAGCCATAAAAGACAGTCATTGAATGTTTTAAACTGTAAAGAATAGTATGTTGGGAGTAAGGGACAGATAGATTTCTAGACAGGCAATTACAGGTCATACCCGTGCGAGGGTCCTGCGAGGAGGAGGAGCCAGCTGGATTTAGCCAATAGGAACTACGGACATTATGGGATGTTTTTTGAACTATGTAAGGCGGGAGAGAAAGAACTTCCGGTCTCTTGCTCCTGTTCCACTGTTTGGGTGGTAACGTTTTCAGGGTGAGCGGGTCATATTCTGTGTAACTGTAAATAATGTACTTCACTATGCAATTGTTTTAGCATCAGAGGTATTAAATGCTTTGTTTATAATTGAAGCCGGCTGTCTTTGTGTAAGAGGCTGGACGACATGCGGTTTCCCCACAGTCTAGAGGTTCCTTGAACCTAACACTACCTGTGACAGGTCTAGGCTACAGACTACACATCTGCAGGCTACGGCTGGCTTTAAAATGTCCCTGTGTGAAATGGTGCTTCGCCCCGGAGCCAAGATCCAATGCATAGAGAGGAGCGTCGTGAGAAACGCTTCAGGGAGCTATAATCAATCATAATTTCTCAAAGTAAGTGCAAGGCTCATCTTTCTGCTGTGGCATTCCCCTCACTGCTGAACTTGCACCATTCGGCCGGTATTCAGCAGTATGTTGAGGTCGATGACGGGCGGCGAAAGGCAGCCACGATGCTGGAGGTGGTTGATCCATCACTAAGAGTATTCTCCCCTTAACGTCAGCTGCATTAAAGCATATTGGCGAAAGTCCTATGTCATATTAGTCACACAAAGCCTGTGTGTTTCCTCTGAGTCTGTGTTTCTTCATCTCACACACAGACATTTGAGGAAGATGGTGCAGATATCATTAGACCCTGACTGGTAAATTATAGATCAGTTGACAAGCACAGCACACTCTCTCACTGTGCTAGAGCATTTTGTGCCTCTTCACCACAACATTTTGATCAAACATTACGCTAACTATCCATCCATCCATCCAATTTCCACCGCTTATCCAGGGTCGGGTCGCGGTGGCAGCAGGCCAAGCAGGCCGACCCAGACCTCCCTCTCACCGGCAACATGTTCCAGCTCATTCTGGGGGATCCCGAGGCGTTCCCAGGCCAGCTGGGAGATGTAATCCCTCCAGCGTGTTCTGGGTCTTCCCCGGGGTCTCTTCCCAGTTGGACGTGCCTGGAAAACCCCCAGTGGGAGGCGTCCAGGAGGCATCCTAATTAGATGCCCGAACCACCTCAGCTGACTCCTTTCGACGCGAAGGAGTAGCGGCTCGACTCCAAGTTCCCTCCTGATGACCGAGCTCCTTACCCTATCTCTAAGGCTGAGCCCGGCCACCCTACGGAGGAAACTCATTTCGGCCGCTTGTAGCCGCGACCTTGTCCTTTCGGTCATGACCCAGAGTTCGTGACCATAGGTGAGGGTAGGAACGTAGACCGAGTGGTAAATTGAGAGCTTTGCCTTCCGGCTCAGCTCCCTCTTCACCAAGACGGTCCGCTGCAGCGCCTGCTTTACTGCTGGAGCCGCACCGATCCGCCTGTCGATCTCCCGCTCCATCTTACCCTCACTCGTGAACAAGACCCCGAGATACTTAAACTCCTTTGCTTGAGGTAGGCACTCCATCCCCACCTGGAGGGAGCAATCCACCGGTTTCCGGCAGAGAACCATGGCCTCAGATTTGGAGGTGCTAACTCTCATCCCCACCACTCGGCTGCAAACCGCCCCAGTGAATGCTGGAGGTCATGATCCGAGGAGTGGTGGGACCCGGTCGAAAGCCTTCTCCAAGTCCACAAAGCACATGTAGACTGGTTGGGCAAACTCCCAGAGCCCCTCCAGTAGTCTTGCGAGGGTAAAGAGCTGGTCCACTGTTCCACGGCCGGGACGGAATCCGCACTGCTCCTCTTGAATCTGAGGTTCGACAAGCGGTCGGAGCCTCCTTTCCAGCACCCTGGCATAAGCCTTCCCCGGGAGGCTGAGTAGTGTGATACCCCGGTAATTCGAGCACACTCTCCGGTCCCCCTTTTTGAAGATGGGAACCACCACCCCGGTCTGCCATTCCATGGGCACTGATCCCGACCCCCATGCGACATTGAAGAGGCGTGTCAGCCAGGACAGCCCAACTATGTCCAGCGCCTTCAGCATCTCAGGGCGGATCTCATCCACCCCCGGCGCCTTGCCACCAAGGAGCTTTTTAACTACCTCAGCGACCTCTGCCAGGGATATGGGTGAGCCTCCCCCTAGGTCCTCAGGCGCTGCCTCCTCTGCAGAGGACATGTTGGTCGGGTTTAGGAGTTCCTCAAAGTGCTCTTTCCACCGCCCGACGATGTCCTCCGTCCGGGTTAGCAGTTCCCCCCCCCCCCTGCTGAGAACAGCCTGGGGTAAGCCCTGCTTTCCCTTCCTGAGCCGTCAGATGGTTTGCCAGAACCTCCTTGAGGCCAACCGAAAGTCCTTCTCCATGGCCTCCCCGAACTCCTCCCATGCCCGAGTTTTAGCATTCGCGACCACCGCAGATGCAGCCCTTCTGGCCTGCCGGTACCTGTCAGCTGCTTCAGGAGACCCCTGGGCCAACCAGGCCTTGAAGGTCTCCTTCTTCAGCTTGACGGCTTCCCTCACCTCCGGTGTCCACCACCGGGTTCTTGGGTTGCCGCCACGACAGGCACCGATGACCTTCCGGCCACGGCTCAGAAAACATTATATTTTCCTGAATTTAAGCTTCTGCATTTTCCAAATGCTCTAGTATTATTCAAACTTATTGTAAGTCTCGTACCGAACGGTTTAATACGAATACGTACATAGTTACAGCCTTAGAAACGAATAATAGCTGTGGCGCCATCATGTGGTTATAAGGTGGTATTTCAGCTGCTGGACAGCAGTGAAGGCCTAGGTATAAAATGCACGGCCCACCACTGGTATAACAATATGTTGAGTTAATACTATCAATAAATGTTGATAGCAATTTGATGGATAGGCGTCTATACAAATGTACCGGTAGCAAAAATATAAAATGCATTGATTGGTCATGCTAATCCCTTTATTCTTTACTAAAAACAACGTATGAACTGAGAGTAAGCATGTTTTGGGGTTTTGCGTTCAAACACCTGAATGAAAGTTCATGTTCTTTGCACCTTTATTTTATGTATCAGCCCAGTGTCCCCATAGGACTTATGTTCATATTGCACCATGTTGCTAATTTTACATCCAATGCCAACGCTCAGTGCCAATGCAGGAAGTAATGTGTCCTACAGTATATAAGGACTTTTATAGCAATGTGGATTTTGTATCTCGTCGTTTTAACAACTATGTTCTTTCCCAAACCAAGTTACAGTTTTTTTTTTCAATTTACGTTTAATCTCATCGATCATGCTTGTTTTGGAAATGTCTGGAAAAAACAGTTTGGTTAGCCGGTCAGTTGCCGAAGAGATAGATCCCTATTCATTTAGCTACAGCAGCTACCCCAAAGTGTTTGGGGTAGCTTGGGGTCTGTGTTTTACTTGCGGCCAAACTCAGAAGTATTTAACATATTCATTTAAAATTGAAGTTTGCAAGGAAAGGTTACGAAGGCTCAAGACACTTGCCGTCTTACGTTGGTGTGTAACATTAGGTTGAAAAATGACATAATTGAAACAAACCTAATTTCTTTGGTACTGTACCTTTACCTTTAAGAAATACCTTTTTAAGAAATGCACTTGATCACACCAAACTCCTCCCCTTTCAATGATGTACTCCACAACACACAACTCCTTTCTCTTTGTCTCCCTCTTTATCCGTCTCTCAACTCAGGTTCCTCTTGTTGGGTATTTCGCTTTCATCAGCAAAGCATAAAAGCCAACTGACTTCCCCATTGAACTAATCTACTGCCAAATCAGCTGACAACCCCTACCTCAACAGCTTCATCTTATTCATACATCTTCTTTCTGATCTCTTTAAACCAACTCCAGCTACATCAAGTCCATCTTCCGTCCATACAAGTGTGTGAAGCACGCCACACACACACACACACACACACACACACACACACACACACAGGTTGTTATCCACATTTTACTCTAACAGTGCAGATAACAGGGACCCCGATGCTTCTGCAAAGTGAATCTGGTTTCTTCCTTCTGTGAAGCTGACTGTATGACTAAGCTTATTATGTAAATATCCAATCTGTTCTCAGCGATGGCAACGTGCGGCTGTAATCAGGTTATTTTTACAGCGAGCCGACCCATTTCTGCTGTTTGTCTGTATGTCCGTGTGTCCAAAGTTTAAACAAGTCAGTGCCCGGCTCGGATGGAGCCACATGGCAGGGACTTGGACATCATGGCTGGTTTAATAGAGATTAGCTTTGCCTTATGTTAAAACTTCCTTGAGGAAGGTGCAATCACATCGCTGATGTGCTGCGGTGAGAGCCAGGGACCCAGATGTGTTGATTTCCTGTGAGAGATCAGCCAGGCTCTGGTTGAAAATGGCAAAACTACAGTTGTTTTTTTTTACATCAGTGCACGTGCAGTGCTAAAGTGTGGTTGGTTTGATGACTTCATATATAAAAAAAGTAATTTGCAAACTGAAGTGGGATTTTTTTGTCTCTGTGCTGGCGACAGCTGAGGCTGTAGGCATTGTGTTCTTGTGTTGGCCGTCCGTCTGGTCCATTCTCATGAACACGATATCTCAGTAACGACAAATTTGGCTGGACTGAACCGATTCGATTTTGGAGGTCAAAGGTCAAGGTCACTGTGACGTCAAGTTCGTCCCACTCTAGGGATAGCTAAGAAATGCCTTGAGCTGATTTCCTCAAATTTGGCACAAACGTCCACTTAGACTCAAGGATATACTGATCAAAGGTCACTATGACCTCACCAAACCATAAATATTGATGACAAATTCACACAAATGTCCAATAGGATAAGATGATGAAGTGATGATATTTTGCACAGACATGGATGTAAAGTGCAACTTGACTGGTTGGTGGAGGCACAGCTGAGCAGCGTTAATTCCAGTTTTTAAGCTACAGAGCATGCACATATCTCTTTGACATGTGAAAGGATTTGATCCAAGTTCGGAGTCAAAACATTCCATCTTTCGTTGAACTGAATGACTGAATGTGCATTTGCAGACTTCAAAATGAATAAAACACGTGAAATAAAGCAGTTTCAAGCAGAAACTATAACTTGACATGACTTAAACAGATCAAATTATGTTTTCAGTGTATTCCACGAAAACACCAGAACCAAGAAACCTTTTTAATTAAATTTCTTTATATACAATGTTGTGAATACTTGAGATTCTTTTACAGATTAAAATAGTGTCACAATGAACAGAAAGTCATGCTGACAACCGCAAAGTAGTCGAGGTAGGGAAGAATTTCCATGTGAAAGAAAGCACCTCTGGGATTTTAGGTTCAGACCCAAGTAAAATGGTCCAACTGTGAAAAAGGCTCTTGATGGAAGAGAGCAGTTATTTCTTACTGGAGTAGTTTTCCCTTTCAGTTTGGCTTCAACTGGCCGTACGATAACACAGCGATCAATCCGAAACCTTGTTGAGAGGGGCGGCTTCTCACTGTGCTCCCTAACCGACCCAAAGCTTCATCTGGAGAGAGAACGTGATCTGATCTCGATCCCACCCAAACTCAGGAAGCACATTAGGAGTTGAACATGCTGTGAAGTCTGGGTTGAAGACAAGTTTCACTCCTAAATAAATGAGGTTGTCTGCTGCCAATTTCCTTTTGTTGATAAATTGAGGTACATTTGACCTTGTGTTGCATGAGAAAGTACAGAAGCAGAAGTACACAGGGATTTGTCATTCCCAGAACAAATGTACTATAGGTTTTATAATACCTTGAATAATACAATCGCTTGGGGGAAGATCAGTGCTTCGTTGCAGATCGCTCGCGTCATTTCATCTTCCCTCCATACTCTTTATTTAATTCCTCTGCTCAGAGAGAAAGGGAGACAGACGGGAGGCTTTCGATTCATGCTGCCAGGAGAACCAGGAGGTCTGACTGGGAGCAGATGCAGCAGTTATGAGACAGAGTCATGTTTGGAAAGGGAGGCTTTGAGGATCCTGGCAAAGCTCCGCGCTGGTGGGAGGGACAGTTGGAAAGGGCCAGAACCTTTCAGAAAGGGTATTCAGGATTATCAAGTGAGAGAGGAAATCATTAAGAGGAGGAGAGAAAGAGAGAGACGATGAGAAAAAGGAGAGAGGAAGTCCGGATGAGAAAATGATTTAACCAGCCAACAAACTTCTAAATGAGCACAAGGAGAACAAAGCAAGGAAGTCAAACTTCCCCGCTGGCCAAATGATTGTAAACTTTTATCACAGCTGTGGTGTGGTGAAATGAATTAAATACCAGGGATGAAGAGAAGGGACAAAACGTCTGTGTCACTACTTCCTCCTTTCAGCCGTGCCCGTGTAGTTTATTCAGCAACGGATATTCGACCAAATGCGATGCAAATTACCAATCATCTTTACTAATGTTAAAGGAGCGCACGGAAGCTTTCAGTCACAGAAAAAATGTGTCAACCTGACAGAAATTGCTTGCTCTGTAGCTCAGTGCTAACAGACCGGTTTCCCTCCGACATCATCAGGAGATGCCTGTGCACGTGGGTGTAGAAAACAAATAAGAAGGGAGATCAACATCGCAAGTTGTTTTTTGTGTGCCATAAACTGCACAAATGGAAATAATAATGTATGGAAGTAGCAATCTGGTCAGAACGATGGATTTTAATAAGGTGGTGGATAGCTTTGCTCAGAAACTGGTGAGGAGGAAACACCTGTTTTTGGGGTAAATCGGGTCACACTGTTATAGTAGATACAGTAGATAAGGAGTCATACAATCAAAGACTGGATTAATAACAGTAAGTCACATTACAATCAAGACAAACTGACACAAATCACACAAAAGTGCCATGTTAAGATCAAAGGTGATAGGCCAGGGAAAAGTAATAGGTTTTTAAATGGCTTTTAAACATTTGTAAGGTGGATGACAACCTAATATGAAGGGGAAGGTTGTTCCAGAGCTTAGGGGCAGCAACAGAGAAGGACCGGTCGGCCCGGGTTGTCATTTTTGTTTTCGGAACAACTAAAAGCTGTTGGCCGAGAGATCTCAGTGAGTGAGGTGGGGTATAGGGCTGCAGCAGGTCAGACAGATAGACTGGGCGGCGCCATTTAAACATAAAAAAAAAAATAACATTTTAAAATGAATTCTGTACTCTACAGGTGAATGAAGGGATTTTAAGATCGGTGAAATGTGTTCACGCCTGCGTGTACCAGTTAAAAGTCTCGCTGCAGAGTTCTGCAACAACTGAAGGCGTGATAGAAGTTTTTTGTCGATTCTAGCATATAAAGAATTACAATAGTCCAGTCTCGAGGTGATAAAAGCAAGAATGACTTTCTCCAGGTCTTTTGAGGATAGAAAGGCTTTGACCTTAGCTAAGAGTCTTAGCTGAAAGAAGCTGACTTTGACCACGGACGCAACTTGGAGGTCCAATATAAAAGATGAGTCCAAGATCACGGGTTGCCATGGGGCCAAGACACAATGAAGGACTGTCCGGTATAGCAGCTGAAAGGGGAGAGGGATTTAAGATAAGATAAGATAAGATAGACTTTATTGTCCCGAAGGAAATTTGTCTTGGAAACGTACTTACAGTGTCTGCTGTTAAAACAATACAAATAATATATTGCATACATACATCACATACACAGACTGTCGCCAGTCCACATACCCGCACACACAGTACCTACAGTACATGCAAAAGACTGCCACCAGCCAACAAATAAATTTCACACTGCCCGTTGTACAGCGCACCAGTAGTGTATTTATTAACATGATCTCTGTTTTACCTTCATTGAGGCATAGAAAATTTAGCGAGAGCCAGCTTTTGACATCAGCCAAGCAGCACATTAATGCATTTATTGAGGCAGATCCAGATTTGAGGGGAAGGTATATTTATGTATTTATGATGTGCTATGCTATGCTATAAAATAAATAAATACAATACCCCAATTTTAAATTTTGAAGCTTTTGCGTGTCCGGCTAAATGAGACTACAAAACGTCATCACATTGAATAGTCCGCCCTTAGCTTAGTAGTGATGATGTGAAGTGACCGTGGTGTAGTTTGTTTGTAGCCTAACGTTCAGGCTTCGCAAATCATTATATTGGTGTTCATTTGTGAAGGTTGTGCAATGATTCAGAATCAAATGGAAAAAAAACAATTGGCTTTTTTTCAACGGAACCAGTGTGATGCTAACTTCTGGGTTATAGAAAATACATTATCCCTGCACTACTCTATTATTGGTTGAAATTGGTTGGTACCACCTTCTGTAAGCACATGTCATATTTATTTTTAAAGGAAGAAACGATTATTACATTTTGATATAGAAAAACAACGATTTTTAAAAGTTTTTTAGTTGTTTTATATTGTTATAGAGGTGCAGAATATCACCAGGAATGGGATCTAAAAAGGATTAAAAAAGCATTTTTCATCTCATCTTTACTTTACTTGTGTAGTAGGCAAACAGCAGGAATTTCATATGAATGTATACCGGAAGTCGGCAGATGGGATAAAAAAAAGTTTTGGAAATGTCAAGATGAGTGGCACAATACATCTTCTTTTTTTTTTTTTTTCCTTCTTGATAGAAATTGTACTGGTTTCCAGCAACACACACTATTTTGAGTGAGAGGAGGGCATTAGCATGATCTCAACAGTGAGAGGAAATGAGAGCTTGCCAGGTTAGGTTGAGTCATTGATCTACGGATTCCTAGTGTGATTTTAGTGTCTATGCTCATCAACTAAGAGGTAAATCATCCATCTCTGCATCTCCCATAAATCTCTACAATTCTAGACGGGGGCTCAGCTGTGCAAAAGGTAAATCAACAATTCCCGAGTCTGCGATCCGCTTTTTGTTACACGCAGTGTGAACTAATGGGTCAGCTAGTGAGTCAGCAGACCTCTGAGCACAGTGCATCCTTTAACCTTTATCCAACACGTGATGAACTGTGTCACATGTTTCTCCCTTATTGTATCTTGATATACATTTAATTCACATGTGTGAACTGTGTTATTTGTAGTCCCGTTATGACTTACAGTGAGACGTTTTCACCATTGTAGTGTGACAGTGTCTTAGAAACCCAAGACTCGTGGGTCCAGTAGGGGTCAAATGGTTGTATTCCTGACTGTGATGTTGCTGACATCTTTCCAAACTTTAAATGGAGTTTTTCATTTAGTGTGATCGTTGAGTATTTCTCAGAGCAGGGTAGTGTGTGTGTGTGTGTGTGTGTGTGTGCAAATTGAAACCCCATCAATGGGCTAATGGTGCGGCTCACCTAACTTTTTCTGTGGCACGTACATACACTGACACACACTGACTTGTTTCTCATCCCCAGGTGTTAGTCTAAGTGGAAAACCATTGATCCGACTCATTAGATCTGACCCTTCTCTATTATCCGAGGAGATTAGAAGAAAAGGCCTTTTCATTAGATCCAGCTTTACTTGTGGATTGCTTGAGAGCCACAAGTCAAAGTATAGTTCTTTCACCAGACCACAGCACTTGCAAAACGTTTTTTTTTACTATGAAAATATAAAATCATTATAGGATGCTTTAGAAATGTAAAGATGATAAGGCCTTGATGAAAGGTTAGCCTGTAAAAGCAGGACCTTGATGGCATCACTTACTCTACAGTAACTGCAATGACAGTCGATGGCAACATCATCACCATCATCACTTACTGGAAACAAAGCTGAGACACAGAAGGGACTTCTGGGTAACATAGCAGATTAATTCACTGAGGGTTGTGGTTATTGAAACAAGCAGTGAGCCCATCATCGCCCTCTAGTGGCCTTGTCGGTTTTACAAAATGAATACAGTAAACACACACACATACACGCACAAATAATACAGTGATACAACATGCCGTTTTGTATTGGTAGATAACAAGTAAGTTAAAAAAAATAAAAAATAATTGATTTATCCAAACCAATTAATGGGAAGGCAAAAACACACACTAAACAGCTTACAGAGGAATATATATTCTCATATAACTGACAGTGTTTCTAGACAA
The DNA here is from genome assembly GCF_050575085.1 of Anarhichas minor. NCBI lineage: Eukaryota > Metazoa > Chordata > Actinopteri > Perciformes > Anarhichadidae > Anarhichas > Anarhichas minor. The sequence goes on from NW_027466447.1 coordinate 2,066,740, forward strand.
ATTACAGAAAGAAATATCTTAGAAAAGAGGTTATTTCGGCTTTATTAAAGCAATGCTTTAAAGACCTTTGTCCTGATATACGTCATGGCTGTAACATTGCTATATTACATTCATAAATATACCCAAAGTAATTCAGGTTCAGCCCTTTGCTGAAACCCACTTGCTGACGTTGAAAGATGTGAAAAGGGAAATAAGGTGAGCTAGCTGCATTCCACTTTTATTTCGGAAGTTACGACCAGACGTTGTCTCTGTATTCTCCTAAAGTGACACTCCTCTTCTGGGTTATACTACAACAACGTTAAAATCATGCTGTGAAACACTGGGAAACTCCAAATCTGGAAACTTAATTTAGTGTCCATTTGCATGAACATGTGAGTTTTAATGCCCTGACAGAGGAAACAGCGACACTGAAGCTTGTGAAAGACATTTCAAACAAAAGCCGTCGGGAGCATGGTCTGTTTTTATAAGAGAATTTAGCTGAGGAGTGGGTTGGGGGGAAGGGGGGGGGGGCGCTCGTGGCAGCGCGCGCATGCGCATTCGGTGGGAAACACGATTGAAAACGGGCAGCTATGCCGCGCGGTGCAGAAAACGGGCTGGACGCGTCCGCTTGGAACAACGGCCGGTGCACCGGAGGACTAACCCGGGGACTGCAAGACCGGGACAGGCGTTGACAGCGAGACTTTCCCCGGGGGATAAACTCCTGCCGAAGCCCGCGGCGGAAAGCAGCGAAGCGAGCGGTCGACGAATCCGCTGCTTCTCCCCCCTTTCCCTCTCCTCTCCTCTCCTCCTCCTCTGCTCTCGGCGCCGCAAGAGAAACATCGAGACATCGGCAATGTCGCTGCTAAACGTGTAGGATTTATCCCCGCAGTCCCTTTGTTTTGTATAGACTGTAAATATAACCGAACAGAGACATTAAGCGACAGCAGCGGGGTTCACTATGGTTTTATCGGCGGTCCGCAATAGGAGATGTCTCTGCTGTATGGGGACGCTATGCTTGCAGTTGTTGCTGTGGATTTTATGCGCGGTGAACGGCGAGGAGCAGCCGTTCAGTGTCGAGGTAAGAACCGGAACCGTTGTTTGTTGACTCGACAACATTTTTTTCGTAAAGGTAATGTGCTTTCCTCCTAGAAGTCTGCATTGTTTGAGCTCTTATTTCAAAGAGAATAATGCATTAAGTCTGTGTTGATGTTTCAACAACAGGCTCTTTGTGAGGTGTCCAGCTGGGTTGTCCTGTTCTCCACTTTTGATTTTTTTTTCTTTTTTTTTTTTCAAAGGGGAATTTTCACTTTAAATATGTATCTCAGCTGAATAACCCTTATTTGTTTCCCTATTTGGGCTTGTTCACGTTCTCAAAGTGGGCTAACAGTTCAGCTGAGAAAGCAGTGTCACCAAGCAAAATAGTTTGATTTCATGGTAGTACAATTAGAGAGTACAGGCCACAAGATTAGTTTAAAATGAGTCAACTCTAATACTGTTATCTCCTTATAAAGGTTGCATACACTTGTAGTCATTTGACTTACATATTGAATTACCTAAGATCTTCCGAAAGAAGTCAAAGCACATATTCAGAGTGGGCTCATGGCCAAACCTTTGTGTTTTTAGAGTTCCAGTGACTTGAGACATGAAAATCCTCACTTTAGAGCATCCTGATAGTATCACTATTGCCAAAGCAGCAAATGCTCCGAGGCTCCGTTCATTAGAAGGAGATCTTATTAGTTCACAGGCAACAATGTGGGCAGCCAGAGGAGATTCTAACTGAGAGAGAGAGAGAGAGAACGGTATCCTTTCATTCTGATCTCATATCCCGACTTAATGGATTGTTAAAAGCCTTCAGGCTACAAGTGTTACGCCAATAAACGTTAACACTCAACCAGCCTTTAGAAGATGTGTCTTTTGTCTTTCTTTCTCCCCGAGACTCCACAGCACTAACACAAGCTCTTCTTCCCCTGGGTGAAGAGAGTAATTTGGGTTTGCAAATCCCCCCCCCCAGTTTAGCCATAGTTAGATGCATGCACCTATCATGAAGTGTTAACATGGCAACCCCTCTCGCTGTCTCTCACACTTGGCTGTGTGCACAAACGCGGGGGACACCACGCGGGGACATCCTGGCATGTCCACTGACAGTCGGTCAAGTCCTATATCCACATGATTTGCAGGCTTGGCATGCCACGTAGGGAGCAGATTTAGTCCAGATGCTACAGGTTATGTCCGAGCTCACATGACAGACAGGGGAAGGACGTTGTTGGAGAGATGTGAAACGGTTTTGTTCTTTGTACTCCGGTTGTTCAATCTGATTCTGGGCTAAGTTTGTTGACCGCTGTCCCAGAAAGTAACCCAAACACCCTTTTTCTCTGGGCCAATCGGATGTCAAAACCCATGCTTTTCTCAACCGTCCAGCTTTGTTCTTTGTTGCAAGACACAACGGCGGATAGTGTTGTTTTCATCGTCATGTTTTGTAATGTATTTCAAGTTCCCAACTTGGCTTCACATTCCCGTCTCCCACGTCCTCCGCCTTGACTTGCATGTTATTATCCTCCTCCAGGCCTCACACCTCGCCCTTTCTTTTCCAAGCTCTTTCTTTGTCATACTTGCATGTGAATGTTCTCTTAACTGCAGTCGAGGCACTTTGATCTTTGCGATTAATTGTTGGTTACTTGTCTGTGGCTTTTTAAATGTGCTTCGCCCCGTGGGAACAAAGGAAACGTTTCAATGGCAAAAGTAAGAATAACAGTCAATACTTATCTGCATGTGTAAAAGTAAAAACATTCTGAGATGAGTTCTGAATGTATGTCGATGGCAGCCTCCTGTTATCGCTAACGCAGCAGTTTCATATCTGTGATCACTGTCTTTAGCTTCCTGACATGAATTCAAAGCTTCCAAGTTAGTGTGAAGTGGGCTTTTGACTGTAATGCGAGCCATTTGTGGCCCTTAATATAACCACTGTATTGTCTGGGGTATCCCAGAGGTGGGAGAACTCTGAAGCCTGCTATCGCAAACATGTTAGCCACAACTTTTGAGATGCCCTTGAGGAAACTGTGAGAGTTTGAGCATCAAGTTGCCAAAGGTACCTTGAGTGAGACTGTGCTGGGGGCAGTAACTGGATGTCCAGTTGGACGTCAGTGGGCTATCAATTGAGTGCAATAGAATGCAAAGAGCAGACCCGAAAAGGTAGTTCAAGCAGGGCAAAGCTCTAGCCTAAAATGTGGCTCACTGCTCACTGCTTTGTTGCCATGTCCGGCTTCAAAAGCCCAATCCAGCAGGTATTATGATGCAGTTAGACGGCATCACACAGTCAGTATCGGGACGACTAGTGCCCCTCTGTATGTCTGTGATGTCGTAGACTGTGGACGGTGTGGAACGGGTTTCATTGGAGTCATTGACCGGACTTGTTATGACTGTACGTGTGTGTGTGCCATGGATGTATAAAAAGAACTGGATAGAGCGTTGGAGGGCGGAGCCCGTTCGTTGCGATGTACAGTGCTTATTGGTGCATAAAGCCAAAAAACACTTTGCTTTCGGGTATAAAAGCAAGTATAGAGCAAGCAGCACTTTTCCTTTAACCCCGCCCCCCTCCCGATAGCTTGGTGTGTACGCTCACACCACCAGGTCATAGAGGGTGAGGAGAAAGTAGTTCCTCTAAATAACAGGTGGGTCTGAGGTGGGAGGTCACCAAAACCTTTTTCCCATAATTGCCGGTCAGACTGCGGTCTTTTGAGAAAACGTTTTGGATGGCGGCTTTATTGCTGACTTCTTGGATTTGACTTCATGGCCGAGTTTGCTGAATTGCCAATTTTCTCCCTTCTTCCAATTTTCTTTGCTTTGGATTACATTTTACAGAAAATACAGCCTGTCACCGGCTGATAAAACTGCAATTAATACGAACTTGTAACATTTAACTCTACGTGTGTGCTTACTGCTGAAATTTCCTTCCGAGAGCTCCTCATCTTTAGTTTATCCGACTGTCTTCCCCTCAAGAAGTCATTTTCTCTGCAAACTAGACAATGCCATTAACAACAGCCACGAGTTCATCTCCTTCATCTCCTTGTGAGTTTTATTTTCTGGTTCAATCCACATTGATTTTATATGTCATTCTTTCTATGCCTTCTCTGCAAGGCCACATGCAGTAGGTGGGCTCTGCGAGCAGTCTAGCTCTCTTGGGTTATTTTTAATCATTAGCATTTACATAACGGAGTAATTAATAGAGAGATAATGGGTTTTTAATCTCTTTTTCTCGTGTCTGTGTTTGAATCGAATGTTGCATAAGAGTTGTCGTCGCTCGGTGCCACAAACGTACCGCCGCCCCGAACTGTTTTTAACCGCCCTCCCACTTTTTTTTGGTCTAAAGTGATGGTTGTGAACTCTTTGCGGCACTTTAAGATGCACCGTCACATTTAGCAGGTTTAAAGGCCAAGAGCGTCGCTGAAGCTCTCCCGCCTGTGCTGCTTTAACATCGGGTCGACGCTACCCCCGAAGCTTTGAACGCAGGCACAACGTGACCGATGTGTTAATTTGAGGAATTTGCAAAACATCGCAGTGAAACGGGATTATATAAATTTTTAAAATGATTTTGTATGTATGTCAAAGAAATTTGTCTGGTTACATAAAATCCTCATTGTATCAGTCACAGCTATTTCTGTGCTCTGTAGTCTACCCTCGCTTTATCCCGTTGGGATTTGTGATAATGGATTTTTTTAGCTTTCCCTAGGAACACCGTGGAAGCAGCAAAAGCCTCACAAGCACCTTATTGCCTCGGTTGAACGCCGGTGTTTCACAGAGAGGCATCAGGTGCGGTGCTTCGCTCCGAGTCACGTTAAGTGTTTGAACGCCACTATGGCTGCCACTCAGGTTTATAATCTGCTGTACAACAGAGGGAGTTCTCCCCTCTGTCGACGTCCTGTCTCAGATGGAGGAATCAATTCATAAAGGCTGGTTTGACAAAAGTCAGCAGACTGTCAGTTGTAATAATCAACTCTACCGAGGATTGCATCAGTCTGTCAACGAGGTATCTCAAAAATCTATGATCAGATTTCCATCAAATGTGCTGGACACAAAGAAGAATGAATCCATTTTAGTTGTGATGAGTCAGTTATTTACACACACACGCACACACGCGCTGCATTCTTGACGTCATTTGGCTTTGGTAAGGGAGCAGATTTCGGAGCCACTGGGGTGTCTGTGTCAGCCTGTTCACCCAATTCTACACAATACACAACACCTGCACTGACCTAAATGATTCATAATGGCACACACACACACACATGTCTGATTCTCCTCAGCAGCCACTTGTTATTGTTGTGTGTTCCCAATCTTTTCTGCCTGCATGTCAACACAGTCTTTCTCTCGCTTGAGATGTATCTTCGGTCACAGCTTACTGAGCTGTTAAATCTTTAATGTGTCTGACAACTGCAACATTAGTTGATGCCAATCGGGCTTCACATGTAGGGCTGTCAATTAAGCTGTTGACACAAATGCTCGAGGGGAGGGGGCGTACTTCTTTACGCCGCACAATGATGCGTGTTGTGGCAACTGTTGCGGTCTGTTTCTGTGCGCGGTGACATAATCTTACACCAGCATGTGTGAATATGTGGTCACAGTTCATCCCAACATAAACATAACTTGAATATTAATCAGGCGTATGGAGGGCTTTTTTTAAATGTCATTTTCCCAACATCTTAAGTCATCAAAATGCTTTGGACAAATCCTCAAAAGACGATCCACTTTAGGAGGGACAATTGTGATCAGTATGTATGATCAGACTGTGACATTTTAGGGTGACATTTTTGTGACATTTTGTCCTAATGGGGCCACGGAGATGGTGAACATGGCGCGCATTAAGTATCTTTAGAGCGTGTGTGTGTGTGTGTGTGTGCACCGTGGGGGTTCCAACCTCTGCAATAATCACATTGCTTTGGGGTCACGAGGTGCAGATGATATTGTTATTAAAAGTCATGTTGAGTCTTTTGCAAATGCAAATCGTACAGTATGAATTCAAGTGCAGCAGTTAAATTATGTGTGTGTGTGTGTGTGTTTGTGTGTGCGTGGGTGTGTGGGTTTGCGGTTACCGGTGTGGGCAGCACGGGCTTTGGTTGCCTTGACAACCCTGGCACACTCGCCAGTGGTTCTGCGTGTAACCGATGAATAATTCAGGGCGGTCGGCGGCGGCAGGCTTTCCCCAGGAGGACGGGATCTTGTTCCCACGAGTCACCTGTGCCCAGAGCTCCGGCCGCTCTGTCTCGACTCCGTTACGGGACGTGTTTTATGTCATACAATCGGAGAGATTTACAATACCACTGTAAACCCTGAAGATGGATCTGCGTACCACACACACACAAACAATTATCTTATGATCCTTATAAGTATCAGACTGGTATGATTCCAAAAATGTGCTTTCTTCTTCAACTTTCTTAGGTTGCTAATATTTGGTCGGCCTGATATTGAAATGTCAAAAGAACTCGGGGCGAGGTCCTCTGCTGCTGATGTTTCTGTCCTAGTGGGGAGCTCATCGTATTCACTCAGCATCCCTGGGTTTAAATCATTCACTGATGAGCTGAGGAGACTGAAAACCAGGAGGGCTCTGGGGCAAAGTACTGACAGCAACTCGCCCACAGCAGAGGCACGCACTGGTATTTTAAGGCTGCCAATACCCTCTGCCTGTCACGTCAGGCGACACACCTTGATGTTTGTGAGTGTGGAGTTACCATTCTCAGTTTTGACAGTTGGATCTTCTGAATTATGAAAGAATGCGTATCGAGAACCAGATCCAGAACAGCGTGCACTCATTGGCTGTCTGATTATACCATATAAGGTGTTTGAAGATAATTACACAAGCATTAGGAAACTAATAAGCACTGTTACCTTTTGCGACAGATTCCGAGACAAAAGAGGCTGAAACGGCCAAGCTGTAAACCAGATGCATGATGGGATTACTAATGTTGCTGCTGCAGACGGTATGTGCATATAATATGCAGTATGGGTATAAACTCTTACAAACATGCAGGAACAGTGTGTGTACTCAAGGTGAGTGATGCTGTTTGAATACACGAGGTACAGCTCGACTCCTCCGTCCCATTCTGCCTATAAACCTTCTCTGAGTAGCTCGGACTTGTAAACACACTCTACTCTCTGAGCAGCTCATTGAGGGTGCGTGACGAACCTGCTGTGATAGCAAGTGTAATTCTGTGATTTCATAGAACGTCCTGAGCCTAATTACCTCCAGTATTGCAGCGTGTGTAGCGCAGGACAACTCATGAAATAACACGCGACTGTCAGAAATTGACGCGTAAACCTTAATTCCAGTGAATTAAAGGACATGGAGAGCGGCCAGTTCCCAAAGTAAAATTTTTCAGGCCTTAATCACCTGATCTCTCCCCTGACGTCACTTTGTCATTCTGTACATGGCTTCACTTTAAGTGGTCAATCCCATTTAAAAGTCACTTTAAATGTCAAAAGTCTGACTAAACCTGAGCTGCCACAACTCGCCATAAACAATTCATGCCCACGCGCACAAGTCGACACGCTGTCCCCGTAACCCGAGGGGGCCGAGCTCCGATCAGCTGATCGGCGCCAAACACACCGCACGACCGGGTGCTTCCTGAGGCGCGTCTCATCTATAATGGAGCGACCCCATCGCCTTCCAGGTCGGCCTTTTCTTGATGGAGCCCATTGGCTAATTGTCCCGGCCTTCTGCTGGCCAGGTAGTAGGCGGCTGGTTCAGAGGTGGCCCGGGGACATGAGCGCTCCACGCTCACCTCACCTCACTGCCCGTGTGAGGGCGAGGCCTCTGACTCACTCCACTTCTCTGCCATCTCTTTCTCCCGATGCGTGGCGTCTGTGTGTTGGAAGCGTGGGGGGAGGGTCCGAGTCCGATTGTGGTTTTGTTCTCTCTGCTGGAGACTTTTCTGTACCTGAAAGGTCGCATGGGGCTTGATAAGATCCCTCAGAGAACCAGCGCAGTGCATTTTCTATCAGATGTGGTTGTATAACTGCACTCGAGTGTCCTTTTTTTGGCCAGGATTATAAACCACAAGCTGTGTGACAAAGGTGAAAAAAGGAAATGCTCTGTGCGAAGAGGTGAGGTGAGGCCGGGCTCCTCCGCCATCAGAAGCATGAGAGAAATCGACTTCAAAGTGGAGGGAAATCAAGTGTGGCAAACCCAAAAATAGGCACCGATGCGTTTCAGACATTTTAGCCTTCATCAGGGCATGCTGGTGGACTCCTTATCTTTCCACTTCAAGAGTGCCTCGATTTCTGGAGACGGTTTTTAACAGCATAATTATTGCATTACACATGAGGGGCTTATTTTTGTTTGATGACGTGTTCCCACTTGGCGGGTTGGACGAGAGTTGCATCATGATGTGGGTGAGAGTTGGGGGTGAGTGTTTTTTTGAAACCTCAAACATTTAAAAATTTTGTTTAATCAGATGTCAGGAAAGCTTCATGCATTTCCCCCTCCTCGTGTTGCAGTGCAGCTATTCTTTGTTGGTAGCTGCTCTAACAGATTTATCTTCACTCTCAATAATCAAATTCCTTCAACGCTCCCATTGCTCAGCTTTCTTCGTCTACGCTCACAAGCTCCCTCGTTATCCATTTGCGGAGCGACGACGGGGAGGACGTTCTGACTTATTGAATAAGGGGGGGGGGGTCTGTCTTAGATTGGCAGGACACCGGGAACCATAGATCACGAAGACAAATGAGTGGATCAATGAGAAAGAGAAGAGGGGAGGAGGAAGAAAGAAAACAGGCTGAGATAAGGACAGATAGCAGAGTGAAAGGTAGAGGAAGAAGTAAAGAGCTCCGTGGTGATTCAGCAAAACACATTTCCAGGATCTACTCTTGTCTCTTTAGAATTAGAAGAAGAAGATGGGGGACTATCCTGGAAGAAGCGATGCATATAAACATGTGCATTCAAGACACCCCTGTACAGTATTTATGACATTTATCTGTAATTCTGCATACAAATATTCATTTATTGTGCTGTCTTGCTGTATAAAAAGAAGCTCCGTGTCTCTCCATCACACCACCTCCTGCATTCAGACACACACACCATCCAATATCCTGTCGATGTGTGAGTGATAGACATATCTAACAGCAGTCCCAGCTCCCTCTATCTCGGCTGCCTCTCTTTTTTTTAATGCACCTCTGTGTCTGATAATGGCTGCATTGTCCTCACTTAATACATACCGCCGAAACAACTCGCCGTCTCGCTTTTCATTGCGGCTCATTTACATGATAGCCGTGTAGCTCATACTGCAAATACATTTCATACACACTTTTTTTTTTTTTTTATGTTCTGAGCAGGGTTGCAAAACGTCTAAAAATAAAAAGTATCTGTAAACATAGTCATTTGTGTCTACAAAGCAATGTTGAGGTCGTAAATGCAAATAAATTTTGAATTATTAGACAGTTCCTTGATGTTTTCGCCCACACAGGATAAAGTGGTCAGAGTCTTTTTAAAACCCACCTGATGTACTGAAGCTCGTGTTGATCACAGTGCTTCTCCACCGGCACAATCTACCAGATGTGCAGCATTCTGAGACTGCAAAGAGGGGAAAAAACAACCTCACAGCGTTTTGATTTTGGTTCAGTGCCACGTCTAAGCTGTATACGTTTTCATCAATATCTTCTTTCACCAGAAAATTTCACTGGGGCAGTCAGTGGTTGGAGGACAAAGCCGAACGTGGTCGCAATGACAAACCCTCCGATGTCAGAGGAGATGTGAGGGAGGGATGGGGATGATTACAGGACGAGAGTGGGGGCAGTAGACGTTAGGATGACAAAGAACTGCAGGAGAGACATGACGGAGACAAGTGTATGTGTGATACCAGATTTAAATGAATTAAGCTTTATTATAGGCCTATATAGAATATGTAATGTAAATGTTCCTTCAGATACAATCGGAAGATTTGTGAGGATAAACACAAGTTCTGAAAGTTTCAGAGTTAAAAGTAAGATTTGAATGTCGGCAATAACTCTCTCTCTCTCTCTCTGTACCTGTAATGTTTGCTGCGTTACAAAAGCTTTTAATTTAAGTTTGTGTGCGTGCCTTTCCGCGATCCAACTCACTTCTTCCTGCGAGATTAAAACATGCCCTTTTCAGCTTTGCACGCTGGTATCTGTGGTACTATTTTAACGGGGAAAGATCTGAAACGCTGCGAGAGAAGAAAAGAGAAGCTCGAAACAAACCAGCCTCGGCGGGGTGAAACACGGTTCAATCAATCAATCGTTCGTGCTTCCCAAAACTGAATCACAGTTTACACTTTCATAACCCCTTCGGTTTTTATGAATTTTACCTCATACACCAAAGAAATGTGAACCGTGACGTAACGTTTGGACATCTGCCGCGCTGACGAGAGTCGGCGAGTTCATCGCTGCACGGTTCTACCTACAGGCCTCAGGGGACAGGAAGTAGGGAGGCAGAGAATCAGGGAGTTGTCGGTGTGCCAATCACATAAACTACAAAGATGAAGTCTGGCTTAGACACTGTAGCTTCCTCTCTGCTCATCCCCTTTAATGCCAGCACGAAAAGGCGTTTTGTGTTTCGGTGCATCCGGGCTTCTTTCTGTTTGTATTACAAGATTGAAGATGGTGTAGTTTAAGATATCGGCATCGGTTCATAATTCACCGTCATGATTTCTGAAGAAGTTTTCTGAGGGAAAATATTATTTGGTATAAAGTCTGCTCAGGTTGCACTGACTAAAAGACGGCGTCTAGATTTCCTCCATAGTGATTACCATCACGTAGTCCTTTCCAGGAAGCTTCGTAATGAATTCACAGTTACACGTTAGTTCCTTTCTAGGATTATATTAGGAAACCGGGGGATCTATAAAATGAGGTGTCTTACGTTTAGTCTTTCCCAGATCTTTAAAGAGGTGTTGCGGTTAAGTCATTGAATTTCCCGAGACTATTTAAGTGAACAGCGAAACCCGGCCAAGTAAAAGTCCGCCACATCACCTCCCATAAAACCACAAAGTGTTGTTTTTACAGTTCGGCTTTTGTCCAGATTAAACAAACGAGATATAAAGTGAATATATGAGCTTTGGAAGTGTTGTTGGGCCGTTATTTTGTTTTTGTTAATTATCTTTGCCAAGAGCCATTTTTCCCCCCTGCTTCTAGTCCTAATGCTAAGCTAAGCTAAGCGTCAAAACCAAGGATGCATTTCCCCCCCCCCAAAATGTCAAAGTATTCCTTTACCAACTTCCACCAGCAATCCCCACATTCCATTATTATATTCAACTTTATTTCAGACACATGAGTCCATATAAAAAAGAAAAAAACTAAAACAAAGACACTTTTTACCACATTTAGCTCTCGGCCTGTCATAAAACAAAATGAAGGAAGATTTAGATTTAGATCCTCCTTGGTTTTAGCAATCATGATAACACTCTTTTTAGAGTTGAATTTAACATTAATATTAAGGTATTTTGTTTTAAAACATTTAAATATTGGGAGTTATCAACATTTAAAATGTGAAATGACATTGCCCTGCTCTACTCACATGGTGTTTGTCCGCATTGAGCTTTCAACATCCACAGATCCATTTGCTATGATGATGAGCTATGGTCTGCTTTGTACAATCAGTAGTGCACATATCCACACAGCGGTCGGGCCTCTGGGCATTCCTCTATGTGCACACACTGCCAGTTAGCTGATCAACATCCCAAAGCTCTATTTCACGTTTAGGCAACCACAACAAAAAAAACAAATCACAAAGATTTCCATCTCGTACTGTAACAGGCATCTTGTTTTTTCGCCCCAGTTTGTAGCTCTCTGTGAAAAGATACAAACGGGCCTTCCATTGAGTTTCTGGAGAGCTCTGGAGCCCAAAGTGAGGCCCGCTCTCCGCAACAGAAGCTGCACACTCACATTTGTGCCATTGTTGTAGAACGGTTTGCCTTTTTATTGCATTCTCCTTGCCTGCTCTCGCACCATGCGTGCCAACCCCACCCCCCCACACACCTTCTCAGTGTGTATGCTATCCTGGGCAGCAGGCCTCCAGAACGACTGAAGCAGCTCGGCGACATCGTGTACGAGGATAGCGCTCAGGTTTCGCGGCGTGGTGATGCCGAGTCTCTCAAAGACAGCTCATTGCGTCTTTGGGTTGTCTCTCGACACAGTACAATCTGTTTTTCTTTTTTATTGGTTGAATTTTCTTTTGGTCAGTTGGCTTTGTGTTGCTAAATGCAGCAGTTGGCGGAGTCCGTTCGTCGTCTTTATGATGAAGACTGAGAGGGTACAGAGAGGCTGGGACTATCCAAATCCCTAAAGCCTCTTCCGTGGGGAGCCCAGCCGATCCCTCATCTTCGCCCCGGTCCAAAGATCTGAGCTGTGATTCCCTCCAGCAGGATTTTATAGAGACACAGAAAGCTCTATTACACCAAAAGCCTGTCCCCGACAAGCCAAATGACAAGATAACAAGCGACATTTTGCTCTATAACATTGTATGGAGGTTTCTTACTGGAAAAATGCCTTTAGATCCATTTGCTGATCTTTTTCTTACTTATGTTTCTGTAGTTAAGTTGTATCTTGATGGTGATTTAATAGTGTTCTAGGTCATATAGAACAGGGAATAAGGCAACTCCCTGAACCCTCAGTGTACAGTTGCATAGACGTTAGCGTGTCACCTGGAACCCCTTCCCTGTAAATACTCACCCTTCCCTCCCTCTCTTTTGTCTGCAGTCATGGCTCCAGAGGTACGGCTACCTCCCTCCTGCAGACCCCAGAATGTCGGTGCTGCGCTCTGCTCGAGTCATGCAGTCCGCTATCGCTGCCATGCAGCGCCGCTACGGCCTCAATGTCACAGGCTCTCTGGACAGCAGCACTATAGGGTGAGTCAGATGTTTTGAAGGGGGGGACTTTGAGTTCCGAGCTTTCATCGTGACGAGTTCCCTCAAAAGATAAGGAAACGTGGACGGATGTTATAAGACATTTAACAGGAAGGAAGACACTGCCAGTTATTCAGTGACTCCATAGGAGTTTAATGTAAGTACAAAGAAGCGGCAATGTTTAATTTAGTAGTGTAAGTAGTGTCATTTCTTTTACATGCATGTTACTTTGGAAATCTCCAAACAAATGAGTAAAATGTTTCCAAAGTCTGATTAATTATTGAAATACCAAAACATTATTAGATATTATTCCTGTTTGGTTTTTCATGATTTGATTCAACACTGAAATTTGAAGTTGTTTTACCATAAATTTTACAACGGGAGGGAACAACAGCCAGGAGGTAAAACACGCAGCAAACGAACAAGCAGCGGTTAAAGATTGCTGAAGCTCACAAAGACATCTTCAGAACGGGGGACAAATGGCGGACGAGCCTCTCATTCATCCCGTTTTGTATTCTGAAGGCACCCAGAGTGGTTTTGCCAAGACACTAATTTACCCTAACACGGATTAAGTGGGGCGTCTTAATTCGATCAAAGGGGCCTTTCACGGAGAGTACACCTCTGTTGTCAGATCAAAGGCTGCGAAATGGCAAAGTATTAATACTCAGTGGAAGAACAGGGACAGCGTTCGGTCGCCACTCGCGCGATCGGTCGAACCTCAACGCAGCAGTCAAGGACGACGTGGGTTTAGAGGAAGAACTCACTTTATTGTAACCACGAAGACGAGAAGAGTCTCTGGAGTCTCCACATGGATGTACTGGAGGGTAAACCCACCTGAGGCCTGTAAAAGAGGTTTTAATAAGGTTATACTTTGCATTAAGAATCAAAGTCCTATTACTTATGTGAGGATATTAGAAATCAAACAGATGATATACAGAATGCTCTCGTTTTTAAACAGCTCAGGTTATACCCAGTTTAAACCCTCGGGGCCATCATCATTTTACCTGCCAAACACACACACAAAAAAAAACTGTGTTCACTGACATTTGTCCCCACCAACACCGAAATGCCATCTGTGCTACAAATAGCAATGAGCTCAAATTGGCCACTGAACCGTGATGTGGCGATGTGGTGGCCAGCGGTGTGAATGCAGACTAACAGCTGTCCCACCGCTGGGCTGAAACGTGATGAGCTAACGGTGTGCCTGTGCTTCTTCTCTCCTCCTCCCGCTTCTCGCTGCCGAAGCAGCGATAACACGATAAGGTGAGGCGCCTTCTGTGTGTCATACGTGAGTGAACGTGTGCTTGCATGTGTTGTGTTTAGATTTTGAAGTAACTTTATGTGTAGCGAATTCACGTCTTAACAAAGTCTGCATCTGTTCACGAATGTGAAGAGCTACATTGGATCAGAATTTGAAATACAATGAATGAAAGAATTTTGAAAAGTATGCGCCCCTAGAATGATGATTGATGGCCTCCTCTCGTTTTTTTCGTGCAGGTGGATGAAGAAGCCAAGATGTGGGGTTCCCGACCAGATAGGAGGCGCATCCAAATTCAGTGTCAGGAAACGGCGGTACGCCCTGACAGGACAGAAGTGGCAACACAAACACATCACATACAGGTGGGTGGGTTTAAAATGTGTCAAGATCACGCCGGTCAAGGTTGTTTGCTTCATGTAGAGGCAGCTTCACAATAACCCGGTTTTCCTCCAATCCCCATAACCACCATCGACACGCACAGACGATCCCACACACTGACTCGACCCGTCAACGGGGCTTTTGTCAAGCTGTGAAGACATCCGGCTAACATGATTAGCCCAGTATGTGCCCATAGCCCCGAAGAAATGATCTGCGCAGACTGAGGCACGTGCACACAAACAGGGCTTCATGACTTAACCAGTGTCGTTGACCTTTTCATTAAGATGCACATTCCTTTGAGAGAGAGAGAGAGAGACAGAAAAGGAAACAGCCTGCTATCGTTTGTTTGCATGCACTTCTTGCTCTCTTTTTTTTATCCTGCCTTTAAGCTTTAATCAATGGTAGCCCATTTAAAACAGCCAAGTCTTGGTAGAACTTTTAACTGTCTCCCAATTTCTTCTTGTGGAGCAAAGGAGCAACTTCTGAGGACAATATTTGGATTTATATGAAGGATGGAAAGCTGCAAACCCAAAGGTTAAATCGAAGTTGCTTTAAGCCAAACTTCAACCATTACACACTAAAAAGACCGTGTTCTTTAAAGCCGGGACTGTACAAGCTTTATTCTCCGATATGGCAAGAGCCATACATGCACCAGAGATCTCATCACCCAATTCTGACATGCAGCTACATGAGTAATGATGTATAGGACAACGTGTTATGTAATATTTCTGTTGATTCAGTGAGTTTAGTAGCCCACATTCTGTAATATTTTATACATACCATGCCGATGCTTGCCCCCAGCCCCATGTTACATGGGATAATCCTCAAGAAGTGGGCTTGTTTTGTTTTTTTTCTCCTCTGTCCTGAGGATAAATGTATAAGCAGTATTACATGCCGAATATAATCTAGTGCATCAGCGACCTACAGCTGAAGTAGGGCTGTACATCACTGATTCATGCCTGTGCATTTTCTCTTCTTAAAAACACAACACTGGGATTGGTTTCGGAGTTTGTACCATGAGTGCATGGTTCCTCTGTGGCGGCGCAGATTTGAAAAGGAGAAAATTAGTGGGCTTGATGAAAAGTGGAGGAGTAGATCGGTGGAATTGAGGGGGTGGGGGGGTTGGAGGAGAAGCAGCTGCACAGAGAAAGAGATGAGCTGAGAGGAGAGGAGGAAACCCTAGTGGAAAGCAGAGGGTGCTCTCTTGACAGATTAGGGTTATGTAATCGGATGGGAGCATTTTTGAGAGTGTGTGTGTGTGTGTTGTACATGGATGTGTGCCTGGCCCCCAGTCAGCAGTCGGATGTGCCCGCAGCTGCTCATTTCAACTCAAATTGGTGCAATGGAGAAAGTTAGAGAATGAAGCTCATTTTATATCTTCTAAAAAAAACATCAGAACGATAACCGGTGACGGTTCTGTGTGTCGCATGTCCACATTCATTTTCTTTACCATTTTGAGACAAACTTTGATTTTATTTTTGTTTTGTTTTGGCCATTGGTTATGATAATGTTGTACCAGCCAAGTGACGTTGCTGAGATCTACGAACGGTGACATCACTGCAACAAACACGAGCAGTCAGACAATCAGACATGGTCAAACGGTTCAAAACTAATTGTTAAAAAAATAAACAACTCTGGTATTTTGGAAGTATAACAAATGCATGGCCACCCCAGGTGTGCGCTAGTTTCCATGTAGCCACATACAGTACTTGCTGCGGGAAGGCACTAATTAGCTTTGGCATGCCTACAGTTCTCCCTGCATGCAGGTACCATTATAGCAGATGAGTTGCATCCGGAATCATTATCACCTCACAACATGGAGTTGAATATTTTACGTGGCCTCAGAGCAGGCTGGGGATTCTTTCATTCGTCGTCTTGCAACCTCTGTCTGCGCGCGCTTCTCTCTTACTCTTAAAATAGGACACACGCATACAGTGAGCCGGGTAATAGAATCAGATGAAACCGTCTCTGTACTCCTCAAGGGGCCACAGTTGCTGCTAAAGCCTTTCATTGTAACCCCAGACAGAGCAAGGACATGCACAGGATTCATGGGGAACACTTCAGGTGCTACAACAGTTTCTCTCTATTTTAATCTCGGCGAAAACACTCGTGTCTTTGCAGACACTCTCTGGGTCAGCTGATATTGATATGAAAGCAGGACTTGTGCCTCTCTGCTCTGCATCAGCGCTTCAAACGACAAAAGGGCCATTTTGTGTTGCCTCTGTAAGTGGCCCCAATCAGACAGAGACCGTTTGCTTACTCAACAGCCAACCATTGCACTACCAACACTTCACTTGATGTTTCCGTAATTCAAGAGTTCTGGCAAATCTTGAGATGCGAGCATTTATTACTCACTCTTGTCTGAGGACAGTTGAGGACACACACACATTTCCACACTATCATTCATCACAATTTACATCCCTTACGACAAATCTTAGATGCAATCAACAACACACCATCCAGACAGGATTGTTGGCGCTTGAGGCTCGAGGCCTTTTTAGTGTTCTTCAGTTCATTGTTTGTGGTGTAACGGGCCAAAACGTGATTGTTGTGGTTCACTCTCACTGCTCTCATCTGTGTTGTTTTCTGGCACAGCAGACTGATGTTAAAAAACAATAACTCTTGAAACCTATTGTACAAACGGCAGGCAGACAAAATTAGCAAGTAGAGCCAAATATGTCCCTCAAGGGTCGGTGGAGACCAAAACTAGAGCTAAAGGAGGAGTAAACGGTAAACTCACTTTCATCAGCTCGACACACACGTGACTCCAGATGAATGCTTCTCAATGTGTTGATGAGTCACTGTTCGCTAACATGTTCATCATATCAACTTAATAATGTGATAGTTTGTCTATACAATTACATAAATTCCATTTTGTCTGTCAAAACAGAAAGTCATTAGCTGAAAGTGAAGGTTTTGTCAAAGCTTGTGAGAGAGTAATTAAAGCAAACTCATCTTTGCTAAAGTGCTAGTCAGCTGTGAGCAAGTCTGTCTAGAAAGAGCAGACCAAGAAACAGAAACAGTTTATTCTTTGGTTCAAGCAATTAGAACATTTGAAATGAAATTTCCGACACTCTATTTACATTTCATAACCAGCCTTTATGCTTCCCTTTTCACTGAGTTTGATTTAATAATTAATCTTAGCTAACATACAATATTAATATGCAGTATATAGATGTGCCTTGCAGCAATCTACCCACCACGCAAAAGAAGATGAGTAAAAGACGTCCTGATAATATTTATTCCCATAATGGGATATGACAGCCAAACACAGATGCTGTGAAGGACCACAAGGAGAAAGGGAACAAGAGAGAGGTTACAGGAAATGCACAGAGGAAATGGGATGGGAGGGAAAAAAACACTTGAGCAAGAAGAATTTTATTTAAAAATAAATAAAATAAAATTAGCACTTTATTTACACACTACACTTATCAACTGATCTCAACTCAGACACAGCGCTACAGGCATAAGAAGACATAGAGTATTGTGTGCGTGTATGTGTGTGTTTACAGTTGGATGACGCAAACTATACCCATCCGTCTATCCCAAAAGAGAAACCACGTTTTAATAGAGCGTGACACCGAGATATTTTCAGAGCGAATAAAGCGGAGTCAGGTTTTTTCGTGATTGCCCGAACCTGACTGGGGCTCTCAGCAGCCAGTGGGCTGTTGATAATCTGTAATTAGAAAATAACTTGCAGTGGCAGGGAACTGTCCCGTCCTCTCCACACCTGCAGCAACTCAAAGCCGGCAAGGGAGGACTCAGCTGTTCTTCCCTCTCAAATCGCTTCATTTAGCTTTCTGCTGGCGAACACGATGAGCGTGAAATGGCAGCATGCGGGGAGAACAAGCATCGGGATGGATGTTTGAGTTTGGGATACTGTGATCGTGTAGATTGACATGGTGTGTTTTTTAGTTTTTTTTCAACCGTTGTAAACTGACTATTGTTTTTTTTTATATCCCACCATATCTCAAGCTCTGAGTGGACATCCAGCGGAATTGGCCACTCTTCCCTGTGTTACGCTCAGAGAACCCAACAGTCTTATCAGACCAGTTTACAATAGATTTGCTCATCCTGACAGCTGAAGGAGAAATCCCAACTCGAGGCTTAACCTTTCCCTCCCGTGTCTCTGCAGCATAAAGAACGTGACACCCAAAGTGGGGGCAGAGGAGACCCACGATGCCATTCGGCGGGCCTTCGACGTCTGGCAAAATGTGACGCCGCTGCGCTTCGAGGCCGTGCCCTACAGCGAGCTGGAGAGGACCAAGAAAGACGTGGACATCACCATCATCTTCGCTTCGGGTTTCCACGGCGATAGCTCGCCCTTTGATGGCGAGGGTGGCTTCCTGGCCCATGCCTACTTTCCAGGGCCGGGAATAGGAGGCGACACCCACTTTGACTCAGACGAACCGTGGACGCTGGGCAACCCCAACCACGACGGTAAGCGTTGATTCATGTTCTTGGGAGATGGTATCAGACATGTTTTTAAAACAAAAGGTCTGTCAGCTGATTCACCTGGAATGAATATGTGTGAATGTAGAATATGTACAGGGTTGATATTTTGCGTCTAGGCTCCGTCTCTCCCCATAAAGAAACCCAGAGCTCAGCACATCAGGGAGTGGAGGGTGACGATAACAACTTATCCTCTCGGGGAACATAGTCTCAGAGCCTACAGGTGGATGCTGAGGCGGAGCTGCTGCCTGTGAAATGCTATACGAACAGCGCTAGCGGTGAGCGGGGAGTGATGAGAATAACTTAGCCCTAGAGGAGCATAGACTCAGAGCCTACAGCTGGATGCTGAGGTGGAGCTTTTGAAATGCTATATGAACAACAACAACCAACAACAACAACAGCAGCAGCAGTGGCAACAAGTGACACTCGAGCTTTCATGTGAGCAGCGTGTTAGCAGGCATTGCAGCAATAGAGGCTGCTGGCTGCTTATGCACACCACAGACTGTGATGCTCGGCTAGCAGGTCTGATGTATAGAAATGCCGTGCCTTATGCTGGATGTTGGTTTTGTCAGTGCCGCAGATTTCCAGCCGGATCCGGTGCGATTAAAGTCTGATCAGTTGACTCTTGCCCAGCCCCCTCTCTTTGAAATCACCCGAGCCTGATGGCAGATATCACCCCCGGTGAGCTTCAGCAATCACAGCACCTCTCACTCCACCGTGACCCCGAGCTTGTGCCCGAGCTGAGCACTTGCCCTCCGAGTTCTACAGCTTGTCGTGTGTGTGTGTGTGTGTGTGTGTGTGTGTGTGTGTGTGTGTGTGTGTGTGTGTGTGTGTGTGTGTGTGTGTGTGTGTGTGTGTGTGTGTGTGTGTGTGTGTGTGTGTGTGTGTGTGTGTGTGTGTGTGTGTGTGTGTGTGTGTGTGTGTGTGTGTGTGTGTGTGTGTGTGTGTGTTTTCTAAGAGCCCAGCCAGTACTGATATCAATATCAGTACTTGATTATGATTCAAATCCAACAATATATGGAGGAAATATTTATGTTTTACATAAATACACAACACAAAATAAACATTTAGTGGAAGGGAAATGTCTGACTAAGCTGTATCAGAAATGAATTAAATGGTAAATGGAACCGTACATATGCAGCGTTAAACATCGTTATATCATTCTGAATCATATTTGTAGATAAAAACCGACATGGAACAAAACAGTAATAAAGTCCAACGTGCATAAAAGGCGACCAATCAAAAATGATTGCTTTGGTTTACTGCTCTGCAAATATCTTTTGCATACGATATGTCATCATCGCAGTAATCAAATCAAATAAACTGCAGCAATTCCATCAGAGGGGTCACTGACTGGCCAATAATAAAATATGATATATGACATCACCTGCTACAGCGAGTGGATTGGAAAGCATTCAGACCGAAAACACACCTACGTTTGAGAAAAAGCAAGCGGCTGCTTTGCATGGCCGTATTGTTTCATACAGCGGTTTATTTAGATCGTCCAGTTTTGTAACGGATCCAAAACACTGCACCGAAGTTGATGATACCAAAATACATTATTTTAATGGAAACAGGCATGTAGATGTTCATTTTAACGAGGACACTGTCTCAAAATCTCTGCCAGCAGAGGTAGATAATTCCATATATTTCCAATGCAGCTAGCTTCAAGGATTTGTAATCCATCTCTGCTCTCCTCCGGTACCCATGTACGCAGGGAACAGCTGGGGATGATGTAATTTTAGCTCAGAGCAGCACATGATGTCTGTGTCTGCCTTTTCTATCCTCCTTCTCATCTCTCCCTCCTTTTATTTGTGTTTTTTAATAGTTCCAACTACACACATGCTGACACACACACACACAGACACACACACACTGGAGATGAGCTCCTGTCCAGTAAACTGTCACGCCTAATCCTCCTGCGCCGTTGTCGAGAAGGATCAGTCGTCCCGGCTACCGTTGACAGCATCGCGCCGTCGATGTTGTTGTTGTTTTGGATGATGACGTCGCTGATGCACACTGGAGGATTAATCCCTGTCTGCATGGCGATAAACACTCTCCAACAGTGTTTATGTGCTCTCACACACACAGACACACACGTATCTGCACCTTCGCTCACGGTGCAACTCAGGCATCTGGGGATAGAGGATTACTCCAAACTTTTAGCACACACAGCAGAATGAGGTTCTTATTGGGATTAGCTAATGGCATTCTAAGAGAGACTTGGATACACAGTATATGCAGTGGCTGCTTTCTATGTGTTTGATGCTTTTATCATTGAGAAGAGAAAGTGGTGTGATGTCGGCAAAAATAAAAAGGGGAAAGGTGCCCACACTAGCGTTAGCATTTTTTTCTTGCAAAAATGTTGATTCCTACTGGAAACAAGCAAGGCCCTGATCAGAACCGTTTTATTTGCAGCCCGAGAAGATGAGTTCAGAGCACCAAGCGTGTTTGACACAGAGGGTTTTGGGAGAAATCCTTTCCTATGAAGACCAACTAGACCAACTGACGGATTTACCCGTTCGCTCCCTCCCTCCACTCTCTTGTGCTCTACAAAGTGCGTGTCAGCCTCTGGTGCTGCTTTAACAATGGAGCTTGCAGTCGAGGGAAAGGATTTGTTTAAGCAATATTCAGATGAACAAACGTTTCCAGCAGTGGATCAGAGAGGCACTTTTGGCTTGAGGAAATTGTTTGCGGGTTTTTATTCCATCGCAATCACACTCCGATCGGTCTTGCTAACGATGTGGAACACATCTCCAATTGACAAAAGAAGTAAATCGGGATATCTACATTCTGGAAGTTGGCAAGTGTGAAGATGCACTTGACGAAAGATCAACATTCTTGTTAATTTTACACCATTGAGCAACGTCCCGGATGATTTGTGAAGTGTTTGCGTATCCAATGCTGGCGGTGGATAAAAACACAGTTATGTAATCCTGAAACCTGTTGGAGCCTTAGACTGATCGGCTCCATGTCTTTCCGTCTCAGTATTCCCCTTTTCTCTGTGAGCTGTCTAAAACGGACGAAGTCAAATACTAACAAGAACCACATTGACTGACAGGGACACATCCCTCTCGCTCTCTCTGTCTATATCATTTCATTTCACACCGTGAGATTTCCCACATTATTGCGTTAAGGATTGCACAATGATAGCTGCTTGCCTATTTTAACCAGGATGACGCAAAGGGAGAGACAATGGGGGAAGGAGTGCGCAGGGGTGGGTGACAAGCCAACGTCCCCATTGAGAGGGAAACAGAGAGGAGTGTGTCCTGGAACGGCCTCCCATTCCTAGACTGCTTGATGAATAGCCGCGACGGATCAATAGATGGAGGGATAGATAGATGCATCAGAGAATAAACTAAAGACATAATAAGCTGCGACAGGGGAAGGGCAGGGGGTTGGATCGGAAAATTAATAAGATTGGATGAAACATCCAGAAAACATGTTTCAACAAAGGTTAAAATCGGGATGCAGAGCACTCGAGAGCAGAAAGGGGAGGATTGCGGAGGGATTTAGTGTGAACACATGATAAAAAAAAAACAGGAAGTGGAGATTGAGATGATTAGATTGTCTTTTCATCGGAGCTCGATGTGCCACGACCACTTTTGAAAGGGAGCGCATTTGCAGGAGGCGTTTGTATTCGACAGTTTTCCATTTCTGCGACAAAAAAAGAAAAGAAAAAGGCGAACAAGCAGACGCTCATCCGTGCTTTATCACAAGGTCATCTCTGTGGGCTGAGGCCGCTGTGTTTCCCTTTGTGCAAAAATCAAAGCGATGCACACAAGCTATAGATAAGACAGATTCCATTTTGACTTTCAGTCACACTGAGGCTGATTGGATAACAACATTTCTTTTTTTTGAAAAATAACAGCTTGGCCCCAGAAAAGAGTCACTGCCACTGCATACCATGACTGTAAGCAAACACCCAGTCTCACCCGAGGGTGACTTATAAGGCCTGGTATGCCTTCAAGGGCCTCCAGTCATATCGGTGAAAACTATGTAACATAACGCAGCGTGCAAGCTAGACCCGCCACAGGAAATGAGAGATTCCAGGGCTTTATTATTTTCTCACCCTTGCCCCCAAAAAACGAGCCAAAGAGGTTAGAAAAACACGCGGTCACCAGGAGGAAAAATACGGCCCAAAGGTATTGGGCCTTTGTTTGGCCGGGCACTCGATAACAAGAGTGACGATTGGCCGAGGGAGGGGATGTCGAGAGGGGCTCCACATCGATCAGCCGATTGATTGATGGTTCCGGGGAGAAAGCTCGGCTCCCCGGCATCGATTGGCAGAACACTTTGTCATCGACGTCCAATCCTGTAGCTTGATTGTACATTCAAAGCGGCCATCGTTTTGGGTGTTTTTAACCAGCAGACAATAGGAAAGGGATCAATCTCCTGCTTCCAAGCAGGCGACGGTGCCGGCGTCGTTCACGTGGAGCAGCAGTAAAAAAAACAGAAGAACAGATGAAGAGAGAGGAGAAATTCAGAGACGTTGAGGAGCATATGGTGTCCTTGCAGGTTTATTTTTGGGTTGCTACTCCTACTGGGTGACGAGGAGGAAGCGGTGGACTCTTTTCCACCCTGTTTCTCTTCTTCTTTCGTTCCTCCCTTGTCACTTTCGCACTCGCGCTCTCCATTAAGTTCAGTGGGCTTAGTTGGCATGCCGATTGATGTGTTTCCAAAGCACTGTTAAAGCTGTTGAAATAATAATGACGACAAAAGAAACTGACAAAAAAATGGAATAATAACAAAACCGACTCAGATATGCTGGTGACTGTTTATCTACTAAAAAGCAAAAGAAAAGAAGAAACACACTTTATTTGCTTGATTTACCTGATGCTATTTCCTGCCTGCTGTCCATTTTTTATGGCAGGCAGCACCATATTCAACATCCAGCACTTCCCCAGATGAAGAGGAATATCTCCTCGTTGTCCACACATTGAAATGACAGTGTATATTTTTCAAAATGTTGGTAAGGAAGGCTTATGTTGGCTTGACAAAGTTTTAAGAAGTTAAGAATTTCTGACGTGGCTTCAGATCTTTTTAAATGTTGGCAAAGTGTGAGCTGTGAGCAAATAGAACTCTGCGTGCAGTTACTGTTAACTTCACACAACTCAACCTTTTCTGGTGCTCTGCAAAGCATTATTAGTTACTTTCATTTTGGTGGTCACACTGGAGTCTGAGTTGTTTTGGTGAACCTGCATGATTTAGCCTGAATTTGAGTAGAATTTGGATTTTAATTGAATCCTGATATATCGTTTGATTCCCAGCTACATTAAATGATACGTCATTTCAATTTAAACTAGATTTTTTTAGAAAGTGAGTCAACTTAACTTTGACTGTCAAGGGTGTATGTCTGATAAGTCAGATAGCGGAGAAGGCCTTGGCCCCATTAGTGAAAAAGAAGCGTATCATCTGCATAGAGCAGGATTTGCCTCCTTTGTCTTTTTAAATTAGATGAGGTAATTGTTTCCATGATGTCATAAACACATCAACTAAAATATGGACAAAGATAAAAACTGATATCTAATCTTTTGTTTTTGTCTCCCGCTTTTGTCGCTCTATCTCAATCGAAACTTGACCGAGAAAAGTAAAATAATTCCTCATTCTTTCAAGGTTGTTGGAGCTTTTCAGAAAACCTCCCTTCATCACGCATGTTCTTCAAAGATCTTCCATCTCTCCCTCTGTCTCTATCTCTGTCCCCCATATCTCCCCTATCTCCCCCACTCTGCCGCTGCCTCGCTCCATCTCTCACAGAAAATAAATGGGAAGAATCAGAAGCTTTTTCTTACCGCAGGATCAGATCTTTATCATTTACTGGAAGCGTGTGCGTGTGTGTCTGTGTGCGTGTGTGTGTGAGCATTCTGAGGACATCCAGCATGGCTACATTTGGGCAGGCATTAGAAACAGTATTGATGGTTGGGTTACTGTAAGTAGAGGAGTGTGTGGGAAGACACAGGCGATAAAACAGACACACACATTTCAAGGGTGCTGGAAGAACTCACCACCTTGCTGGCAGTTTATCTCAAGGGTGCCGTTTGACAGTTGACATTACATGATGAAACACTATAATATGATCCGGTGCAATTTAAAAGGTCAGTATAAGACTCTACACGATCCAGTCCAGGAACATGATGCAAAAGATAGATCTATGTTTTACATTGTATATGTGTGAGATATGATAATAGATAGAGCTCAGTGGTTCAAGGAGCAGCAGTCCTGTCCCGGCCTGTGATTGGTGGAGGTAGTCGGTGCTGCAGAAAAACCTGACGGGACAAGTGCACACACTATTCAGGGATGGAAAGGATACTGGCATATGAATAATAGTATGAGAAAAAGACAAATAAAATTCACATAGGGAACAGAGACCGTTGACTTGATTTTTGTCAAACTCATTTCCGAATCCAACCTTTGCGTCCGGATTGTGCACGGGCAGGTGGTGACTTGAGTTAAAAACCCGTAGAGGGAAAACATATTCCAGTGTGTAAGCTCTTTACTAAAGCCACAGCTGCCAGTAATAAGGGAGGGGAGACGTGCAGAAATTGTCTTTATGGCAGAAAGCCACAGAGATTATGGGAAATGTAGTTTTAAATGTGAGGTACTAATAGCTGTGACAATAATGGCTAAGTGTCTTGATCATCTCTATACGAGTGAATTTGCTAGATACAGCATCTTTATAAATATCGTAAATATCTTTGGTGGTTACACTCCATGTTGGTTTAATTTTCTTGCCACGAATGCCGCCTTCGAGAGCGATAAGGGATTCAAATAATTGCTTTCACAAAGAAAATGAAGTGAAGAGAAAGAAAGCGGCGATATTACCGTGCGTTGCTGCCCACCAGGCTGCCACTAGAAATAGACGGCCGCCTACTGACAGCAGCGTCAACTTCCACGTGGGCAGCGGTACTCTCTTCCGCCTCCACACACACACACACACACACACACTCACTCTTCGGAAGCGCTCACACGCACACATTTCGCGCACATGGGGAGGCTCGCCCTCCCACCAGTCAGTCATATGCTTTCATAACCTCGTACCCATAATCCTTAGCAAACAGAAAGTGTAAACAGCCCTACCTCATTCGGAGGACACACATTTTTATCACTCGTCAATGAATGTCACTGGTGCCTTCAGTGACGTGTCATCTGTTTTTGTATCGAAAGGACGAATAAGCCATGTTATTATCAATGTTTTTAGAAAAAAAAAAAGATGGATGCTTTGGCACTCAGCAGCTCATGCTTCCAAAAAATGTCCCCCTTTGTTACTATTTCAATCTCTAAAGGCAGTCACTCATAACCTGTAAATTAGACACATCCACATCTCTGTAAATATCAGATCAGTAGTTCTCACTTGACGATGCTCCTTTTGATCATTTTCTTTTACTCCACAAAAAACTTGAAAAGGCTTCCTTTTGTGAAGAAAATGTTGCAGTTGGAACAGTTAATCTATGGAAGTGACAGAAGTTGACATTTTTGTCAAAGTGACAGTTGAAATACGAATCCTGAAAGAAGTCGAGAAGTCGGCTGAGACGACGGTGCTTACAGAAGGTTCAGTTAAAGTGTAAGCACTGAGGGAAGTCGAAGCATCACTTGACGTATGAGTGCCGAAAGGAGTTGAATATCCTGTGAAAGTTCGAGCACTGAGGAGTTCAAAATCTCATCCGAAGTGTCGGTGACAGGCTCAGCTGGAAGTGGGAGTCATGGAGGAAATTGCTGCCAGTTCAAGGGCAGAAGCAGAAAGATAATGGCTTCAGTTGAAGGGTAAGCACCCAAAGCAGTTGGGAGTAAATTGTGTCTGAGCTGTGAATATTTTGGGAGTAGTTTTTTAGTTGTCGTTGTTGGTCAAAGATGAGATGAATGCACTTAAAACGTCAGTTGATTTGTAACCAGTGAAAGTGGTTGAATTGTCAGAAGTGTAAGAGATGAATGAAAGGACGTGTGAGTGGTACAAGAAGTCAACATTTCAGCTGCAGTGGAATCAGTTGAAACGCACCGAAACGTTAACTTCTTTCAGCACTTCCATTTTAACTTGTGTTTTTACTTTTCTGTATTTTTATTTTGACTTCCACTTCAAATCTGTCGTAAGCATCAGCAGAACATTTTCAGTCGGCAACTGTGGAGAAGCAGTGAACATTTCCCTTTTTCCCCAAGAAGAAAGAAAAAAGTTGAAGATTTATTGGGTGTTGGGTCGTCATTAGTTTGCTTAACTTATATTTTCCTGTCCTCCTGTCACCATTACCACTCCGACTAGTTTACTACAAGCTGAGCTTAGAAAGTTTCCTCGAGCCTTTCTGTGGCATAGTAACATTGCAGTTTGCTGCGTCCACAGACCCAGCTGCAGAAGTGTGTGCGAAGCATTGCTTGCGAATGCATTATTAATGATTAATGATCACAACGAAAGTGTACACACATCCCCGTCTCGCTCACAGGTGCTGCACAGAGATAAACATGACAAGAATAAAGGATGTCCTTTCCTTGGCAACCCCCCCCACCCCTTTTCGGCTGGTTTATTTTCCTCGAGTCCACAGAAACGGACAACATTTGGATCCCTGGCAACATTCCACACACAGACTTGAGTCTCTGGCAGTCTCTGTAAATAAATAATTACTCCAGGTTACATATGTTGCTCCCATCAGCCGGGGTTTTGTTCTCTGACAAGCTTGTGAGAATTAAGTGTAATAGATTCAACAGCACAAGTGTTGCTCAACCAATGTCAACAGCCGAGAGGGAGGGAGGGAGGGAGGGAGAGAATGAATAAAGTTAAATTGAATAATATCTCAACAATATTTATTGTCAAATTTCACATTGAACTGGATGAATTATAAGTAATGCATACTCTAATAATAAATACATGTTCTTCTCTTATTTCAAGTAAAATAAGGGCTGGATTACAAAAAAACAATACATAACAGAAAGCTTTTGAAAAATGTGACTCTTAAAATAAAGAGATATTGTTCATGGACTGTATCTGTGGTTATTAAACCACTTGTTTCAGCTCTATTCCTGTCTGTTTACATCATTGTTGGGCAGTGGATTCATGTATCAGGATTATGATCATGGGCTCTTAGGTTTATTCTTCTGTGCCTATATTTCAGATGTGAGTGGGTACGTTTGCTCAAGGTATTTGTGCTTTGTCTCACACACATTGTCGCTTTTAATAAATGCCACGGTCTCTGAACATATGAGACACCGTTAAAACCAGGAAAAGACAACACTTATGGCATATTACGACATCTAGTCTGATATCTCACTATGATATAGATACAGTGGGTACGGAAAGTATTCAGACCCCTTTAAATTTTTCACTCTGTTTCATTGCAGCCATTTGCTAAAATCAAAAAAGTTAATTTTATTTCTCATTAATGTACACTCAGCACCCCATCTTGACAGAAAAAAACAGAAATGTAGAAATTTCTGCAAATTTATTAAAAAAGAAAAACTGAAATATCACATGGTCATAAGTATTCAGACCCTTTGCTCAGTATTGAGTAGAAGCACCCTTTTGAGCTAGTACAGCCATGAGTCTTCTTGGGACTGATGCAACAAGTTTTTCACACCTGGATTTGGGGATCCTCTGCCATTCTTCCTTGCAGATCCTCTCCAGTTCCGTCAGGTTGGATGGTGAACGTTGGTGGACAGCCATTTTCAGGTCTCTCTAGAGATGCTCAATTGGGTTTAGGTCAGGGCTCTGGCTGGGCCAGTCAAGAATGGTCACAGAGTTGTTCCGAAGCCACTCCTTTGTTATTTTAGCTGTGTGCTTAGGGTCATTGTCTTGTTGGAAGGTGAACCTTCGGCCCAGTCTGAGGTCCAGAGCACTCTGGAAGAGGTTTTCTTCCAGGATATCTCTGTACTTGGCCGCATTCATCTTTCCTTCAATTGCAACCAGTCGTCCTGTCCCTGCAGCTGAAAAACACCCCCATAGCATGATGCTGCCACCACCATGTTTCACTGTTGGGATTGTATTGGGCAGGTGATGAGCAGTGCCTGGTTTTCTCCACACATACTGCTTAGAATTAACGCCAAAAAGTTCAATCTTGGTCTCATCAGACCAGAGAATCTTATTTCTCATAGTCTGGGAGTCCATGTGTTTTTTGGCAAACTCTATGCGGGCTTTCATATGTCTTGCACTGAGGAGAGGCTTCCGTCGGGCCACTCTGCCATAAAGCCCCGACTGGTGGAGGGCTGCAGTGATAGTTGACTTTGTGGAACTTTCTCCCATCTCCCTACTGCATCTCTGGAGCTCAGCCACAGTGATCTTTGGGTTCTTCTTTACCTCTCTCACCAAGGCTCTTCTTCCACAATTGCTCAGTTTGGCTGGACGGCCAGGTCTAGGAAGAGTTCTGGTCGTCCCAAACTTCTTCCATTTAAGGATTAT
This sequence comes from Anarhichas minor, assembly GCF_050575085.1. Classification (NCBI taxonomy): domain Eukaryota; kingdom Metazoa; phylum Chordata; class Actinopteri; order Perciformes; family Anarhichadidae; genus Anarhichas; species Anarhichas minor. The sequence continues at coordinate 2,096,024 of NW_027466447.1, forward strand.
GGAGGCCACTGTGCTCTTAGGAACCTTGAGTGCTGCAGAACTTCTTTTGTAACCTTGGCCAGATCTGTGCCTTGCCACAATTCTGTCTCTGAGCTCCTTGGGCAGTTCCTGCGACCTCATGATTCTCATTTGCTCTGACATGCACTGTGAGCTGTAAGGTCTTATATAGACAGGTGTGTGCCTTTCCTAATCAAGTCCAATCAGTTTAATTAAACACAGCTGGACTCCAATGGAGTAGAACCATCTCAAGGAGGATCAGAAGAAATGGACAGCATGTGAGTTAAATATGAGTGTCACAGCAAAGGGTCTGAATACTTATGACCATGTGATATTTCAGTTTTTCTTTTTTAATAAATTTGCAAAAATTTCTACATTTCTGTTTTTTTCTGTCAAGATGGGGTGCTGAGTTAATGAGAAAAAAAATGAACTTTTTTGATTTTAGCAAATGGCTGCAATGAAACAAAGAGTGAACAATTTAAAGGGGTCTGAATACTTTCCGTACCCACTGTATATTAACCACGCCCTAGCTAAGGACTTGTCTTTACTGAATATTGGCGGTAGGGTGCAACTTTGTATTGGTTGCAGATACACTGTCTACCAACTGTGTGTGTGTGTGTGTGTGTGTGTGTGTGTGTGTGTGTGTGTGTGTGTGTGTGTGTGTGTGTGTGTGTGTGTGTGTGTGTGTGTGTGTGTGTGTGTGTGTGTGTGTGTGTGTGTGTGGCAGAATGCAGCCATTGTACTTTGGCTGCAATTTCTTCACAAATGGTCGCTCTGTCAAGTCAGGCACACAGCTCTGTTTTCACAGCCAGCAGAGAGCTCTGTCTGCCCAGGGCCCTCTGAGCCAGGCACTGACTCCACTACTTGGGCTGAGATTCACTGGCAGCTTGTCAGTACAGCACGGCACTCGTGAGCGGCCGATGCTCTCAATGCCGCCTCTCTGGACTCCCGCTTTTCCCTCCCACTTCACACATCTCTCCAGCTTCCTTCAGGGTGGAGGGTGTTCTGATTTCTGATGGCGTAGCGGCTCAGAGAGGAACAACATCCAGGGTCACAGAATTGTGAACTCCCCCTCTGCTAGTGGATAACCACTGATTTCCTTCCTGTTCCTGTTCTCCACTGTTGAACCCTCAGCCAGTGTATTTCAGCCTTTTCCGGATCCCCTCCCTCTATATAACATTTCTGAGATTCTGCATGAACATTACTTTAACACAAATAATATTTGTATTGACTCTACTGTTAATAAAGATTATAACCCTGCATGTTGTAATAATTGACAGGGCATGACAACTAGTTAACAAGCGAGCAGGGAGCGGTAGTGCTAGTAGTACAGACCGACCTAACATTCACAGTTCAATTGTATGGAAAAGCTCTGAAAACATCATCCGCTTTTATATAATTAGTCGTGTTGAATAGCATCCAGCTAAATCCAGTCAACACATTCTGAACATGGCAGTGGTGTGGAAGAAGGTGCTCTTAAATTCGTCTCAGGGCCTTTTGGGGGAACACCAGTATGAAACGGTTTGGGACCACTGCCCTACTGCCCAGAATGGTTTCTATTAACCCCTTTATGCATTCACTTCACCTTGCAGCGCAATTATTATTATTTTTTTCGAAGACCATTACTGAAAGTGCAGCGTTAGCCACCCAAGGAGTTGTGGGAGCTGAACAATGGGAAACATTTGAGGTCCTCGGGGACAAAGAGTGCTTATGCTCGCTTGGACTTGGACGGCAGCACAACAGCAGTGAGATAACAGTCCCGGCTTTGTTTTTCCAAAGAAAGGGTGGAGGAGTTAGAAACGGTTAGCCTCTGCCGGGCTATCCCGTCTGTACAAATCGGAGGTCGTTAGCTTTGTTAGCGGCCTAGTTCACGATGTTGACACGGTGATGGCGTGGCGGAGGTCGGTGAGTTTTTCAGAAGCATTTTGAAAGAAATTACATAACAAACGTCCAGCAAGCTGAGGGGGAAACTTGCGTAAGGGTTCGAAGGAGAGAGAATCCAACAAGCAGAGAGGCGAACGGTCCCCCGCGCTCGTAGCTGACGTCGGACACCATTTATTGAGCGGACCACAGGCGCTTAGTTAAAAGGCAAGCAGCGGATAGGGTTACAGGCCCCCAGAGGCCTTGTGCTGACAACCTGAGCTATTATTGCAATTGAACAGCGGTGTCCAGGGCCCCATATCTGATTTGCGGGCCGGTGTGCGTTTGTCTCTGTGTGTTTATGTCTGTATTCCCACGTCACACGTGTGCCCCCCAGCCGGCAGATGGGCCGCAGTAGCAGCAGCGGCATACGCAGGGAGCCGGTAAATTGTGGAGAAAGGAGCAGGTAGAAGGTTTCTAATCACAACCCCTGTTTACTTTACTGCAACCCTGTGGGGAAAGACAGAGAGAGGTACGTCTGATTGTAAATCTCCAGTGACTCCTCTCCTCCGCCTCTTCCACTTCATCTTCCCTTCTTTATTTTTCTGTGTTTTTTTCTTGACTACACTATCTCATTAGCAGCAACCTTGACCTACCCTGAGGAGAGTCGGTGAGAGCTGCTGCTGCTGCCGCTGTGGTCACTGCCCACTTAACATGAAAAAACACTGGAGTTTTTACATCAAATGTAGCTTTTATGATTTCAATAGCTGTTGTAAGCATTCTTGACCAAACCAGTGAAGGGCACAGATGAGAATGATGAATCACAGTATGATAATAAATTGTTGGACTTCCTTTTTCCCCCCACAAACAAAAATACACAGTTGCCCTCGGTGGGTTATCACAAAGCTCTGTAATGTATTCCGTCTCCTGGTATTGTCTTCTTCAGCCGTATCCCGCCACTGAAGCCCGCTCGCTCTATTTTCTGCGTTATTTGTTTGGGGCTGAGATACAGCCGCTGACAGCAGGGGTGATGTTACAAATGCCGAGGTCGAAGGTCACGGTTCCGTAATTCATCACCACCATCTTTTGTTATTGCAGGAACATTAGAATGCATCGCAACGTAACAAATAGTCCCGAGCCTTATCGCTTTCCTGAGCCTCAGTTTTTCCCCTTCTATTTATCATCCTGTTTCCCCCAACACACACACTTTTCTTCCTGCAATTATCAATCTAAACAACCTTTCTCCTCAGTTTACCTCACCTTTTTAATTTCTGTATTTATCTACTCTTTATCTACTACTTTTTTCTCTTGCTTATTTCCACCATCCCACTCACATTTACCTCTTTGTGCCTCTCATCCTCCGCTGTCTGCCTCGTCCTCTCTCTCTCCCTGTGCAGGCTTCGTATATAAGTCCAGCCGATAATTAGCCAGGCAGTGCAGACCTCCTCGGCTTTGTTTCTGGCCCCGGGGCCACAGGATGTCCCTGTCTATCACAGCGTGACTTACGTAAGCAACCAAAACAAAGTGACGACACTGACCTCAAACGTCCCCAGGAGGAAGAAAGGCTGACTCAAGATAGAGGGACAGAACGAGATGGAGATGGAAGACATTCCTTCCCTTTGCTCTGATGTATCTGACTTGTACTGGCACAACTCTCCTGTTCTTGTACTGCATTTGTCTTAAAATATACAACCTTTATCATAATTGTCAAAAGCATCATCATTCTTAACAGTTTCTTGCTTTTTTTGTACAAAATGTACTTCAGTTATTTCTTTAAAAAACATGCTTTCTTAAGAAATATTTGGCTTCTAAGGTTTTATTGATACCAAAACTTTTCATATGTCAATTCATATTTTTGTATTTTTCAATTATTATAATTTTTCTTGACAACATTTTTTACAGTTATGCATTAAATACCATGGCAGTCCCATTCAGTCTTGGTAATTACAGTATAACACAGTGGTACGAACTCCATTCATACTAGATAAGCTCACTGTGATGCCATGTACAGTTATGAGTTGTATAGTGCAGTAAGATCTATGGAGGCCCGTGTAGTCTGTTTGTATGTACAACTCGGCACCTATCTCCAGTAGAAATATACATTTCAATTCAAATCTCAAAACCCTAAATCTTGCACACGGATGTGTAGACTGACATTTATGCAACCATGTATTGAAGCCTAATGGAGAAGTGTTTTAAAGCCTCCATTCACTCCCATTACATCTAGCTCAGCCAATACATTAAGGTCAATGAGTTTTTGTATTAAAAGAAGTGTTTAAATTCAAATCAGTGTACACACCAATCACTTGCATTTCTTACAGGAAATTCTTCTGCATATTTCAATGTGTTGACAAGTTGTTGCACCAGCATTACATCTACCCACCAGTTGCCACAGACCAAGGTCACATTTTGGTACAATAATTGCACTCACTAGCCTCTGTACCACAAAGAGTTTTGACAATGATATTCTGATTGCTTCACTGCTCACAAGCACAGAGACGGGTCTCCTCTCCCTTCTCTTCTGCGCCTGTCTTTTATTTGCTATAAACTCCTTTCTCCAGACACAATATTGCCCGCTTGCGCCTCAGTTTCTGCACTTTTTACGAGCCATATTTTTATTGGAAGAATTTGGCTGGGGGAGCAGAGCTTTTTCATCAAAACCCTGGATATTAATGCAGTCTATCTGTCCTTTCACACCCGTGCAAACCGGGGCCTTTACATCAACCTTTACTAACACGCACTTACATTTATACAGTCAAATATCCTTCGCGAGGTTCCGATAGGACCGATTCTCTGTGGCAGTCTCGCCCGTGCGTCCCTAAGCATTGTACTGTACGGGCTAAGGAGTGATCCGAATCACCGTCTGTATCTGCTGATGCGTTATTCATGTGACAGATTTGCAGCAGATAAGTGCCTCACTTTAGTAATGCAATGAATAAGTGATGCTCTTTTTTTCATTCCTGTCAAGTCTCTCGGTGTGATAAGAAAGAGAGAGAAAGGTAAAAACTGAGGAGAGATGGCAGCGGACGGACAACCTTGAAACAGAGATCAGGTCAAATTCCCATCGGAAAGAGCTTAATTTTTTTACCAAACTTTATCGTCTTTAAATGTGTGGTTTTAAATCCCAGTATATCGCAGCTTTGCCGTGACATTCAAGGGTGGAAGAGGGTCTCCTTTGAAGTCAATTTATTTTTCAGGCATTAGATGTCTCCTTGGAATCCCATTAACAGCTTCCCACAGACAGCCAGTGTTCGATCATAAATTATACATAAGGCATAGCAGTCTAACCCTAATTGTAGACCCATGAGTTTCCCAACAATGACGATGAGTTTCTTCATGGGTTGGACTCGACATGTTGGGCGAAACATCAGAGGGGAGGAGTGGTTTCTGTTGTTGTTTTGGTCCGCCGGTGACGTAAATTGAAGAATTTGAATGGGACACGGAGAGGGGCGGCTCTAAATCCCAAATACCCAAACCGAATGCAGTTGGGATTGGGTTGGGGCGTGGCTGTCGGCCACGGAGGGCTTCGGAGTCAAAAGTCCAACCCAGTGTGGTCATCGGTTTACCACAGGTATAGACTAATTACAGAGTGTAGGGTTTTCTGTGCTATATGAGGGGGAGAGTGTGTGTGTCTACATGAATGTGTACATGTGTACGGGCCTGTGTAATGTGTCCCATCAGTGGCTGTGGCTCGCTACATAATCCACTCATGAGGTTCATAAATAGTGGATTATCTATGCTCACACACACATACGGACAGGTGTTTGGATACGTATTATTGAGAGGGCTGCACATGAACTACTTTATTGTCTAACCATGATCTAACCCTAAGCTTTTCTCCTGAACGCTGATTATTTAAATGAGCCAGTGCAAAACTTGGCTTTTATTTTGAAAGGAAACACACTGCCAATGCCAATTAGAACAGGTGCAATTTGTGAGAGATGTGAAATACTACCAACGAATTTACTTTTTATGCACCGCACTCAACAGAGACTGCTCTCGTTTTTCTTCTGTCCCCTCCTCGCTCTTTCTGTTTCCAGGTAACGATTTGTTCCTGGTGGCGGTCCACGAGCTCGGCCACGCACTGGGCCTGGAACACTCCAACGACCCCACAGCCATCATGGCTCCTTTCTACCAGTACATGGACACCGACAACTTCAAACTGCCCATGGACGACCTGCTGGGCATCCAGAAGATTTACGGTAAGGCCTCCTACACCTCATATAGATGTAACTACCAGTCCACTTTAAGTATTATTAATTCATTTGAGTTTCATTCTAGAATTTTATTCTAAAGCACAGATCTGAGACCTAAATTTGAGATCACCGTAGGCGAGTGCTTCATCGTCAGAGCACCTACACATTCCTCACCGACACACATTCGGAGTCGGCAGATGCTGATTGCAGTGCTTTGTCGACTCGTAAAGCCGATGTAGCTCTGGGGCGGGTGTATTAGAAGTGTGAAAATTGAATTTGACGGTAATAGATTTATGTAAGCATCAGTGTAGTCTTCATTTTTTTACGCTCTCAGAGTTGAATTAGTGGTACATCAGGCCGGATGTTGCCAAGACCTCAATCTAGACATGTGCTCTCTTTAATGTGATTTGTTGTGGAGGAACCCACAATTTTTTGATCCAGGAATTTTTTTTAGTCGTCTTCTCAACCTCAGTTTGACATCCGAGTTCAAAAACAACTTGGTGGGAAGTGACAGTATTGTCCCGTACAGCTGTCGAGGCTGTAAACCAGTCACACTCCGCTGAGATGACTCCGGTCTGTCACATGAATGGCTGCACACACACACACACACACACACACACACACACACACACACACACACACACACACACACACACACACACACACACACACACACACACACACACACACACACCAAAGAACCTGCCATCTGCTTACATGGTCAGGCCACATCCCTCTGGGAGTGACAGACCTGGGCAAGCGATCAAATCTCTCCTCATCCCTACTTGCGTTTAACTCCTCTCCACTGAGGCCCCTCCCTCGTCCTCGCCGTCGTACTGAGGGTTGAAGGGCAGGACAAGCGATGGCAGCTCCTCTCTCTGTCTCCTTTTCCACTTCCAGCAGCCGTCGGCCTCCTTTTTCTTCCTCGCGGCAACAGCGCTGTGGAGGCTAAACAGGAACAATGGTGGGAGAGCTGCACAGTTTAGATGATTTAGAAGAAGATTCACATAATTAAGTGGTGTAGTAGTGTAAATGGGAGGGAAATGTTGAATTTAGGACTTTTGATTAACAGTCAGTGGGAGCCAGGCAGGATCCCACAGTGAATTGTGGGAAGAAAAGTTAGGTAGGTTGAGCTTGTTATGTAGGATCGATTCACTCTCACACTTTTGGACATCTAGCTGAACTCTTTCTGTGTCTTACCTTAGCGCTGAGGTCATTGTAGAAAAAGAAAGGCTGCTGGTTGCAGTTATTCCTCATATTCTTTATTATAATCCCATAATAATTACTTATGAATAATTAACGCCTGAGCATCGCAACGTTATGAATGAAGCTTCAAACTGTTCGGTACAGCCCAAGTTATGGTCGGATATGATTTGGATTGCGATATTAACCTTCTGGCTGAGGGTGTTGAGGGTACCCCAAAATCAAATGCGGAAAATAGCATGATTATTAGCCAGTAGTGTGGACACGGCCACTTTTTTTTTTGGATGAAATAGCAACGTGTGGACAACAACATCATATAAGTCACTTATTATAAACTCCAAAGACAACTATAGGCTACTCATATAAGTATAACAATATCGTGGCATAAAAGCACCAAATCCGGGCCAGAAATCGGCGCTATGAGTACAGTAAATCAATGTTTGTACCCTCATGCTAACAGCTACCCAGTCATACAAAGCATTTATTAGCATTAGCACACGTGGCGGAACACGTAACTAACTTCTGTTTTACGATCCGTAGAAGCACTAAACCGTTGTGTCTGATCAAACGTACCTTCATGCTGAACTTCGCCGACAAAAATCGTGGTTATGCGCCCAAGTTTTCTCAAAATATGGATAATAACGTCGCGGAATTTCCGTTCCAAAGCTGTAGTCATTGCTGCCAACTGCATACTGTTGACTTCCGACTTGTTTCCAGAATAAGAGCGGTCAAGGGGGCTTGGGCGAGTGGTCAGACTGCCTGCGACCGGAAATTTCCGCCGGGGTACACGCCTCACTTCTGGCAACTTTATTCTATGAAATCTTTTGACGATCACCACCAAATTTGGCATGAGTCTTCCTAAGACGATGACGCGTCTAAAGAGGGGTTGTTTTTGGAAATCGACCGAGGATAGGCTGAGATCCAGCCACACACACACACATGAAATGAGAAAATCCTACAGATGACAGCCAAAACTGGCTCTGATGATGTTATGAATATGAATATGATTCCTATTATCTGTATTTGGATGTATTGAATCATATGAGTGATAAAGAAAGTGAAATATATAGTTATATAGTGTATAAAAGTACAATGTAAGAGCTGCAACAGCTGGTTCGAAAATGATGACCTCGCCTGACCCCTTTGTAATAAAAACCTCTTATTATTCACTTTATTCCACTCTAACCATTTTGTAATAACTACTGATCAGTTATGCTATGACTTGGGAAAGTTTTTAGGGATCATACTGCATTATTTCAATAACTTTTTATCACTGAAAGTGCATTTTTTCCAGGCGGAGCTGAATGTTTTCAATTTCAGCTGTGTAATCTCTTATTTTTCTATATTAACCAGTAACATATACAAAATCTATATGTATATCAACACATCTCACAAGTGTTACCAGTATTCTAGCATCAAAATTATTAAAATAGACCTTGTAGTTTGGGTAGTGTACTCAAAGGAGTAGGAGTATGCAATTTCCGAGCAGGGGGCTAAAAACAGGCCTAGTAGTTAAAAGGTAAAGGAGATAAGATAATAGACGTTAAACGGAACGCGATGCTGTGATATCTTTTTGCACAGACTTTTAAAAGGGAGCATTTGTTTAAAAAGAGGAGCCATTGCCATCAAATGGCTTTTTTTTGTTTGGATATTTTTAATTATAAAAATCACACTATTTCATAAATGTTTATTCACAAAACTTTAACTGTATTGCTTACAAAAAGCTTAAAGGTTCCATTATTTCAAAGCTCCATCACACCGTTAGCCACACCACAGCCTCTTGGCGATCAGATCGCCTATCAGCTATCTCGAGTAGGGCTGCAACTAACGATTATTTTAATAATCGATTAATCTGGCGATTATTTTTTCGATTAATCGATGAATCGGATATTAATGGGCCAAAAAAGGCGAGTGAATAAAAACGTGTCTTTAGTCTTGCAAACTATACCACCCCTGCTTTACTACCGTTATTAACGAGCTAACGCTAACTTGTCATGCTTGTCAAGCTGGATAACGAGTAAACACCAGCACCAGAAGAGCAACTGGAGGGACGTTACGTCCCTCACTTCAAAACGGAACAAAAGTAGGATTCTGTAGTGACTTACCCTGCTGTTGAACTCCCTTCCTCCTCATCAAGGACTCCAACATGTTTACGTTTTAGGTGCTGAATCATCACCGTGGCGCTCCCGTGCCATGCCATGTCGCTTTTGCATATCTTGCAATTAACGTGAACGGAGTAAACAGAGTCTCTCGTGTGGACTCGCTGATGTGTAGCACCGCGGCGTTCCCTCTTAATCCCACGATCAGCCTGTGTGTCAACTAATTTGATGGTTTTATCTCAATTTCTTTGTCTAATTGCTCGCCATAGATCGCCTCCTCCAGCTAAACGATCAGTAGCTCATTCAGTTCTTTTTTTTTTAAATCCTCTTTTCACTCGCTGACTTTTAAATCACTTGTCAAGCCATTAAATCATTCATTCATAACTCCTGAATGTTTACAGTTTCTTTCAAGGTCATTATTTATCCATGCCACCATTACTTATTAATACTTTTCAATGGGGGGGGGTTGCTTCTTTCATATTGCAGTCATCTACTCCTGCATCTGTTGGCCCCAATCAACACATGGCCACTAATTTCCTGGTTTTCACAGTAACAGTGTGTTATTCTTGCGTCGTCACGTGTTCAATTATTCATCCACACAACCCACTCGCTCTGCCTCCCTCCTCGCTCTGTTTTCCCCCTGCATGTCTTCCGCCCTCCCTCTCTCCCTCTCTCTCTCTCATGTAAATCATGAATGTGAAATGACGCTGAGCACGCCCGGGCCTCCACTTGGGAGGAACTTTTATTTTTATCTCTACAGTATATTTCAAAAGCATATGCTTTTTATGTCTGTTTTATTCATCTTAACATATCATATTATGCTTCGGTGAGCTGAATCCCTAAAAACTTGGCAGTGTTAAAGTCCACCCACTGTGTTTCGCATGATGTCATGTTGTTTTTCCATCTTCTGCTCTGTCTCTCATGTGTTCTTTTCTTTATGCCTTCAACTCCTTGTCACCAAATTTCCCCTTCACACCGTACCTTGTCCTTTGGCATTGGTGGAAAAAAATGGAACTTGGCTAGAACGTGTGGCTCTCCCGCAAGCTCAGGTGGCTGGTTGGCGGTCAATGGCACAACAATATTGAAAGTGGTTCACCCTTAATTTGCATGCATGTTTACAACCTTGAATATCGAAGAACTCTTCTTCGCATATCCCACTCTACTTGGGGCTAATGTAATTAGGAGTAGTGATGTGCACCACTAGTCAATTAAATGTTGCTAACCCTCGCTAGTCGGCAACAGAAATACTAGTCAGTTAAACTTATAATTTTATTAATTACACATTTAGATTACATATAGATATATGCTGTTCCTCCTGCAGCACGTTTTACCTTCTAGATTAAATTGTGAGTCTTTTCTTACTTTTAAGACTAGTTTAAACTGCCATGTAAAGGTCAGGGAAATTAGTATAAAGGAACATCCCTAATTGGGAGACCCCGGAATTTATATATAAAGAATCTTAAATTTGTTTTCTGCTTTGCCCGATATTCTCTTGCTTCATTTAAATGAGTAGTTTAAGAAAGAAGAAAAGAACACCACTCTCACTCGCTAGAGGCAGCAGCTGGTTAGCTTAGCTTAGCATAAAGACTGAGAACAGGGGGAAACTGCTAGCCTGGCTCTTTATTACCGACTGCAAGCTGTAGCTTCATCTTTAGCGTACAGACACAAGAGTGGTATCAATCGTCTCGTCTAACTCTCAGCAACAAAGAAAAAAAAATGCATTTTCCAAAATGTTGAACTATTCCTTTTAAGAGATTTGGTACATTTTGTTTACGTTACCGAAGGAAAGTTTAAACTGGTGAAAAACAGATTTAATACTCTTCACATGCATTAATCTGCATTCCTTGCAATGTGTTTGAAATATATTGTCATTATATAGGGAATGACCAGGTGTGGTCCAAATTAAACCACTTGACCCCAGAGATTTCGGATGTCGAAATGTCTGGTCTGTACGTGTTGCAGTGATATGAATGAAAACAAGTGAGGTATTTTTCTCTCACTTCCTCCAGGGCCTCCTGATAAGCTTCCTCAGCCCACCAAGCCTTTGCCGACGGCGCCCCCTCCACGCTCCCACCCTCCATCAGACCCCCGTAAGCCAGACAGGCAGACACGACCCCCGAGACTGCCCCCGGGAGACAGGCCGTCCAACCCCAACGCCAAACCCAACATCTGCGAAGGAGGCTACAACACCCTCGCCATACTGAGGAGAGAGATGTTCGTCTTCAAGGTCAGTGAAGAGACTGCGATATCAAAACAAACCTGGGGCATTTTCACATGTTGTTTGTTTTGAAGAGTCATTTTTTAGCCCCGGAGCAGTTCTACCCCAAACTTAGATCTCTTAGCGGTGTGAAACCACAGCAATCAGTCTTTATGGGCCAAAACAACCTTGTGAGATCTTGTTGGAAGGGTAGTTTCATATGTCCAAAAAGCAACAATATGGCTGAAGAGAGGTTTCTGGCTATAACATATAACGTAATAGTGTGATAAATGCAACCAAAGACAGCCTCCCCCTTTGATTCAGGTTTGATTCACGTTAGTAGAAAGGTTGACACTGTGTAGAAATATGGTGGATTCTCCTCAATTATGCCTGTGTATTTCAGTGCATAATTAAAGCAGCTATTATGTCTATAAGGAGCTTTTTCCGGATTACTTTGGGCCAGTGGAGCAGGAATTAGACAAAATGGATATTTCACTGCAAAAGAAACCCACCATGCCATGCACAGAGCATCACGGCTTTCCTTTCTACCAACAAACTCAGCCTGGTTTTGATTCCTGTGTCACAAAAAAAGGTACGCATGTCCCTTAATGCATCTTTATCCTTGGTCTAAGCTTGTGAATACCAGACCTTGGCAACATGTGCTGAGGAACAGAGAAAAACCTTGGGGCAACACAAAGATGTCCTGTGTTCTCCACAGAAAGGAGAAAGAGTGCCTCCGATGCTTTGAGAGTGTGACTGTATTTTTCTGAGATTATAAATAGATGGTATTCAATGGTTAAAAAGAAGGCTTGTGGAGCTAGGGGGGAAAAAAACATTTCTCCTCTCGGCCCCCTCTCTCTGAGCGTGTACTTCAATACATCCAGCTTGGAACCAGAGCTGCTACCTGTGAAGGTATTTAACCAAAATTAGACTCAAAGCCCCTACTGTCTTTGTTTTTTTTTTGTGAAAATACTGTCCGCTTGTTACAATAGTCTAAGTACAGCTCCCGTCTCTTTCACATGGTGCCTGCGGTGGCTGTTGTCATCCCTCATTAGTCCCAGGGCAGCAGCCTGGCCTAACAAAGTGACGAGGATCATGGGATTTTTGAAGAGCTCCGAGATTCAAAAAAAGGACGTTTAGCTATCAGCCAAACTTTTTCTGAGTTTAGGAAGTGAAGGATACGAAGCCAGTTGTGCTCCAAATACACCTCTAGTGTATCTGTGTGTTTTGACATTTGAAGAATAACTTCTGTAGTTTGAACATGCCGATCCCTCTACTTTAATGGGCCGTAACTACTCAAATGCTTTGACGTTGTTGAAGCTGTTCTCATTGACTAAAATCAAATACTTTTTCCAAGGCTTCCTCACACACAGAGCATCAGCTGATCCCCTCATATTGTTTGTCTCGTTTTCTTTTTGTAATCCAGGCAATCGCCCCAAATCTGCTTGCTGTTCACACTGCTTCTGTGTATTTGTGACAGTTTTAAGACAAATCTGAAACGTTCTAAGCTCCAAGTATAATCAGTGTTATAGGCACTGATCACCTTCCTGCTTGAAAGCATTATTTGGCTTTAGGATTGACATTTTCTTTTGTTTTTCTAGCTTTATTATTGCATTTTTAAAGTGTCCTTTACTGTAATGTGTCGTAATTTATGAAACGCTTTGACGTTGATTACGTTTTAAATCTGACAACAAACATCTTGGGTTCCTGAATGTATCTGTTATTTTTATGCACTTATACTCTTGTGCAATTAAAACGTGTCATTAACATTAAACTTGTCACTTTTCGGTGAAATTCACCGTTTTGAATCAAAAATATGTCATCCACGTGAATCGTGTAGATCCGTAGAGTTTTTTTTTTTTAGGGGGGGGTCAATTGGCCAGCGAGCGTTTCTCAGATTGGAGTCATACGAGGAGAAAAGGTGATGTCGTGATCTTCACAATAGAACATCTTTGACGTGTCGAATCTTGGCCAATCAGCGTTCAGATGTCTACAGCGTCTTAATTTCCCTCCGTTACAGTTTAAGTTACGTTATGTTCCGTTACCGTTCAGACTTGCTGGGTTAAGTTAACGTCCACTGCATGCAAAACGTTATTGACTGTTAACGTTATTATCGCGATTTAGGAGGAAAAAACGTAACGTGATGAAACCCCCCGTGTTCCGGTTCAGTTCACGCGGTCACTCATTAACGTTAAACCCGAACACCGGTGGATCTGCTGGCAGGTTGTTTTTTTTAACTCAAAGTAGAATGAGGATGATTTCGTGGTGATAATTACGTTTAAGATAACGAAAAGTGAGGCCCAGATACTGATGAGATGATGAGGTCAAAGAGCTTCAGGAAGAGGAGGCTGTTTGTGTAGCGCAGCTTGACGCAGGGCCGAGCTGTGAGTGGAGCTGGGCCTGGATAAAGGTGGAGGTCTAAACAGACGTGAGTACAGCTTCCTGCTGTCAGTGTTTTAAATACATTGATATGGCAGGGTATGCTAAATGCAGCTTCTGTTCCAAGGAGATGAACTACAGCAACAAGGGCTCACATGCCCTCTCATCACACTGTTCACTGTGATGACCACAGCCAGTGTACTAACAGTCCCACGTTGCTCTCAAGAACCCTGAAGTAATGAGAGGGTTAAGGTGCCTGTACCTTCATTTCAGCGGGTTGCTAATGCAGAGGTGTGTATAGATTACAGCTATTATTTTACTCTTGATAAGATACCTTAGCCAGAGTAGATTATCATTTTCATTTAAATAATTGAACTGGATTGAATGCATATTAATTGCAAATAGAAGATAGGCCACAATTCTAACAGCTTTACAGTAACAGTGGAAGTTAATAGTAAGACATACAGTAACAGGGTTCAATGAAAACTAATCACTTTATTTGTACAGGCGATGGTTCTCGCTACTCTTGCTATCTGTGTTTTTATATGACTAAAACTTTTGAAAATGAGACCTCGGTCTCAATTGATTTTGTCTAAATAAAGGTTAATAATAATATTGATAAAAAAAAAAATTAAAAAAAAGCTAACTAGCCAGCTGTTCAACTAGAGCTGAAATACTGATTAATCACTGAATAATAAATTCGTTTTTTCCTTAAAGTAAATATTGTCTTATCACTTAATTTGATTCTCAGAGTACATCAGAATGCTACATGTTAAAAGCTCATATTTAAAATAAAATTCTCGGAGCATGCACCCCCCAGGGTTTCGGGCTTGTCACCTTTTTCACCTCTTATGAGTTTGCAGGTATGATTAAAAGTTCATAGACTTTTTGTGTATGGATTTTCATACAAGATACAACTGTAGCTTAGTTCATAGTAATAAAAACTCCAACAGTCCTTCGTCTTGTGTGCCAAATGAGTCTCTTTGGAGGCCGATCCACAGGGGCCACCCGGGTAAATTGCTCTTCAGCATAAACAGCAGGGCTCCCCCTCTTTGTTCAAACTATCTGCTTACTGCAGCCAGCTTTCCAATTAATACTGTAAATGAAATGCACATGATTAACTCATGAGCAAAGGGGCAATGAGGTAATGTTGCACTCAGATGGAGGTTAAAAAAAACAACCAACATCCAAAGGATACAAACAGACACGTCCTGTAATCAATTACAAAAAATTGACGTCAAATTTTGCAGTAGTAAATCCGCTGTGTTCTGATCATTAGGACCACCGGTGATATTACGACTCAATAATGATTTGCTCGCCTTTTTTCATAATCCACATTTCAACCAGCAAATCAAATGTGAAATCCATAAAGGATCACAGCTCTGTTAAGTGTTGTTTCACAGGAGGAGCAGGTGGTCCTCATATTTCTTGGTTCTCTGCGAGTGGTACGCCAACTGAAGGTATCATGTTAATGGCTTCCAGCCTCCTGGTAGATGAAGCTGCCCAACTGTAAAACGGTTGATCTGGAATCCTAATTGGAGATGTTTGCGTTTCTCCAGAGCTCGATATATTCCCTTTAAAGGATGCTAAGGTTTACGTATCGGTCTAAAGGCGAGTTAAAAGGATGGCTGACAGGAAAGGGAATGATTTACAGCTCGTGCATACTTCTGGTTTCAGTTTTATTTGACTTCATGTCTCTTGTTTCTGCCATTTGTATGGGTGATTTCTTCTCTTTTTTTTTATTTATACGATTGATTGTCCTCTTGGTTACTCCACGGTGTACGTCCGTTTGGCCTGAACCGCTTGGCTACTCTCACCATCCCCTCTTGATTGTTTTGGAAGAGCAAAGTCAAGTCAATGCCAAGTCATTATTGCAGAGATCCCAGCAGTCTCACAGCTCCCGAGGCCCACAGGTGGTCCAGCAATGTGAAGTAAGGGGGGGCGGGGGTTTAGAAAGGAGACTTTACGAGAGTTGATCTGGTGAAATGCACCGAGCGATCTGGTGTTTCCTATGAAGCAACAGCTGCATTCATACTGTTTGTATGACCTGTTTGTAAGCTTCTGAACCACAAGAACCAAACATTGAGATCCATATGTCAGAATTTGAGCAATAAAACAAGGCAAAGGGGAGAGTGTCACGGTCCGTTGGATGTTTACAGACAAACACCTCGTTCATGACTCATCTCTGAAGATTTCTTCAGTCTAAGTATATTGAAGTCTACAGATTTGTAGATGATCTCCAAAACCATTTCAATGTCTGCTTTTAGCAATATATGGGATGGCAGGAAGTTCTAGACTTCCAGAGCCCTTTCTGAGATAGTTAGTCATGATAATGATATGCACTAGGATAGGCCGCTGCATCCACACAACCCACACTGGTGCCCTACAGGGACAAAAGTTATTGTTTTATAAAAAAATATTTAAATGTTCCACTTTCAGAATCACAAAGTAGTGCAGCTCATCAAGAACTGCTGAGAAAAACTGTTCCATATGCAAATATATGCAGTCATTAAGGCAAATGTATTGGGTATTACAGCAGGACTTAGACGTTTGGTTTTTATCAGGGTCGGGTAAAACAATAAGTAGTGGAGCAAATTACAAATTTAGTAACTTCTATGAAGTTGGCAGACACACACGACGCTGATTCTATAAAAAAAAGTATACCGCTGGATCCTACACTTCCCATAATGCAACCCACAGTGTCGTTAATTACAACCCCCCCCCCCCCCCCCCCCCCAAGTTTAAAGCCCTAGCCGCGTTGACCCTCATGACGTCATCAGGGTGATTCTTTCAAACTTGGGAAAGCAGCTGAAGACATTATTCAACTGATTCTTTTAATTCTCTTTGAGACGTGTAAACTGAACTTCATGTGTAAAATCTGTTTAGTGTCTCTTTAACTTCACAGATAATGTTGCACTTACCAATAAAGGAGGTGAAAGGTTGATTATTTATGTTACGGATTGCAGATTTTGGATTGAAGTTGAACCTGACTCAAGGTAGTTGTCTTTCAGATTGTCCAATATTACATCAAGAAAAATAATAACAAATGCATCAGATTTCCTGAACTAGTGCAACTCTAGCAGATGAACAGTAGGAGCAATGAGCATTGCTCCCGACAACGCTGAGCCGTGCCTGATTTACTCGAGGCCCGTTAATCTACAAAGGCCGGGTTTGGAGTCATGCTTGTCGAGGTGCTAGTTTTATGGCCGATCATTTTTCTCTCCGCTGCGGTGACAGAGGGTCGTTTCGGGTTCACGCGGTCGTCCGTGTGTCCGGTGTCACCAGTGAAATTACACAGCTACCTCTTTTATGACTGCAGGCACTTTCGGGTTCAACTTTCGGTGAACTCTCACACCATATGGCATCCCATTGGAGACAGAGAATCACTCAAAAAAAACATGTATATGCATGTGTACATGGACTTGCTTTTCTCATTTATAATAGCGGCTAATTATGCCGCATGGTACGCCTGCTCAAACGTTTGTAGCTGCGACCGTTGCACAGATGCAATTATACCGGCCTACAGTCAGCTGTGATAGAGAAAATGCCACCCTCCTCCTCCTCACCACTAGTCCTACGCTCAATCACAACGGTCTTGCCAGTCAGTGAGAGACCGTCATTCCTCGATGCGGACGGATTTAGAGCAGGGGATTCTGGGACGCCGGAGAGTGCCTTGCGGTTCAGGAGTGGCCTCTTGGAAGCCGATGTTGGAGACGAGCTTTGATTCCCACGTCCATTAATGAGAACGCAGTCTTCCTCCTTTCTGTAACTCGGAGGAAAGAGACGGAGAATCCTGCAACAGCGGGGCGTCTGAGTGGTCTTAGAAGAAGACATGAAAGGCTTTTTAATGCTATTGGACTGCCCGCTTTGTTGACATTTATTGTATAATTACGTCTTGCCACATGTTTAAACTGTGAAGCCGCCGTATAAGAAGGAACAGCAATGGAAAGAATAAGCTGCAGGTTGCAAAGGTGAACCGGTGCTTCTCGCTGTTCTTGCGTTTCAACAGTTGCACTTGTGTTAATGCGGTTTGGAGACGTGTTGTTCTAGTCTGCTGTTTGTACAGAAGTAGCTTTCAGATGGGCAAACACAACAGCAACTATCCTGCAGCTATTTTCCTCAGTGAAAGACATCCTGATGGATGCTGTGTTGTCAGGCTTCAACTCTAATCCTTCGAACCCTCTGAATTATTTACACCTGCATTCTGCTCTCAGTGAAGCCAAGAAAGGGTGTGCGTCACATTAACCGAGCGAGAGATCAGCGGCACTGTCGTCCTAACACCGCCGTCTGTCATATTCTCACCTCTTCACTCACACAGACACACAGACGGCAGCAGAAGACGCTCACCCGGAGGTTGACCTGGATTACTGTGATTGTTGACACACTTCAACGCATTTTCATTTTCTCCAATCGACATTATGGTTCTACGTTCTCCTTCTTATATGTTTTATCATCTGCCAGTAGCAGAACTTGAATGCTCTTGAATGCTACTTCCAGTGAGTCTTGATAAGTCTTATTCTTCTCTGTCAGAGAAAGCCCCTTTTGTTTCTTTGTAGGCTCTGATGAAGTGTAATTCTTAGAAGCTGATAAATAAGAGTTCAGGCTTTTAAAATCAAAGGTGATGAGAAGAACTGCAGTGAGAGTACATTTAACATAAAATCAGTGTGCAAAGGATGACAATGTTATAGATCACATGAAGTAGAATAATGGCGTTTAGTGTTTAGCAGCCTAAAGGCCATACTGTATGATTGAAAAGTGCTATTAAAATGTTTTTATATCTCTTAGTTGTCAACACTGGAAAAAAGGCCACTTCAAAAATAAGTAAAAAAATAAAACAGGTTACAAGGTTTTTGCATGTAAAAAAAAATCTGCAAATGGAACAAGTTAAAAATGAGCTTGGTAGGATTTCATATAATAAGATGTAATATTAAGGCCTTTTAAGAAAGAAAGAGATGTTGAGATTAACACGTATCTGTTTCAATTTAGCAAGCCAGAAACGTCATGCAGTAAAGTGATGTGTTGTACATAGAGTACAAGTACAAGAACCCGCTGGGGAAGCTCTGCCGCTCGCTGACAAAAACTCATCGGTCGATGCAGGTCCACCATTTATACTCCTATAGAGAGCGCGTGGTAATTCAACCTTACGGCTCTGCACGCGTGACAAAGCCTGCGCTGGCCTTTCTCTCAAAGCAGAGAACATGAACAGTTTGAGACACAACATTTCCAAACTTCTGCTCAGACTATAGTCGTTCTGATTCTCCTAGATGTTCTTGTCATTGCAAAAGTGCCGGCTGAAATCTTCTACAAGCGAAGTGCGCCTGCCTGAGCTTTATTTTCAGAGCGGGAGAAAGAACATTTTCTCTTTTACGAAGTCAAAAGGATTCAAACGGGTCCAGTTTCACAGTTTGATCTGTTTTCAATTTCAAAACTGGGCCGGGCCGCGTACAGAAGAAACAATGCTGAACAATTGAAATCTGTGGGGGCAGCAGGTATAGAGCGAGCAGAGGAAGAGAGCGGCAATTGGAATGAGGGACATGGGGAAATAAAAAAGAAAGAGTCCAGGGAGCGAGGAGAGTCCCACAGAACCAATTGGATTAGACAGAGAGAGAGAAAGAGAGTGTTTGATGAATGGGCTGTTTATTTAGCTTTCATTGTGAATGAGGCCGGGCGCGGTGATGTGTTGTCTCCCCCTCTTCTCCGTCTCTGCGTCCCTCGCTGTGAGGTCAGGCTTTTTTGGACCCGAGCGCTCGGCCCGTTCGAGGGGGGGGGGGGGGGGGGCGCAATTGTCCGTCCATTGCCAAAGGGTGGGACGTCTCGCTGCATCCTAATAGCTTTCACAGCTGGGTCTCCCCTCGGCCCCCCTCTGTCATCAAGTTTCATCCAACATCAAAAAGACACCTTCCACTTGGCTGCGCTCACGTTACACCCCCCACTCCGTAGGAAATCAGAGACTCTTGGCTTCTCATAAAGCTCCTGGCTATCACTTTGCCCCATGGTAGTTGATGTTTTTTCCAGTATGTTCTTCAAGTTCTGCGTGCGTAGCGGCAGTCTCGTGGGCTTTCCTGTCAACCCGAGAGAGTACATGTGGACCTTAAAGCCGTCACGGCAGCAGCTCCAGTCGGTCGCCGCTATTGGGGCTTTGTCGTAAAAGAGCAGGAAAGCAAGGAGGGTGGGCTCGGTTCACCTCGATCAGACCTTCTAATTTACCGCCAGCTGTGTTACAACATGCAGAGTTCATTACATATTTTTTCCCTGGTTCAGGGCAGGTCGATGTTTGGTGTCACTAAACTCTCTGGTTTTCTGTTTCCTAACGGTGTCCTCTGTTCTCTTTCAGGACCACTGGTTTTGGCGGGTGAGGGATAACTCGGTGATGCCGGGATACCCCATGCTCATCAGTGTTTTCTGGAGAGGCCTCCCTCCCAAGATAGATGCCGTCTACGAGAACAGCGAGGGCAAGTTCGTCTTCTTCAAAGGTAAGCTCACATGCTTCACCACAGTTTAAATATTGTCTGTATTATTCTTCCACAGGAGTTGTATATGGCTGTCACGTTGTATTTTCCTATAAACTGTCTTTTCAGTACCCAGCATTAGGGTTGGGTACCGAAACCCGGTGCTAATATGGCACCGGTTCCTATACGACCAGTATCTACCAGACCGAAACGCAACGCAGATTTTGGTGCTTCCTTTCGGTGCCTGAGCCGATTGAAATACTTTTTTTACACTACTCTGATGACTCCGTCCTGGCAGCCTCGGTCGTCCGCTCCTCACTCATAATATTATTACAACCTTACGAGCTGTGCGCGCTTAGAAACAAACCCCTCCATCATTCTGGCGAAGGTTCGGCCATGATTTATTAAAAAAAAAAAAAAAACGAGACCGAGATCTGTCAAACGGCAGGCTACTGACATTCGGGTACTTAGCGCCGCTGGCGCTCATAGGGTACATCCCAAGTCTCTTAACTGCATCCCCGTTCACAGCTGATCAGCTGTCAGTCGGCTTTAACAGCTGATCAGCTGTCAGTCGGCTTTAACAGCTGGAGAGACTTTTGATAAGTTTGTGTCTGTTCACATGATCACTGTACTTAATAATATTAACTAATAATACTAATAACTAATAAAGACACACAGTAATCACCACTGTAGAGGTGTTTCTCTCTGTAGTCTGTTAACAAACTGTGTCCTGTGTTCTGTTTATAAGCACAGCATCCATTTCTACCGGCAGAATGCGATCGTCTTATTTATGAATTATTTGCATCTGTACGTTTTTGAAATTGTGACTGTATTGTGACATTATTAAATAACCCAGAATATGATTATTGTTTCTCTTAAATGATAAAACTCATCAAACACTCATGAATGATGTAAAAAGTGTTTATTCTCTCCAGCTCTCTCTGACTTTAATTGTTTCCATAATAAAAGTTATTGAGGGAAATATCAGATCATGAAAACACAAATCTTTCTAATAAATGAAGAAAGTTGTTTGTGGTCCTTTTGTTGTTCAGTCTACAATGAACATTTATTTAAACCAGATGTTGAATCAGAAACCGAATCAAATATAAACGAGTTTATTCTGTGATCTGTCTTCACTCTGGTGTTAAACTCCAGTCAGTCAGTCCGATCGGCTGCAGCGTCCAATCACATAACTGATGAACAATGAGGGGGCGTATCGGCCGTTAAAAGACTTCCTGGAAGTCTGTTCTCGTGGGTCCTCGCTCATGGCTCCTCCGAGGTCCCTCCTCCATCCTCCCTCCTCGCTCCTCCGAGCTAAATAAGAGCTTTGGGACGGCCGTCAATATGGCGGCGCAGAAACAACTTCCGGTTCAAGCGAGGATCGAGGAACGAGGAACGAGGAAACAACAATTAAGAGACTTGAGAAGTACCCATAAGCACAACAGGCACACGAAACCTTCTTCTTCTTCTTCTTCTTCTTCTTCTTCTTTGAGGTGTAGTGGCAGTTGGCAAACGATGAATTGGCGCATTACCGCCACCAACTGGTAAAATAAAAGTAAATAAAATAAAATAAGTCAGGATAGGTGTATTTTGCCAGAGAAGGCAAATATGCTCATATTTCTGCAAAATAATTGCTGAAGTTTGAAGCTGTAGTGTGTGTACAGAGTGTGTGTGTTTTGTATTTATTTTAGTGCTGGGCAACGATTAAAATATTTAATCGTGATTAATCGCATGGATTTTTTGCGATTAATCGCAAAAAATTGTTATAAATTGTTATGGCAAAGTTCAATAATGAATTCAAAAGTAGTGTATTGCGCACTTTTATTTTAAAAGTACTGCTATATGAACAAAAGGGCAATAACATTTGGTTCACGAGATGCAGGTAGCATGTTTTATACTTAATGTGAATATAATTCATACTTTGTTGGCATCTTATTCTGAAAACCGGATGTTCGTCTGAAGAAACCGGATGTTGTCTCACGTTAATCTTTCCGCTAACTTTCAAAGTCCTTCCTTCGCTCGCTCCCGATCTGTGCCGTTTAAATGCGTTTACCGTGAATTTCAGCACTAAAATTACTGACTATAGGATGTTTGCTGGCTTTTATCCCACTGTTCTTGTCATCCTCTTGTTGTTATGTCTATGTATTGTCTCTTGTCTTTCAATTAAAAAAAACATTTAGAATAAATTTAAAAAATGCGTTAACGCGCGATAAAATAATTGTCAGCGTTAATTAATGAATGCGTTAACGCGAAATTAACGCGTTTACTTGCCCAGCACTAATTTATTTATATTTATTTAAGTATACTGTAAACTGTTGTTACAGTTAATATATTGTTCATAGTTTGAAGTTAAAAAGTTTGAAGCTGTAGTTTGAAGCCAAGTGTTTTATATTTATTTATATTTATAGTATACTTTAAACAGTTAATATATTGTTCAATTTGAAGAAAAAAGTATCGGTTCAGGCACCGTTTAGGCACCGGTATCGTTTTAAAAGTATCGTTTTAGCACCGGTATCGGAAAAAACCCAAACGATACCCATCCCTACCCAGCATGTGTTTTTCTGTCTGGAAAGCAAAAAGATGGGTTTTTATCTTTAATAACTGCCGTATGTTATCATGCTCACTCAAAGAACGGCTTTGATCGTATCTGTGCGTTGGAGTTTAGTGCAAATCTGTGGAAGAGTAAAGCAATGTTTTGCCCACTTGGTTGGAAAATCCGCTATAATCCAGCAGTTTGGGCTTTTAATAACACTGGTGCTGGGAGTTATATGTTTAAGTCTCAAACTCTACCTAAATCACTGTCACCGCATGTGCCCAAGAACTTCAATACTTTTTTAAAATTTGTTTTTTACCTTCCCCGAGCAGATTTGTCCACATATTCAAATCTAGACTAAGCTAGCCCCAAAACACAGATTCAGAGCTAATTATGTCTAAAGCCGCAAAGCCACTTAAAAGAACCGGCAAACGAGCACAGCAGTCCTGTAAACTCCTATTTGCATACACTCCAGAGAGGCAGACTCTCAGAGAGAGGGTGTTGATGAAAGGAGACGTAGGTAAGCAACGAAAGTCTGCTGAGATAGAAATACAAATCTCCACTGCAGCCCGTTTCTATTTTCAGCACCAAACAATTCCTGGAGACTGCTGGTCCTGTGTGTGCCACAAGCTCTGGAAGTTTGATTTCGGGTGCTTAATCCTCCACCCTGCTCTTTTTCCGGGCCGTGTAGCAACAGGGATTGCACACGGATTTAGAGAATTTGCTATTCTTCATTTGAAGACGCACAGCTGATTTCCCAGTAGGCCTCATTCTGTCCGTCCCCATTTTTTTAATGAAACATCAGGAAGAAAGTCATTCAGAAAAACTAAATGCGGCACTCCGGGTCATCGTCTGAGCATCCAGCTCCCCTGTCTGATGAGCTCCCCGAGAATAAATGCACAGATGGAGGCTTCAGAGTGGAGTCTGCGCTAGAGTTCTGGCTGACACACTGATTAGCTCAGTGCTGTTAAGGCATCACAGAGCCGGTCAGTAAGCAGACACGACTGGTATACATTAGAAATAGATTCAGCATGTGTTCTTCATTTTGACTCCCATGTTTGCCTCTTTCCGTTCTCCAGAGACGCTGCAAGTCCAGAATGTGTAGTCAGCTCTATTGTCAGCTTCACTAATCAGACTGAATGTCTTCATGTTGATTGCAGCATGCGGGTCGATTCTTTGAAGAATTACGCTTAAAAGCTGTATATGTTAAAATATAACAATTGGCCCTAAATGACAACAAGGTAAGAGGTTGTATTAGAAATTAAATTAATCAAGTATAGCATTGCAGCACTCACACGATCTACGCGTCAATATACATTTCCCTCCCGGGAGGCAGGATCCAATTAGAGCTTGATTGGTGCTTTTTGTGAGCTACAAGTTTGTTTGTTTTTTTTTTTACATTAAAGATAGACCGATGAATCGGCCGGGCCAATATGTCTGCCTGATATTAGCTTATTGTGCACATCGGTATTGGCGTGTGTACGTTACGAGGAACTTTCAGCACAGAAAAGCCAAATATAGGTTGAAAACAACGTCACCGCTACACAATCTGACCTTTAGAGGGCCGTGACGGTTACTGTTGCTAGAACATCCGTCAAGCTTTTCATTTTAGTTTAGTATCACAGTTACTGATTCACCACTCGAAATACTGGATTGATTTGATGAAGTAATTTTCAAAACAATGGGTTTCTAATTTCACTAAAATCACAAAAGAAAACATTTACAAATGAAGAACAAAGATTTAGGTCACATACACCAAATTTCTCCTCAGCATCACGTTGGCCGTTCTGCCGTGTGTGCGTATAAATAGTGCATGATGATTTCAGTTGACACTAACACATGTGTGATTCATTGGGCTGTACAGTACGTGTTTGCGTGTG
This sequence comes from Anarhichas minor, assembly GCF_050575085.1. Taxonomy (NCBI): domain Eukaryota; kingdom Metazoa; phylum Chordata; class Actinopteri; order Perciformes; family Anarhichadidae; genus Anarhichas; species Anarhichas minor. The sequence goes on from NW_027466447.1 coordinate 2,120,817, forward strand.
GCCCACATACGGAGGAGGAGGGGGTCTGTTTTTGGAAGAAATCGTCCTCCTATATGACACTCTTCATACAGTGTTGAGGGCGAGCAGCGGATTAGTCACTACACTGAAGCAGATGCCACTACATCAAAGCCGCTCTGAAGAAGAAGCCAGACTCTTATGTGGACGGATATGCAAGTTGACACCACATTTATTTATTTTTTAATACAAAAAAGAAAGGAGAATCCTCTTAAATGTAGGATAGACCAAGAAGGGAGGTTTTTTTTTTTTGTGAATCAAGTTGAACTTATTCTTTTTGGGAATGGAAGACTCTATTAATCTTAGGGTGTGGTGTGGTTTGTGTGTGTGTGTGTGTGTGTCAGGGCCAGAGGAAGTGTGACCCAGAATGAGTGGAGCGGGTGGAAGAGAAAGAGGTGAAATGACAGGAATTTCCTTTCCATAGAAGAGGCCACTACAGGTCTCCTCTTCCCACTTAACATGCAGCCAGCGCTGTGTCCTACCTCTCCCTCCCTAAATCTCCCTTCTTCACCTCGGCCGTACAGTGGGAACACTTCTTGGAGGCCAGATGTCAGATGTGCAGCCTTTACGAAACAAGTGAACGGGTTGAGGGATCATGCCTGCTTTATTTCACACCCATTTCCTGTATTTGTTGAAGAAATATGCCTGGGTCGTCTTAAAGCTGACCTTGCAAAAGTCCCTCATAGTCTTTCAGGTTTATGGACCGTTCAAGCAGAGTAACATGTAATATTAAACCTTATTCGTGAAAGAAGTTGCTGACACAAATGTAATTGTTTAAAAGAGGTATGATAAAAGAAGAATCAATAAAAAAAACTGTGTGACATGATTTGGCAAACAATGAAAGGCCATAATATTTGACCTAGTTTTTTCCCTCTCTGCCTTTTGTCATTCCACCTCTCTCTTGCAACACGCTGCTCTTCCCCCCCACCCACCCACTTCCTCCGGGTACACCCCACACCTCCACCAGTGATGAAGAAAAGCACTTCCTGTGGTCACAGTGGGGTCAAAAACGTGCTTTTTAGCCTCACTACTTCATGGGAGCAAGGTTTTAAAGAGAAAACATATTACATGTTTTATACATTTTTTACAACATTATTACAGTCCTTCCAAAAGTATCCTAAAGTTCAGGTATTTGTTTGGCTCCTTTGGGCTTGGAAACTTTTAAAGAAAGGTTTTACTGTGACTCCTTAGGTGCCAATTTGCCCACGAGTCATTGCTGTTTCTTTTTCTCTCTGCCAAGTCCGTTTGCTAGTGCTGCAAAGTACCTCTAAGCAAGGGCAAGGAGAATTTGTCACCATGTCTGTGTCCTGCTTTAAATTAGGGAAACATCAACATCAAATACAGTAATAGAAGACAGCAGGTTATTGCCTGCCATTTGTTACAAGGCTTCTATCTGTCCTTGTGAATCTGCCCTTCTCGTCTGCTGCTCCCGGAGGGTAATCCCAGCTGTTACTTGTCCGTCTCCCCCTAATTTGTTTTTCTCTCTCTCTCTCTCTCTCTCTCGATGTGCAGGCAAACAGTTCTGGGTGTTTAAGGACACGGTGTTGCAGTCCGGATACCCCAAGGACATCGCCCAGTTCGGCCACGGCATGCCGGCCCAGAGCATCGAGACCGCAGTGTGGTGGGAGGATGTGGCCAAGACCTACTTCTTTAAAGGGGACAGGTGGGTGCGAATGGACCAAGAGCGCTGTTTTCACAAATGATAAGGGCCCTTTAAAAAAGCTTCAAGAGTTCAGAAATATAGCAGCTGGAAGTCCAAACAAAACGGCAACTCTAGTGGGGATAGTCGCTCATTTGGTGTTTGGATGATGGCAGTGGAGGTCATATATGTCTGGTCGACATATCTGATTGACATTTTTGTATTGCACTTCCTTAAAGTTGGGGGACTTGCAAGAGACAGATTAAAAAACGAATGGACTGACGTGGTACAAAAGTAGAGATGCACCGATACTGATAGCGGATTTCGGGGCGATACTGAAACAGCTCAATCGGGTATCGGTTACATTGCGGCCGATTTATTAAATTCTATGCTATTTGTACATACTATATACATAATATACTGGAGTTTTAACTCCTGTTTAAGTTTTGAACAATAACAATTCAATACATTTATATCTGTGTTTATTTGTAACATTTAGTTTTTACAAAGTTAGAAAAGCAAAGCCCGAAGTTTGGCTCAAACATAAAAGAATGATCCCAGTTACCGTACAGCTTAGTAATTAAACACTGGTATCGAATCAGTACTCGGTATCAGCCAATACCCAAAGCCCAGGTGTCTGTTCAGGACCAAAAAAAGTCAGATCGGTGAAGTCCTGAAGATACAAGATATGAGACGAAATACCATTGCTTGTCAGTTTGTGCTTTGTCTTCCTTTGTCATCCTTTGTCCCTGTTCAGGTACTGGCGTTACAATGAGGAGATGAGGACCATGGACCCCGGCTATCCCAAGCCCGTCACAGTGTGGAGAGGTGTGCCTGATTCGCCACAGGGGGCCTTTGTCGACAAAGCCAACGGTACGAGTTGTCCTGCCTGATATTCCGCTTTGGCAATAACAGCGCTCTCCATGTGCCAAGCCGCATTGATTTCAGCCGGTCACTGGCACGCGCTGTGTGGGAGGTAAACCAGGGTTGCATTGATTGAAATTTGCCCCAGTTATTATATCGAGTCTCGGCGGGTGGCACACTTCCATACATACGATATCAGGGGAAACAGGCGGACAGAGTGTTCGTGGATAGCAAACGAAGATGAAAAGAGGTCAGTTTTGAATTGTTTCCCCAGCAGAATGTTTCAAAATCGGTCCACCCTGCTCAGGGTGCCATAAGACCCAGTTGGAGCAGGATTGTTGAAAGCAGAAAGGACAAGACCACCGCTGGGCGCTCGTTCCGGTTTAAGCCAGTCGGCCGTCGCCAAGGGTTGGGGGGGAGGGCGGGATTTAAAGCTCTCAAAGAGCTCACCCATAGGCCAGTCAGATGGTGTGAAGAGGGGAAACAGCTTTTCTCATTGGATGCATAATACCAGGTGGGTTTTTGGGCCTGGTCTTGGCGTGGCCCGGGTCGGAAAAAGTAGGACAGGTGGCGCTGAACGCTCCGGCCATCTGTTCAGCGAATCCGCTGCCAGATCCGTAGCCCGGGCGTGTCTGCCGGCCGAGGCCAGGTGGAGCTGGTATCACTCGGAGCGTGAAGGGTGGATCGATATCCAGGGGGATGATGGGTGTTTGCGTGCATCACATGTAGTCCCGCTGGGGAACGTATCGGCCTGTGTCTATTTGGCGGGCGAGCTGTTTGCAGACAGTGTGTCAAGTGGCACGCTCATAGCATTGACCCATATACCCAGGCGTAATTGAGTCTGCTGCTGATGATGATGGTGGTTGTGTGTGTGGAGCAACACGTTTCAGAGTAAGGGGCCCCAGGGCGATGTTGACCTGGCCCTAACACACAATAGTTCAGGCTGCCTCACCTCTCCTCCCCTCTCTTACTCCTCACAGCACTGTGTGTTAGTGCTCAGGAACCCCATCTATCTGTTGATTCATCGGGATCCGTCAGTCGCTAAATGACTTTCTTTTTCACTTCACTTGTGTTCAATGCAGGAGAAAAGTGTAGCAGAAGCTGCTGCCAGATTGGAAAGAAAGAAAATCCCATTACATTTTTTTTTCAGCTAGTCACAATACTCAGCTGAACTCTAAATGAGAGTTTGGTGGAGAAATTGTGTGTGTGTGTGTGTGTGTGTGTGTGTGTGTGTGTGTGTGTGTGTGTGTGTGTGTGTGTGTGTGTGTGTGTGTGTGTGTGTGTGTGTGTGTGTGTGGACCAGGGGTCACCAACCTTTTTGAAACAGAGAGCTACTTCAAGGATACTGAGCAGTACGAAGGGCTACTTGTTTGATACAAACTTCATGAATAACAAAGTTGCACAGATCACCTTTTAACAATAATATGTGAAGAGACTGATCACATGTTAATTATTCCTCACAATAATTAACAATGATTGTGTATTTTGTTCAAAATCGCACCGGTTATATTTTTGTAAAAATGATCATTTCTAAAAAGAAATTGGAAATTAACTGTCATATCTTCACATCATGACTCGTTTGTACTAACCACTACCTTCATAACATTTTTGAACAAATCATGAACTCTGTCCCATGTTTATACAAATTATCAGTTATGTAGAATAAAAAAAATCAACTCTTTCACATGTTTAAATGAATCCTATTGCATTAGTACTAATCACCACATTTTGGGAAATCTGAGTCAACTTTGCATTGCGCAATGAAGCCTGCATCCCGGCCTGTAGTCACCAGCTTTTTTTTGGGTACTTTTTTCTCCACGAAGAAACTAGTAAAAAGTATTGTCTATAGCCGAGGGGGGGGGATCCAACCCTCCGAGGCATGCGAGCGTCTTTGGTCGCCTGCATTCAAACCTCTAGTCTGGGCCTTTTCGATCGTACTGCGTTGCCTCGCCTCTACCCCCGCCATCTACGAGTTGTTGCCCCGCGGCCTGTTCCGAGGACTGACGGACCTGACGACGGTGTGCGATCGCGGCGCGTCCGGTGCCAACGGGAAGCGCCTGCCATTCGTAACCTGAAAACCTAGTGCGGTGCGGCGGCCTCTTCCTTTTAAAATCTACATGAATGCAAGCGTTTTTGATTCAAAAAGAACAGAAACTACAATTTTTAGACGGAGCTCCATGGGGACCTAGTGCTATTTTTAGAACATGCCTTGCGGGCGACTCGCATGGTCCCTGCGGGCACCGTGTTGGCTACCTCTGGTGTAGACTGTGCAGACTGTGTTTCATTGTCTACACAATCACATGTTGCTCAGACTGTACCTGGTCTAGTTTTGAGGACCAAGCTGGGACTCTTCATGAAAGGAAGACCAGTGCAGAGTCAAATTAAACCGAAGGAATGGTTTGACATGTTGTGGAATCAGGCTTAAGCATAAAGACTGGGTGAAGGGGTGAACAGTGAGCCGGATTCACCCCTGCTCCAAATCTTTATGCTAAGCTAATTGTTTGGCTAAGCTAAACTCAAAGCCAGTCAGTGATTCCCTACTGCTCATGGATTAATTGTAAGATGTCCGTTGTAAGAGCACACAGTCTGCTGGCCACCAGTAAACACCGAAACATGAAGACAGAGATAGAAGTTTGAACTTGATCTTGATCTTTTAGCTGAATTTTGAGAATTGAGAGTTCGTCCAGATATCTGTCCCCCGGGGTGAATACATATGGACACTTCTGGATTAAATTGTGGCAAGTACAACAAACCAAGATCGCAAGTTGTTGCCTTTTTTGAAATGCCAAAATAGCGATGTGGACTCGATCCGAGGCCCATGAAAAGTGAAGAGTCTATATGAGGGGAATTTGTATGTAACGTAACAAGTTCTTTCCATGTTTTAATTTGAATTTGAATAAGAGGTGAGGCCTTTTCAATTGTTTGGATTTGTTGCACACCGTTGTTCCTGTTTCCTCTACCAACTTCCATAACTCCACGAGTTACATTTCTGAAGATATTGAACCCTAAGATGTTTTTTAGGGGGCGAAAATAACATTACCTGGGGCAAAAAAAAAATGCAATCTTCAAAATTCTGTGAAAATATTTTACAGAACTTATTTTTTTAAATAGCGTATGAATGACGTTGAAAGAAACTCTAAAATGTAAACAAAAACCTCTCTGATTTGACACGCCACGACCCGATAGCTAGCATGTCGTCATCTGACTGTTAAGTCTGAGCATTTCCTCCTCCACTTTCCCACAGAAGAGTGAGCATGAATAACAAACCTCCAGAAACAACATGTTGAAGGGGCCAGCGAGGACGAGGAGAGCTCGAGAAATCAGCCAGGCTGTCATGCTCGCTTTTACCGAATACATTCTCAGTGACTCTCGCAGGCGGCACGGATGTTTAGTGTCCACCCAAAATGAAAACCTTTTCAAACATATAGCAGTTTCAAAATAAGCCACAGGAAAAAGTGTCTTTAAGCTTGATATTGTTACTCATTGTCAAAATGTTTGCCGGTATGTGTTTGAAAAATATTTCTTAGCTTCTGTCACCGTTTTCATTGCTCTCCACACAAACACAGATGGTGTGTTTTCCTCTCGGGGAACAGTGTGTAAGTAGACTTATGAATTGTGACAAAGGGACAATTGCCCCCACAGCCCCGTAAAGAAAGAATGTGACTCTTGTGATTTGAAAAGCAACACAGCAGATGACATCTGTTGTGCTGCTGTGTGATATTGGCTTTGGGGTTGGGCTCCTGGTCGGGTGTGTTTACTCTTTTATGACCAGATCTAATTAGTCCTGAGGGACAGTCTGAGACGTCTCCGCTGAACAATAGAGCTGAAACGGAGACAATGGCTCAACAGCAGAGCAGTAGACTCAATTGTTTTTGAGGTGCGCTTGCTTCACCGGACTGGCAGGTTATTGTCACTTTGTTTCAGTTCAATCGGCCTTTTTTTGTTTGGTTTTTCTGGTGATAAGAAAGGCAGAGTTTGTTCCGTATTTTAACTAGTAACTAAACCTTCTCCCTAAATCAACAGTGAGCTGAACTATGCTCAACTTGGAGGTTCTATTGTCTCATATTTTATACTACCCTGCTACATTTTTACAAGGAAATATTTTATTCACAACATTTATTTGACAGCTCTAAGTACTAGTTACTTTACACATTAGGACTTTACACAGAAAACACACGTTTGTCTTATACAGTGGGATGCATTGTCATAGATTACACTACCCAACACAATATACAGTAGATACCATTAGCTAGATTAGCAATTGCTGGATCAGTAATTATATTCAAATAATGTAACGTACAAGTCTTAAAAGGGCCAATCTGCTGCATAATAAGTACTTTTACTTTTGACACATAAAGTACATTTTTGCAATACGACTTGTGCACTTGTGGTTTTGTACAGTAAGCAGGACATCTACTTGTAATGGATTATTATTAAGATGATTTTAGTACTGTTACTGAAGAATAGAAACATCCATTGACTTTGATATTTACGCATTCTGCCAATAAGACACTTGAATCTGGTGACAGACTTTGAACCAGAGAGGGGAAGTGACACACTGCTTCTCAGCCTCTGTTAAATTCAATCCAGACAACAATATACTCACAGGTTTCTGTTTTGTCTCTTGCCCCCCCCCTCAGGTTTCACCTACTTCTACAAGGGTAAGGAGTACTGGAAGTTCAACAACCAGTTCCTGCGAGTGGAGCCGGGCTACCCGCGCTCCATCCTCAAGGACTTCATGGGCTGCGACTTGACACCCGTCGACCCCGCCCGGCCAACGGCCGACGACGGCAACTCGGACGTGGTGATCGAGCTGGACAACGAGGCGAACACGGTGAAGGCCATCGCCATCGTCATCCCGTGCGTGCTCGCGCTGTGCCTGCTGGTGCTGGTCTACACCGTGGTGCAGTTCAAGAGGAAGGGCACACCGCGCCACATACTGTACTGCAAACGCTCCATGCAGGAGTGGGTCTAAAACGTCGGGTAGAGGCGTGAAGGTGGGGGGGGGGGGGAGCGAACGGGAGAGACAGGATGACAGCCCCCACCTTCACAGAGGAGGACGGTGGACTTTGGACAACGCCACGCGTCCTCCTTTTGGGTGATCTGATACCTTCGTTCAGACCCTCAGAACCTGTCAGCGGCCCCTCACACGCATGGTGGCCCCGGGACCTAAAGTTGACTCCGCTAACCCTCAGCCTTTTTAACAAACAGCGGAGCAGAGGGACAGTGTGTGGGGGATCTTTGCCTGATATGACAGTCAGTCCCAGTAGAAAACAGGAGGATCAGTATCATTTGTATCTCAGAAACCTGACTTCCTGTCCCCATTCCTCTTTTATTTCTTCGCCAGACTGCTCTTAATCAGGAGGAGGACTCACACGGAGACACTCACTCTTTCCACAGGGCACTGCATCGTCATCCGTCATATCAGATTGCTGATGAAACAACACTTTTATATTTTCTCGGTACCCCGTCGCTTCATACTGCGCTCAAAAGATAAACATGAGTTAATCACATTACCAATCTTCAATCCCTTTTCTGTAGTTTTTCATTTCTTTTTTTAAAATTTAGATTCTTTTATTTTAAATCTTTTGAGTAAGGAGGTCCTCGCCGTTCCCTTTAACACGCTCCTGAGGAAGAGACCAAATGAAACCAAATAAAATCAATTTCTCTCCAAAGAGGATTACATTTTTTTTTTCTTGTTTTTCTTTTTTGTCATTTCCGTTCATCCTTTCTTCCCCTCTCTGGATCCTTGCAGCGATTAAGAGTCAGAGAGCTCTGACTGTTGTGGCAGTCTGTTTGAGACACAGGGGCCAAATTATTCTGCAATATTTTAACTCGCCTTAATTATAGATCATACTACTTGTGCTTGGTTTTTGCTGTTCTTGGACTTGTTTTCTTTTATTTTTAAATTTGTATACCGCTTTTGTCTTTTATTTGTTGTTTGTAATTGGTATTTCATGGTTTTTATTACATTACCCAGAGTTCTCAGCACTGGTTTGCTGAGCCATTCTGGACAGAATATACAGTAGGGTCAGCCTGTATTGAGAGTAATGTATTGTCTCGTAAAAAAGATGTAGGAAGGTTCTGGAGCAAAGCCACTATTTTTGTGTTAAGATATTTGTTACTGTTACTTTTATCATTTCCATACAACAGAAATCAGGCTAATTATGAGCTTGAGCGCTTGGTATTGGATTTGCTGATGTTATTCTGTATGTCCTCAGCCCATATTCCCCCTCAGTGTGCATCCAACATGGTCATTCTGAATGGTTATTTGTGAATGGACAGACCATTTCTTAAAAAGAATCCTGTTGACTGCCTTGTTTGAGAGAGCTCACAGTTCCCAGAATGCTCTTGTCTCCTGACTGAGGACCCACAAAGTGAGACACCGAGTCAAGATCAGTGCCTGTGTCAACGTGCATGCAAGCATTTACTGTACATCCAACCGGTTCTGCTCAACGCGGCTTTGGAACCCCTCAAAAGCTGAGGAGGTTTCCTCTTGAAAATACTGTTTGTTTGCATTTATTTTTGTACATTTTAAGTGTACCCGCCCTCCCCCTCCCCTTACCTCCAGGTACAATTGAATACAGGAAAAACCTTTAAAAGATTTAAGTGGTACATTGTGGAAATCTTTGGGAGATCTGATGGGTAATTGGCAAATCATATTGGATTCAGCAAACATGTAGTGTCCCCGCTGTGACAGCGAGCGGTCTTTGAATGTGTGTCTTGTTTTCATGATCACATACCGGTTTTTCTTTCTTTCCTGTTTTCTGGTCAAAACAAATTGGACATCTCACAATGACTTCTTTGTGTAAGACTTTGGGACAACGGGGAAACGTGTCCTGACAGAATGAATAAATTGATCAATATATGATTAAGAGCTGCCTCCGACCTCTCTGCTCATCTTTTAACTTGTATGTAGAGTGTGTGTGTTGAGTGCTTACTGTACACATGTGTTCCCCACATCTGATCTGGCCAAGTGTTTGCTTGTGGATTTCTAACTCTTACACGATGTGCACAATACAGTGTGGTATTGATTTGGTTTGAAAGAGGGAACTTGAACACCCAGCGTTCCTGTCAAGCACTCATGTGTACCAACCACTTGAGCCGATGGTGATACCCAAAAAAAAAAGGATTTGTATTTATTGAAGATCCATGACACCACAAAATAATTAGGAAAAAAGCAAATATCTTATGTTAGTGCACAGCCTTGTGATGCTGTACTAATGTGCAGCGGTGCTTTAAGCTAAATGCTAACATGCTCACAATGACGATGCAGATGTTTACCATGTTCGCCATCTTAATTTAGCATGTTAACATGCTAATTGGCACTAAATACAAAGTAAAGCTGAGACTGATGGGAAGTATTGAACTAATTTAAAGTTTACCTGATGATTCCTCGAGAGTTAAAGTTATTAGGATTTATTGTCTGGGCACCGTGGATAGCTGTACAAAATCTGATGGCAATCATCCAAAATGTTGCGATATTTCAGTTTTGAAAGTACTGTACAGACCAACAGGCTGATGTTGCCATCCTATGGATGCTGCTAACATTTCTTATTAGACTTGTAACACTAGGACTAACTAGCTCTATTGTGCAATACAAGTTCAATGATGTTTCTTTTACAAGCTTTGTATTCTTTGTGTCTTCAGCCCACTGCAGGTGCTCACTCTGCCAGCTCCTGTCAATCAAACAGACACCGACACCCCTCTCCAGCAGACTGATATTCAACTAAATGTGACTTCAGTTGGATTTTAAGCAACTTGAAAAATGTCTGGAACCAGTGTTGTGCAAACAGTGCAGACAAAGGCCGACCTGCAGTGCACAGGGATATTGGCTCGAACTACGGTGAACTGTGAACTCCAGAAATAAACCCAGCAGCAGGAAAGAAAAAGAAAAAAGTGATTCAGAGATAACTGTGTGTTGATCTGGGCCTGAGAGCTCAGCAGTCAATTTGTGTGCTGCTGTATTTTTTACTGCAGATTGAATGTGAAACTGGAGCCGTCTACGGCCTGTTACTGTTTATTCTAGCTTTGCTGGGACACATTTGACATGCAGTTTACTTACAACAAAGAAGGTGAGGTCAAGCATGTTTACTGACTGCGGTTTCTAAATCTGTGTGTGTGTGTGTGTGTGTGTGATGAAATTACACTCTTAGGGATAACACTTCATCGGTTCTCATCACAGGACTGTTCAGTGGTGAAATTGCCTCTGCTTTTGGACAAAGGCATTATATGCCGGCTATGTTTAGATCGGTGCTTTTTCCTGAGGCTCTTACTCAGTCTATTCTCGCTCCATTTCTGTAAATACAGAGTGAGTGTCCATGCGCCTATTTGTGTGTGTAGAATGTATGTACCAATCCTGAAGCAGTAATACAAGCAGTTTAAAGGTAAAAAAAAGAAAGTCAGTCAGCACTCTTTCGTTTACATCTGTTTGTCTACATGGGTGCCCTGAGCAAAGTGCAGTGTGGGTGGTCAAGAAGTAACAAGTTTGTCTACAAACCCCATGTTGCCAGCCTCGGTGTATCGATGCCTCAGACTCTGGCTGGCTGGCTTCCATGAGTGAATCTCTTTCTGCATCTTGTGTGTGTGTGTGTGTGTGTGTGTGTGTGTGTGTGTGTGTGTGTGTGTAAGCATGTCAACCTCACAACTAGCCTGGACAAACCTTGTGGGTAAAGCTAAAATATTGGTGCTAAACTGACCTCCACTGGCCAGGGCTGTTTTTCTACAGTGCTATTTTTGTCAGCCCTCCTCCTCTTGCTGTTATTGGCTCAAAAACCAGAGTGATTACAATGGCAACCAAAGTAATACATTTTCATTTAACCCGGGTCCTTACGGTGCACTGCTTAATGGCCCTTCTTAAGGACCATATATCCGAGTGGCGGTTATTAGCGCAGGGGTCAGCAGGGGTCAAGCTGTTGCTTTAGCCCGGATGAAAAAGGTTAAAACATATAAAGGAGACACACACACGAGTAATGGTTGTTAAGGCCTACTTCTAGGCTGTCTCTCGCAGCAGCGGTCAGTGAATCATCCATATTCAAAGATAACATTGTTTGCCTCCTCTCTTTCTATTCTGTATTTGTTGGATCATTATGTTCATTTCATGGCATTTATTGCAAGTAGTCCTACTTTTTTCTGTATGACAACTCAGCACCTCCTTGCCAACTCACTCATTGTTCAAAATTGACTGTTCACTAAACCCCTCCTCCGGCTGTCCAGTCTCTCAGCAACTGTAAAAAGGCACAGCAACAGTGTGAGGCATGGTGAATAGTGTGCTCTGACATACAATACAATTGTTAGGATGTCCGGCTAACTAGCTTACTACTGACGGGACAGTAGTAAATGAGCATTACAAAGCCAAACTGAACAATATAAACTAACTAGGTTACATTTAGTTTTTGGGGTTACAGAGTACAAAAGTGCCCGTCCACAACTAGCACATCCACTGTGTAGTATTTCCTCTCTGTGTAGGCCGGTCCTGAATGCAACGTTTGGGCTAACGTTAGCAGTTCTGTGATGCTCTTTATTGGATCGGGGGAAGTTTAAGCAGTCCCAGCCAAGGTTGTACCAAAATGAACATGTTATGTTCCCAAACACATTAGTTGGTCTTCATCCTGTAAGCCTCTTGCAACATTAGGAGGGAAAATACGAACAATAAAGCAAAAATCTATCCTGTCTTGTCCAAGTATGTTAGCTAAGCAGCTAAACAGAGTTGTGTTCGAATAAAATTAGTCTGACAATACATTTTCCTTTATAATTTTTAGAATACTACTAACTAGGTTTACACTGCAATACAAGAGCAATTATTTGTATTTTCAACCATTCCATGGAGCTAAATTGAGCTGAGCCAGCTAGCTGATCAAATCTGCTAGCGATAGTTTCAGCGAACAAAATTGTCGGGTGCCAGCCAGAAATGAGAAGCCGTCTGAAATCTAAAACAATCCTTATTTCAAAATTGACTATGAATTTTGAGATCACAACCACCGTTATCTTTATAAATTCCGTATAAGCCGTGCGAGAACAAAAAGCTTGACAGGCACAGCAACTATGGAGGGCAGGGTTTAGCTCACAGTCAATTGACCTGTCCAGTCATGTCATCATGCTCAGAGAGGCTCTCCGATGACTTTCCATGTCTCTCTGTATCATCCTTCTGTTGTAGGCCGTCTTTGGGAGCAGATCGACAGAGCGGACTCTGTCGATCAATAAATACATTTGAAAAGATGTTGCCATGCATCCATGTCCTGTTCATGCCCGTGTTCACGCATGTATGGTCGTGTCATTCCCTGCAGGAATACAGCCAAGTTCACTCATGGAAAAAGTTACCGATGATCAAGAAACGCCGGGTCTTTTGATACACTTTTCTTAAATTTATCTATTTGCATATGAAATAAGCATACCTGGGATCTAAAATGTATTATTTTTTTTGTCAAATTTTTTTATATTCACAGCTTGATCATATGTCAGCCTTTCATGTCATTCCTCCCACATCCATTCAGAGATCCTCTATTATTCCTTCAAAGAGCTGAACTGGGCCTTGCCATGATTTTTTTCCTTTCTTTTTTTGTTGAGAAGTAGAATAGTTACTGTCACTATGTGGAGTGTTACAGATGAAAGCCATATTCCAATCTTCTTCAGGTCCATTCAAAGGCAGAGAGCCATCTCCCCTCGTACAACAAAATAGACCCTCTTCATATTTCCGCAGCAATAAACCCCCTCTGTAAGGACGCAAGAATTCAGATGGAGGATGAAAAACTACGATTTCTAACACAGCACCATATTGAATGTAAGAATCAATGACACCTCTCTACTGCAAAACACCGGGCTCTGCATCTACAAAGAAATACCCACTTCTGTGTCTGCTGGCTTCGAATGAAGCTGCTCGGACCAGACAGGCTCGTAATCTGTTTCCAATTTCTATCATTCCCATCATTGGTTCCTAATGGATTTTCGTCCGTGCACCTTCTCCCTGAAATCTGCTTGGAATAAAACCTGCATGCATGTGAAAACATACCCAGCTCATATACATTCCAGACACTCAAATGAGACATATTGTGCTTTTGTTGAAAGTGTTTCTGCACTGTTGTAACAGTATTAGATTCTTCTTTTTGTAATTGCTGACATTTTGTTTAGATTTCCCAGCATGTTTTGACTGAGAGCTTTCTAGTTTCTGGTTCTCCAGCTGTCTCCGGCACTGCTGCTATGTGTCCTATGTTCACATCATTAACTTCAGTGGTATGGGGCTGATGGATTGAGACACAAAGGAAAAGACTTAACACTTAACAAAGAACAAACATAAATGAAGTAAAGAAATAGTTCTCTTCTGTACTTTCACTTGCTCCCTGTAGCGCCCATTTGCTATCCCTCCCAGTAAGCACTGGGTTTAATGGTAATAAGGGCACAATATGGCACAGACCTACAATCTAGCTGATGAGCTTGGAGCGGCAGGCATTATCTTACTATGTAGATTAAGGTAATATAGATTCAGGCAAAGCGTCGAGGACCATCTGCTGCATTACATACTGATAGTGATTTCCCTTATAAAAGCTTCCCCACTCTGAGGATTGCAGTATATAATATCAGTCTGGCAGTTATATTTGAAAAGAATGCATTCTCTGAAATGCATTTCGTATACAGTACACCTGAAAGAAATCTCCTTTCACCTTCTTTGTAGTGATGTGGTGGCTTGAATCTCAGAGGTAGATGCCACACAACATGACCAAATAAAAACAATACTATCTGCATGGCTTAATACCTACAGTAAAAGTATGGGTTTCTGTGAACTTACCCTTTAAATTGTGATTTAAGGCAATAACAAAATATAGTACTTTACTCCTCATGAAGGGACACTCTCCAGTACTTCAATAGTTAATGGAGTCACAGAGCTCAGCTGACTCATGTTGTCAGCCTCACACATCTATTGTACAAGCCCCTGTGGGCTTATTTTTCTCTCTCTTGTCCTACACGGGTCACAAGTTCATATTTTGTAGGGGTCGTCCTGAGAAAAGCAGCCTCAGGATGTTCCGTGTTTTCAAACGGTCGTCTCAGGTGGCCTTTGCAGCCGTGCAAACCTAAACTCATAGAGAATAATTCGCACATACGACCCTGAAACTGAGCTCAAGGTTAAGGTCAACTTTTACTTATTGTTGCTGCTGGATGAAAATGTCCAAAATGTCAACTTTGCAATGGCCCAGAAAAACCAGCCTTGACCTTATGTTGAACTTATCTTAATCGCAATGCATTTTGTGTTTTGAAGCTTAAAAACGTAGAAAAACACCAACTGTCGAGGTTTTTCTAACCCAAAACCGAGGTTGTATCTGATGAATGCTGCAGTATGTGCTTTGCAGTGTCAGGCATATTTTACTGCTAATTGACCATCCAATAAACCCCAAACAGGCTATTGTCTAATCATAGCTTAGCAACCGTAACTAGCAAACCTGTGAGGTTTAAGCGGTGTGCATGGGGATCCGGCTCCGTCTATAAAGAGAATGGAGGGTGTTTTTTCTTTTGTTTTTGCCTTTCCCAAACCAAAAATACAAGAAAAAAGTGTGAGGAATAGATTAAACAATGTGCTCGCACACATTAGCACGCCCAGCTAACTAGCTTACTACCTACAATAGCACCCTAACCAGGCTTTCTTTCTAGGCCAAAACATTTAATACTACTTTGTTTTGTCGGGTTACAGGTTATGTTAAGATGAAGCCTAATTCATGGATTATTAGCGGTAGCTAGCGAGCTAAAAGTAAAGTGGTTAATCATCTTCATGTGATTTAACGTTTCTTCTTCAAAAGTAACCGAGACAACGTTTTCGGAGTCTAAAACTCTCCATCCTCTAATGAAATATTGTTATGAGACAGGTATGCAGGATAACATCTCAAGTCAACACGTTGTCAGCGGCAGACACTGCAGAGAAGGTCATGACTGCGTGAGCTGCGGCGCTGCTTTCAGCGGCTGCTGCAGATAGCATCTCTGCGTGCCAGGCTGCAGTCCCAGAGGACTTGTCGTCCGTGGCTTTGCCCTCCGCCGTCCTCTGCCTCTCTGCGGGACTCTCATTAGTGAAGCAAACACATTATCCACGCTGACTTCCATATAGACGGGAGGAAGGGGGGAGACGGAGAGCAGGAAGTAATGATCCGCAGTGTCCAGGTAAAATTAGCTCCATTAATTACGGCATTGATTGCTCAGCTGCAGAATGCAATGGCCCCTTACACAAGAAGCAGTTATGAGCTCTGGAGACTGGAGCTATGGTGAGCTATAAATAATACGTTTTGATTGTGGAGGAATAATCTTTGCTGAAAAACGTCTTTGTTTATCCGGAGGCTCCCTTCTCGGTGCTGTTTGTGTTTTTCAGTCTATGGAGGAGCAGTCGATACCTGTCTCCTTGTAGATTAAGAAGAATTGGGCTTGAAAAATTCCTCCATCCCGTCCTCATTCAAAGAAGTGAGACTCAACAGCTATTTGCCAGAAAACTTTTAAATCTCACTTTCTGCATCACCACCTTTGTCCTCTCGGCTGCCTCTATCCGATAGATTTTCTGCCAGCTTCTTGACCCAGACATTATGAACTGTTTTAAATGTTTTAATGGCCAGATTCCAGAGCGGTAGCCAGAGAGCTCTCTCTTTGATTGATAGACACCTTTCAGAGAGATGTCTGAGATTTCAAAATGGAGAGGCTAGAGAGGCCATCACTATGCATAAACTGACAAATACCTGTAATAGTAAAATAAACCCTATTGTTATTTTCCAAACCCATGACAGATCGCAGCCTCTTTAGAGCAGAAATACTATAGCAGACATGGAGGTCTGTTTCATTTGACAGCTTGTGCAATGCAACAAAGCCAAACAGTTGTACCTGTTGGTCGAAAACCTGTTTGTTGCCTCACTGCCAACACTCTGGGTGTGAAACAAGGTGGGACAGAAGATTGTTAGCGAGAAATCACTTCCTCTGAAATAGAATACCTTCCCTCATTCAGGAATAAAAGGCTTCTAATGCCTCTTTAGATTCACATTTAAACTTTTAAATTGTGGGGATTCTGTCGAGATCTTTGCATCTCTGCATCGCTCATTGACAGTGGACAGTCCAGCACCTAGAGGGCTTTAATTAAAATTTGGCACGCCCGACTGACATGCCGCCACTGAACATGGAGCCATGAAACAAGTGCACCCGCAGTTCAGTTTGTTCTCTTATCACCAGTGTTTGAACCTAGGCTGAGATGACTTTTGAAAGCTTCCTCCAGAACCACGGAAGACATTATACAACTGTTTTCACTGAGTCATGATGAGTAGACCGAACTTCATGTGAAGAATTGGTTGGTTGCCCTTTTACAAAAGTTGCGCTGTGACTGCTAACAGTTTTGCATCTTGAACTTAACAGAAGTACACACACGAGCGTGAGAACATCAGAGGAGCAAAAATATCACTTTATTTTGTCCTGCACTGATTTCACAGCTTCCTCTGACAGTGATAACGTTTTATCAGCAGGAGACATGATACAATCTCCTCATGTTGAACACTACCATTTATGAGGACCTCAGCTACAAATCTGCTAAATCAACACACCCCAGACATTTCCCCCCTTTTTCCCCCTCTTTGGTGATTATTTTTAGTGAGTGGAAACTCAGGCTCAGGAAGTGTTACTCATTTTTAAACAGTCCAGAGAGGCCGGCTGCACGGTTACCCACTGGCACTCCATCTCATTTGCTTTCCTTTTGCTTCGTCTGAAGCATCGATGTGAAGATAATGCGAGGGGCTTGCTCTGGACTTTATTTTGGTGCTACAGCCATGATGGACCCTTGTTTGTTTCCAGAGACAATTTTCTTTTCTGTACTCAGCAGAAATGTACTGCAATTAGAGATTAGATCTGTGGGACATTATCTACATCTTTATTGTCAAACATAAACATTTTACTCTCATAAGTAGACTCCAGCATTAGGATTAGGTCTCGAAGGAATACGCCGGGGCGAGGACGTGGAGGTTAAAGTAAGATGACAGCAGGCTGCATGAGACAAATGACTGTGGGAAAGACAGGGAGCTCCATGAAGCAGTCAACCTGATGTAAATGGCTCTTTACAGAGGAAATGTGGGCTGTGGCCTCGTAACGCAAAGTGCATGTTATGTATGCTCTTCTGTCTGATCGCAAAGGAACTGACTTAGGGCAATGAAGGGTACAGCCGCATGGTGTTGTGCTTACAGGATGTATGGTCAGTGGCCTGAACAGCCGGAGATATGTTTCTGTGTATGTGTGTGAGTGTGTCTGTGTGATGTGCATGGCTGTGCTGTCAGAATGACTCATGGGTGTCCTGGTGTGTTTGTGCATGGGGGTTTGGGTTTGGCTGCAGTTGCTGGGTCACACACACAGCTTACTCACGGCCTTTAGGCTATGTAAAAAAAAAATATATATATATATATATATATATATGTGTAAGCTATACGGTCCATAGAGTCTCCATCAGGTCAACTTACAGACAGCAGATCACATCAACAAACACTTGGAGCGTTACTTGGTGTGTGAAACTGGGGAAAGAAGATTTATGACAGTTGTTTGGAACTGGCCATTTTCAAGATTTTGAGCAGACAAATAAACTTTACTTGTATATACACCAGTGGTGGGAGAAGTATTAAGCTTTTTCACTTCAGTAAAACTGTAATACCACAGTGTAGAAATACTCTGCTACAAGTAAAAGTCATGCTTTTTTCAAAAATATTCTTAAGAGACCTAAAGTACCTAAAGTAAAAGCACTTAATATGCTCAATTTCCCATTATAATCATTTATGCATTAATGTGTACATCTTTTTAAAGTCGGTAAAGGTGGGGATAATTTTAATTACTTTATACTGCTGGGTAGTATTGAGGATCAGTACCTATCTTAACCTATAATAATACACAATAATGAATCTGTTGATTATGTTTTGTGTTAGTAATCTAAATCTGAGGAGTAACCAGTACCTTTAAATATTAGTTGTAAATATATATGAAGGAAAAAGTAAAAAGTAAATGTGGTGGTGTAGGAGTATAAGATATAAAAACATGGAAATACTCAAGTAAAGTAGCCTACAAGCCTCAAAATTGTTCTTAAGTAGAGTACTTGAGTAAATGTACTTATCTATACTTTTCACCACTGATATAGACGAGCAGATTCCATTCACTAAGGCAATCAAAACTGGTTTACACATAACAACTAAAATACATAAATAAAATAATACATGACATACATGCAAATAACACTCAAAATACAAAAAAAATATATATAATTGAAATTACTAGAAAACAAACAAAGAACAACAACAACAAAAATATATACTGTAGATGCAGCAGGCCTGCCCACTACTCTCCCTATAGTGAGCCACCCTGACACTTGACATAAGGGACTTGTGGAGACGCAAATCCAATGCACCCCTCTGTATTTGGTTTGGACACCGTGAGGCCTGCTGCTGCACCGCTCCCCTTAATACTGCAGCAGTGTTACCAAACAGTACTTTACAAGCCAGCGAGCATGCTATAATAACTCTCATCGGGGATGCCAGGACCGCTGCTTCACTTCAACGAGCTAAGTGTCTGCTGCTTGTGTTTACCACTCTGTTTAAGGCGCTTGTTTGCTGAACAACACGAGACGGTGGACGCCAGTTAACACGGTCGGACGATATACCGAAACACCTGTTTCATGTCGCCATTGTCCCGGCGTCCTGAGGGCGGTAACATTGCGTTAGCTTCCTGATAGTTTCTGATTTGAAGCCATGCTATCTGCCTATAGACAGATAGGCAGATGCAATTACTGCAATTATGTGCAGTAATTGCATCGGTATTTGTACACTTGTGAGATGTTTTTGCTGAGGATGAGCTCATTTTCTCTTTGGTCATTGGTGACATGCGCATTACTGTACGGTGCTTTCAAGTTTGGTTATTCAAGTGTTGTTTTGTTATGTAACATGACAGTATTTTCACCTAATTTGTTGTGTTGTATTACTGTATGTATTCTTGTATAACAATATGTTTGCCTGTAATGTTAGTGTTATTGTAAAGTCAATAGGCTATGGCTTTTTTCCCATTTAGATTAGTTGTCACAACCACATTTTCTCCTCATACTTTATATTCAGCTAAGCATTAGATATTATTTCAACCCAAAGCTGTGGGTTTGTGTGTATGCTTTGTGTACCATTGATCATATTTAATACTGCTTAGCTCCTGTTCTGTAGTTTACACTGTTGCTACACTCATTGCCGTTTGTTCAAGCTAGTGTAAATGAAGTCTTATCTACATGTTTAAGCCTTCTGCTGCATATCAGATAGATCGCGAGGATAAGATTCAACCACCTCAATTCACTAGATAGTATTTCCCCCTCATGTTCTAAAATGCCCAGCTGGTGGGGATGCGTATTTCCTTAGGACATTATAGATAGCTGTATTGATGCCAGTGCTCATCATTTCACATTTGGATGCCTCCCTCCATAAATTTTGTAGAATCTAAAGAGAGACTTAAATGGAGACAGAAATGGCACAAACCAATGTCTGGTTTTGCTGTGCTTTCAGAACAAATAAAGTAACATATAAAACAATTCTTGAGTTTCTACGCCATTGTCCCCCCTTTCCTCACCCTGGACTTCAACTGTCCCCTCATAATCATTCATCTCTGACAGCTGATGGTGTACTTCTTCATGTCATTTTTATCCTGTAAATCATATTTTGTTTATAGATTATATTGTGCTGCTTTATAGTGGCTATTATTTTGATTATACATTGTTTGTGTCAATGGTAGCATTTGGATGGACAGGATTCTGAAGTAGTTCTCTAGTTTTTGAAGCAATAGGTCGGTAGCATCCAGTTACATTGTAGCGCGTCCGTTGCTTTAAATACCTGATTTGACATTTGGGCTTGTCGTCTGGAGAATGTGCTCTTTATGACGAAACCACCTGGTGCAATTTTGCTCTGGATGAAATACGACCAGGACATTTATGGGGATCTTCGCTCTGATGGCACTCGTTAACTTCGCTTGATAAAGCTCGTTAAAGCTCATTAGAAGGGACTCAACGTGACGTTATCGACGCTAATATACTGGCTTCAAAAGAAAAAAAAGATCCCTCCTGCACCTTTCAAACTCTCAACTTGTTCACCACTTGGCGCGGCTTTATGAATTGATTTAAGACTTTATAATGGGATTTTTTACCATCAATGATTCAGTGGCAGGCGTGATAAAACTATGGCAGCGCGCCACAGATGGCCCTTTTGTTGGGGAAAACATCAAACTACCACAAAGCGACCCTTCATAGAGGCTCCGCTGTACGCTGGCTGCAACTCAGTGTTGTCACCTGTACGGCGAGGACACGGAAAGATGTCTATTTACAGTATAAACCAGAACTGTGGAAATGTGTTGCTCAGCAGACAGTTTGTATTTATAGCAAGCGCCTGTGTTGGCGGTGAGTAGCTGTGGCTCTCTGACATAGTTACTTAGCAAACCCCTGTGGGCTCAGACTATCTATCCCTTTTACAGGGAAGTCATTATAGAAGTGGATTATACACGACAGCAGAATCTCATTTCCAAACCTCTCAGGAACGGGTGCTGAAACGTTTGGATTAAAATTCTCGGGCAAAGCTTATTCCAAATATGAAACATAAATTTGCACTCAATGTGAGATGTATTTCTCAGTGGACACACTCGACTATATTAATTCACCCTGGACTGCGAGCGAAAGCCTCAGACCTTACTTCTTGTTTGATAACTGAAGGCATCTCAGATTAGGATCTGATTTAATCTCTCTTCTAATCCCACCGCACACAGACACTTTGACCTCTCAAATTTATGAGATGATTATCCAGCCGTCTCATTTCCCTATTTCTCGTCTGCTTGGGAATTAAGCCCTCAGTGATGTCAAGAAAGTGGATTACAAACAGTGTACTCAAACACGGGTCTAAATGTGTTCAGATGCTATTTATGTTGGTTATTTAGTGAGACAACAGGTTTTTATAATAAATCTGACATCAGGAGGTTAACTAAGGGTTGCCCTTCATTTACATTGAAATAAAAATAATTGTTGTTAAATGAAGACACTTTAACCCCAAAATGTCATTTTTAAATTTTTTTTTTTGAACAAACTATCACCTTAAGCTTGACCTCGTTATTTAAAATTGAGCCAGTGTTTGAAAGGATTTTCCAGACTTTGTAAGTCTTGACTTATATTAAACCAGAACTGGAGCAATGAAGTCAAGAAGATAACGCTACAATACGGCAGCACGGCTAACCGTTTGATCTGTACGTCTCAGAAAATAGGGGAAATGCACTTAAAGGTCTAGTGGTAGCGTGTAGGAAAACTACGCTGGCTGACGTGAAAATGTGAATGCTCCTATCTAGAGCCAGTGTTTGGTTTGTACGTTCTGGGCTACTGCAGAAACATGGCGTCTAGGAGCCATGTAGATATAACCGGCTCATTCTAAGGTAACGAAAGCACAACAATTCTTACTTTCATGTGATTATTCCTCTTTCTGGATGGTCCCCCTCTTTTGGGTGCGAATGGCCTCCTTGATATTTATCTGACGCCTCATTGACTCCTGGTCGTTGACCTCTGACCCCTTCTCAGACCACGCTGTGGCTGTTTTTCATCCGGTGTTCACAGATGTCTTGTCAAGCTCAAAAACGAAACGTGTAGTGCGGGTGTTTGCTTAAAGAGAAAACAAAGTTTTAGTTACAAATGAAACAACTTGTTAGATTAGATTAGAGTTTATGAACGCTGGCCGGGGGTTGTAAAAAGGACATTTGATATCATTTAGCCTCCACAATGACCATGATTGATAACTGTAATAATGGAGCATCGACAGTATATTTGCCTGAGCCTCACTCAATCCTGTTGTCCTGTTGCAATATTGTTGAGCATCGTAATAAAGTAATTGCCTTTATCTTAATCGGGTCATTCCTTCACTTGAGTGCTTTCAGTGGTCACACAAAGTCCCCGTCTCTCTCTTATTGCCTTCATGGAAATGACTTCTATAATAGAGGCTAATTAAAAATTGTACTAATTCTAACACTGAATGTAGATCTTATCTGTGATGATCTGTGCATTGCGTCAAAAGCAATTAAGGAAACTGGATGGGCTACGTTGGCTTTTGTTCCCCAGTCAGTTTAATTAGTGTGATGGAAAGTGTAAGAACCGGGATCTAAATGCCATTCAGCACAGAGCTCACGGGATGGAGTGTGCTTTGTGCAGTCTGAACAAAACGGTTTGTCTTTGTCCGTTATTTCAAGCAACACAAATGGCTATTTGGTAATACTTTGCTAGGGCACTGTGGATGAAGAGTTACTGTAAAAGCGGGCCTGAAAGGCCAAATATTAAACACATTCATCACTTGCATGCTGTGATTGAACATAGACTCTTAAATAAACACATTAACTTTATTTCTCCCTTCTGGCTCGCTATAAATACTCCAGTCATGTTCCTACTTTTACGTATATGCTCTAATAACTTTACTGATATGAAAAGAAATAGCACAGATTGTCTTATTGGTCAAGAAATGAAGATATAACATCTAATATATATAATAATATTGTAATATTTCAATCCTGGAGTATGTGATCTGTATACATATTATCCCTGAACAACATGTTCACTCCCACAGTCCTATCTCTCTGTGGCTTGAATAATTCACTCTCACTGATTCCTGAGGTTGTGGCCACTGTGGCCCTGAAGTGGACTCATAGCGACTATTATTCATGCTGTTATATCATGGCTTTAATAAATACAATTCCAGTACAATGGGCCCGAGCACCGAATGCGTCTGTTTATTTGTGTGGGTGTGTGTGTTTCAGTGAGGGAGAGCAAGATAAATCCATCTCATTTACTCGTTTCTCTAGAAATATTGATCCAACCCCGGCCATCGGAGTCATTTCCAGACTATAAAAGTCCCTCCATGATGGGTCCGGTTCTGAGGAATTCTCCTATTGGCGTCGTGTTTCAGTGATTCCCCTCAGTGCAATCTGACCTTATATGTAACGTAACCAACCATGATGTAAACAGTACGACTGCCAGATCGGGGATGTGATTTTAGAGGCACATAGAGAGATTGTCTTGCATGTTTTATCTTTCTTCTTCATCTGCCTTTATAGAGACCCCTCGATCAAACTATTTAGAACAAATATCGGCAGATATTTGTTTGATTGGTGGCCGATCAATCGTATCACCCTGTTGTACATTAATGGGGCACGATGTTGAAAATATGTTCCTGTACCATTGTATCCTGTAACTGTAGGCTATGTCATTGCGTAATGCAGCACAAAACATACACTCCATTTTCTTATAATACACTTACATATATTTGAAATAGAAATCGATAGACTCGACAAGGCAGTATGAATCATCATAACACACCGGCTCAACCGCTCAGGCATCCACCGACTCTTGACGACGGTTATCTTTGCCGATGTGTTGGCCTCAACACAAGCTTAGCTCAGACTAGTTAGTTAGTGGAGACCAGTGTGTTCTGTTCGGGGGAGCTCTCTGGATCAATTGGATGTATAAATAGGCAACTGTATGCAAACAACTTCCTCATATCTAGTTATAGAAATGCAGTGCTGAATCAGCAGAGTACTATTTTAACACAAAATGACACTGGAATGTTTGATGACACACCTCTTCTTCCTCCTCAGTGCAGTAAAGTTTATGGCAAGTCACCAAAATACTGAAAGACTCATGCGAGAAGTATTGTGTCTGTGCCCAAAAAATGCCACTTTGCCCAAGCAAACTTCCGTTATGTGCCTTGAGGGAGCCTATCAACTGAATACATGATAACACATGGTAGATGATTTAATTAGTTGCATTGATATGCATAATTTACCACAGAATAACAAACATACTGTCTTTACCACAGTACTTAATATCATATTGCAATGCTGTTATTCATCAGCCATTACCTGGATTCACTTTCTACGATTCAAATGTTGTTTTTGCTAAAGTGCCAAATAGCCTATAATGTCCATTTCAGTCCCACTGCAGGTGTCCTTTAAGCATTCCTATTAAACGATGCAATGTGCTCCAACAATGAAAGCTTTAGCATACATACTGCAATAACTGACTTGAAATATTTAAGCTACTCAAACTGGCAGCTAAAAGAGACATGGTGAGTTGTAGGTAATTGTATACACGTATCGCCGGAGGTATTTTTCCACTCTTCCACTCATTATTTACTAAGGCAGATATACAGAACGGAGGCTGAACTGAAGTGGAGGCTGATGGAGTAATCGTTTAACAGCAGGATAACCGTGGGTGCTCGGTCATACAGCGCTGCTGATATCCCTCAGGTCCTGTTGAGCCAGAGTGGAGAAGCACATATAAACAGACCGCGCTGCGCCATCATGTAGGACATTTACAAATGAGACAGAAATTATCTTCAGATTCACTCGCATCAGGGCCTGGACCAGCCTCCTGCATGATAAATGATGCATGCATGGTGTTATCGAGCCGGCTACTGAGACAAATAGAATGCTCATGTGTGTGTGTTAATCATCACACACAACATACTGTAATGTTCCACTTACGAGTCGGAGACAGGGTCCTTTCAAGAGGTTTATTCACAGCAACCGTCACTCTTATTGCCGAGCAACTCTAGCGAACATTATTCGTCTGTTTCTACAGTGTGTTTTACCAACAACAACAACTCTCCTTCCGGTTCCGGTCTAACCCCACAATGACTAGCTCGCGACACAGAACAGGCAACCCCCTGTACAGGGTCGCTACAATACTGTATATGCAGAAATGTTGGAAAGATGATCGGACATCTTTTCATGAAAGCATGAGCACACACACTCTAACACACATACCGTGATGGATAGATGGCATTCTCTGGCCAACCCAGCACATTAGAGTTGCATGCTACCCGGCCTCTCCTCGGTGCGGCCCACCAAACCTCACCCGGGGGGTCAACAACAATCTAAATTTCAATTAAAGTGGAAAATGCCCGCTGATAGAGACCGAGTGAATGTTGATGCTTCTTCGTCTGAGGGGTTCAGGTTTCAGCGGCTGCTTGGGGAAAAAAAGCATTTGGGGCAATTATTTCATTATCTCAAATCCGCTCACAGCGGGCCGGGGTCACAGCCCCGGCTGAGATTAGGCGGAACCACAATTATTATTACAATTAGGAAGCAGACAGCCCCAGCACAAGAGTTTTGCCCCGGGAAAAACTGAATGTCAACTTAAGACTGTTTATTAGAAAGCTGAAGGTGAAGAGAAGATTGAGAATGCGGCGGGGGGGGGGGGGGTCGGTTTCCGAGATGTATTTTTTTTTAAATTGTTTGTTTTCCATGTTCACAGGCTACAGCTTGCAATTTGTGCTTCATTGCAAAGCCTGAAGTCTGAGGGAGGATTTAATGAGTTGAGGAAAAAATAGTGAACACTCTCTTTACAACCACTTAACATTTACAAGTTAAACTGCATGAGACCTAAATTGTGCTCCGGTAAAGTACGGAGGAATGATCTGAGAGTAGAAGGTTTGACACATTGATGAAGCTTATGTTAACCTGTAAAGGTTCATCGGGTTGAACTGGTGAACTCTGGCACCCTGAACTAGCTTTGCTTCTCTCAAAGAAATCACACGGTCAAGCATGTAGTCATCGGCTGTTTGGAAAAGATTGAGAAGAAACAGCTTTGATGCTGAGAGCAAGAGGTGCACCCTGTACCTAAGTAAATCAAATTTGCATTTGTATTACAAATGGAGTCCAGCTGCATTCTACTGACATCATGCCTCTCCAATTACTGTTAACAAAATAAGGGTGCGCTCAGCGGTGCAGACCTGTCAGTGTGAGATCAAAGAGGGAAAGGAACAAGATGTGAGGTTAAGGGTGGATAGAGGATGTGAGAGGAGATACTGAAAGAGGGAATTAACAATGGCTGGACGTGGTTATGGTGAAAAATAACTTCTCTAGATACTTCCTATTGATCTTTTGTTAAGCTCTGTCAGACAGAAGCAGGCAAAAAGCACGGTTTGATTCTTCAACTGTCTTTAGATTTTATCATCTGGTTATTAAGTCTCCGGGCTGACTTTCTAATTTTCCCGACTGACTTGTTTTAAAATGAGAATCTTTGCTGAAGGGGTCTTTAAAAAATATTCCACCAGTTTAATTCTAAGTCTATGTATTGATCGAGCTTCTTCTATCGGCGTGGAAGCAGAAATGAAAACCTTGGACATATTCCTTGTGGTGTCTGACACTGACCTGGAAAATACTTGAGTCCACGCTTATACACCTGTACAACCTGTAAACAGATGTGTGACATGCTAGCGTTTGCAGCCCCCTTTGAAACAGAATCGTTTGAAACACGCATCGTTTAATCAATTACTTTCACTTTTGCTCTCATATTTTTGGTTTTGGAAAGGTGAGCAAACGGTCAAATGTGTGTCGGATCAAGGACCAAAATGTAAACAATATTGAGATATGGAAATAACGGACACAGTTAATACACCAGTAAACAGTGCAGGTCCATGAGAGACAAACTAATTTGTCCATAAGAGCGGCAGCGGAATTTCTCCCAGGGAAAGAGACTTTATTGACATTCTGGTCCCACTCTTTCTCTTTATGTCTCTATTAGAAATTAAAAAGTAAAAAATGTTGTTTGGCAAGTGACCGATTACAAACATTTGTCGACGCTATGCTGCAAAAAGCAGGAGCAAGTTGTGATGCAATTAGATTTGCAATTAACGATATTGAAGCATTTCAACAGGTGAAAAACAATCTGTGAAAACACACCGTTTTATCTCGGTGTATACGCTCTAATTAAAATCCCCACTGAACAACTGAAGGGCTTTACAACATGCACACACACACACACACACACTCACACTCTTATAGATGTGGATTAGTTCTACTTAGCAGCGCAGCTATGATGCTATTAGGGCGGACTAGCATCAACTAGAGGGTTTTTAGTGAGAGGGTAATAATTGTAGATCTGAAGAGGTCGTCCTCCCTCACTAATTGACTCCAGCTTAGAAGTGGGCCCCAGTGGACGCTTTCCCGGCCCGTTCCTATTGATAGTTGATATTAATGTTGCGGTGAGATAGCAGAGATGGCATTCAGAGACGTAGGAGTAACAAGTTTTTGATTTGTTTCACGGCAGGGAAGGAAATGGAATGAGGTCTCCAGCTCCGGTGTGTGTGTGTGTGTGTGTGTGTGTGTGTGTGTGTGTGTTTCCAGGACCAGGAACACATAATGATAATCATAGTCATAACATTAGCATCTAGGTGTGATAATATTTGGAGCTACGGCGTTAGCAGGAGCTAATGGGGACATGCTGACTGTGGGTCTGTTTGCTGGGGGGTGGGATTGGTCTGGTGAACAGGAGAATGCTGTGTAAAAGGAAGAGGAAGCTCGAACAGACACAACATGGAGCTTCATACAATAAAACATTTATGCTGGTTCATTGAGAAAGTTCATAAGATGTTGACTAATTTACCATTGTTCTGCTTTGGATGCTTCACTGTTTTTTTTAACTTTTAGTTCAAACATTAGAGTTTTTACCAAACATATGCTATTAACTAATATCATAGGAAAAACACAATCAAATGTTGCACAGATGTTGCAATATTGTCCAGAAAAGTCAAAAGAATTATGTCAAATCTTTACACTCGCCATCCAATTTCCCCAAAAATGATCAAATTCAGAACCATTTAAAACAGGAATCTTCACCAAATGATCAGATTCATTCGGTCAGCTGCTCCTAAAGCACAACTTTTGTCATTCTGCAAGTCGTTCCTTTCTTCCGTCCTCTCTTCTCTTCCATCTTGATTAGCAGTCAGCAGTGATCTCGCATTATGGCGAAGTCGTGCGGTGTTGCTTCGCTGCCGGAAATCAGCGTTGAGATAATCAAGCTCAATGGAGAAGGGAGGCAGCAGGTCGGCGGGCGATCAGCTCCTGATTAGCAAGCTTTCTGACTGAGACGACCCTCAGTGGAAGAACTCATTATCAGACTTATGTAATATTTAGAAATGAGTTGCACTCCTTGTTGATAGGAGAAGGCCTCTTCAGCAAATTGTAATAACAGAAATGATCATGAATCTTAAATGCCTCTGAGATACGCGTGTCACAATTGTGCATGGGGTAACATGAGGTAACGCACTCATTTACAAACAAAACTCACAAAATCAAGATGGAAGTGGATGGTTTACTAGGGTTATTGTAGGGACAGATGTTTCATTTGATTTCATTGTGGTGTACCATGCAGTAGGTCAGTTTAGTTTTCTCATCACCAGATGAGTGATGGTTGTTTCTTTAGCACTGGTAAAATGGAGGTTCAGCACCTTTTAAAACGGCAACAAAATTGTGTACTGGTAACACGGATGTTGTTTTGTTGTTCATACCTCTGAGGTGTAGATGGATGTTATGTGAACAGCTCAGGTGCCGCAAGAACACCGACAAGAAAACCTAAAATACCATATTTTATTGGTATATGTTGGGCAAAAGTACGCCTACTGCAAACATTGTGTTAAGCTGATTTAGTTTTAAAAGGGTAATAGTTTGTAAGTAAAGAGTACAGAGGGCAGGTAATGCTATCTATCCATCGCTGAGTCAGCCAAATGCCAGCAGTGACATCATGATTTGTGATAGACGCGTGTCAGATAGTGGTGATTGGGTTCCAGATTAACTACTTGTACAAAGCAGTTCAAGGATTAGTTTGGTATCCTCTGTCGTGTTATTCTGCTGCATATGATTGCAGTGCTTAGCTTGCTAAAGATACTGGATTTTATATACAGCAATCCTCAGATATTTTCCTCGTCAAAGGTAATTAGCTTTGGAAAAAGCTGTTGACAATTTTCTAAAATGCTGATTATTTTTTAGCATTTGAAAAAAAAAGATCCCTAGTGCAGCTCTAATTTAGAGCTTTTTCTGTTTCTTGCAGGTAACTACAGTAAAGTATTGTGCCTGAATGTAGACACTAAGAGAAGACTGAAGCAGCTACTGTGCTGCTTTCACTACCCAATGTGTGCACACGGATGGCAATATGCAGGAGGTGGCCCAAGTAATCTAAAAAAAAAAAAAAATGTAATTGACTGTATCAACCAATGATGGTGTGATAAAATTTGAATTGAAAAATAGACTTTGAAAACAGTTTTCAATGCAGAAAGACTTTAGGTGATTTGTTGAAATAACCCAAGTGAAGGTCATTAGATAGTTTTTCTATCTGGCATTGGGGCCTTTAGATAATGCCAGCCCACAAATGGTCTGGCAGTGGACTGGCCAAGAGTCTGCCAAGTGGAATTATATACACCAATATATTATTTTGCTTGCATTTAGTCAGTCAAGGCTACAGACAAAGTATGCTTTACATTTAATTTAAGGTGTTACATGTGAGATGGAAACGTACTGGCTGACTGATGCTCTGTTCACTGACCTGGGGTCAGCATCCGATCAACTGTGAAGTAAAACATAATCTGGCTAACCAGCTTGTGTTGACTGAACCACATGACATGTCCGTGATCTCCATATAAATAAATTACTCCCCACTAATTATTTATAAGTCCCAGCTTTATGGATCTGAAGCGCTAATGAGATGGCACCCCCTGCTCTGCCCCCCCCCCCCTGCCTTAGTGAAGGCTGACACGTGCCACTGACTCAGCTGCCAACGAGGCTCCGGTCATGCATTCAATGTGACTGTGAAATAGATTCAATTTTGTTTTTATCCCTCAATGTCTCGTAATAAATTCACCAGGGTAATGATATGTGTCTGAGGTGGCTGTAGTCAGAGAACATGACTATTTCTCTCTAATGGCCAGCGGTTTTCCCATTTGAGTGCACACACAGCTCATTTTTCACCGGTATTACCCTCCTTTTACACGTCTCTCCCCGCTATTACTCTCCTCAGCGCCACTCCATCTTCACGTCTGTATCTCCTCCTTTCAGAAATCCTTCCCCCACTTTGTCCTCTCTCTTTACCTTCCTCTGCCTCCTCCTTCCCTCTTTTTACCCAAATGGTGCCATCAGTCCTTATTGAGGCTATTGCCCAGGCTCATCACGCAAAGTGCCGCTGGCTTTAGCTGAATACATCTCTATGGGCGAGCAGTGAGAGCCAGGAGACGGGCTGGAGGATACATCTGCCATGACAGTAATGCACTGACTCAGCGCTCAGTGCTCAACACTGTGGCCTGGACAGGCCCCCTGAGGGGTCTGGACACACACACACACACACAAACACAAACACACACACACACACACACACACACACACACACACACACACACACAGGAAATCAAGTCAGCAGACACGCACAGTGTGTGCGTGCATAAACAAGCACACAATGGAAGTTTGTTTGGTTAGATGTCTGGAGATTCCTTAATGTTGAGGAATATACACATGCACACAAATATATATACAGAGAGAGTCGGCTGTGCGGTGGGACACCCCCGGTCCCTCCACTGTCTTATGTTCACATAGAAATCCAGACGACAGCCCATTTTCCAGCGAGCATCTGGAATACAAAAACACATCGACCCTCTGGCCACCCGTTCTCTGCCAAGATAAGATTTGCATCCTTCCAACAGCGTCTCGTGTTTGCCTCTCTCTCTGCCAGAGCTTTATCTCCCTCCCATCATCGTAAATTGCCCCCTTTGTGAAATATACAGTGAGAAGGAGGGTTTCTTAGAAACACACACACACACACTTGGGGGGGATACTGGGAGTGCTGCAGCTGTCGTTCTTAACAATGATGAATAGCAGAGAGACAGGTTGAGATGTTTTTGTCTTTGGTAGCGTCTGCATCAATTGTCCCCCTGAGCAGAACGATGATAATGCCTTTAATGGCTCAATCTCCATCAACTTCATGAGCAAAACATGCACAGGCATGTGTGCCGAGACGCTCACACTCACAATTACTGTCTCGCATGTATGCCGCGGTTCCCACATCCCCACTTTCTCCTTGCTCCCTCTCAACTGGTTGTGATCCTTCTGCTGCTCCCTCTCTCCTCTTTCTTCTTGTCCACCTTTTTGTTCCACACCGTCATGTGATGCCAGGGCCGCCTTAATGAATATCCCTTCCGTCGTACATCCTACGTTCCAAAAACAACGTGGAAGGAAAGATGTCATATATCAACAAATGTAGCGGGGCTGAGGAAGAGAGAGCACTGCAAAAAAATCATCTTAATATTAATTTTCTTTCCCCGCGTGTTACATCTATCCCTTTTATGTGAATTATGGCAGTTTCTACATGCATGTGCCAAGAACTAAAGACTTTATTGAGACCTCTTAATCAGATTTAATCAGTATTATTTTTATAATACAAACAAAATTTTCTAAAATGCGATAACTTTCTGCATGTCCTACGTCATTATTGTTCTCTTCGCAAAACTATCGTGCAGACTTGCTAAACGTAAAATCCTAATCATGACACCTCTGAGAAGTAATATGTGGAAGCACCATAAATGTTAAAGTTGTATGAGGCTGTTTACGGACTTGGTCAAATTGTCACTCTAGTGAACATAGTTCAGGAATCGGCTGTGTGGGTTGCACTGAATTCATTCGAACAAAGCACCTGTTTGTTCGAATTAGTTCAAACTTGATTGAACTACTCAAATAGCGATCACACTGAGGTGGTTACTTAGTGCAGTGCAGTAGACACAGAGAAAAAGAGAGGAGGAAGTGGTCCCAGCTGACCCTCGCACTTGAAGCCAAAGAGACAATAAAAAGTCATCTGTGTTTGTGTGCTTGGCAGCAGGCAGACCTTGTGTACACACCGCCATGGAGGCCTAATAATATTTTCCAGAGGAGATGACTCTGTTTATCCTTTTTGTGGTTGCTCAGATGGACCTCAAACCTTTTTTGCTGAATTAATGAAACAGATGGGGTGTGTGTTGTTACCACTGGCTCCAAACAGCAGGTTTGCACCGTGTTCCTCGTGCTACTTACAGGAAAGTGGTATCAGCTCGTTGGCCTCACAGGACTGATGGTGGGGGGGATACTGTGTGAACAACCCAACACAAGGTCCAAATACATTTTATTGTGTGGAGCCTATCATCTGGTTAATAAAAAATAAAGTCAAACCTGCAATAGAGTGCTTGGCACTTTGTTAGCAGAACATTAAATAAAGTCGTAAGTGGAGGTTCAGCTGTTGTTGGTGAGATCAGCTTTTTTGGGATGGTTGCTTACTGCTGATTCTTCAGTATTTTTCTATTAAGTTTCAATTCGCCTCTTGCTGCGCTCCAAAGGATTTCCTTGTAATGACTGTGCAGACATCAGAATTTATTTAACTTGCCTACTGTGGAGTGAATCTACAACATCACGTGGCTGCAGCCCCCTTTTCTGTGATGTAGTCTTGATAAAGAGCAAGATTTTTACTTTTACATCTTGCCTTCTGTAGTTAATGAAAAAAACAAAACGTCAGAGAGCTAATGTATTACATTGTCATAATAATGTTATTATTGTCATCTCCACCAGGAAGATCATGTCGCTTGTGTGCATGCGTGAGTGACAGTTCACTTCTGTGTCTGTCCATGGCTAATCTCACTTTTTGCTGTGAGATTAGCAAAATCTCAGAGCCTATTTTTAATACTGCCTGTAGACTCCTCAATCACCACTTTTTAACCTTTTTACTCTGCGACTGGAGACACTGTGGGGCGAAAACCGTTTGCACACTTTTAATGATTTTGACGGTGTGTTTGGCTAACCGCTAACAGCTAACAAAACTAACAGTACACACACTGCTGAGTACATTTTGATTGTATGAAATGTCTAATGCGACGACTTTGAGCTGATTGCCTGCATACATCGCAGTGACCTTATATATATATATATATATAGTGCTGAAAAAATGCACTATATATATATAGTCTCCATATGTGGGGAGAGTAAGAATAAGAAAGCGTCCAGTGACCGATTACAAACATATATATAGAATAAGAAAGCGTCCAGCTTGGGTTGACTGCGCATTGGCAGGTCTGCGTTTTATTAGGTCTGGTGTATGAAATGGCTTGCAGCATCACTGCTCAATAGATGTAGTCTATTGAGCCATTATCCATACAACTAACAATAGGACACACACACACAAGCAAACGAACACTCGTCTCAAACAAACAAGCAGCTCTGCCTCACGTACACATCTCAAGGGTCTCACTGTGGTAATTTCATTCATTGCACAGACTGATTGTATTGTAGCACATGCAACATTTATGTCTCTTATATAAATATCCGTCCTCACCGGAGATTCACATAACTCTGAATGATTCCAGTCAATCAATATTGCCTGGCAAGAAAAGTTGCTGCTGAGAACGAGGCCGGCAAATGTACGGCATAAACACCAGCGCCCTGTCATTACAGCATCATGGACAAGATGAGATTGTTTCGCCCACGGACATCTGGCCCATAATGCATTGGCTACAGAGGCCTGGTTACCTTTACCCAGCCCTGTAATGAGTCAGTGGTTGCTGGCTGGTGGGGAACAAGGGAACTCAGAGAAGTGATTGAAAGTCAATAGAATAGAATGAGTCTCATTGATCTCTGTCGGAGATACACAGTGGGAGAGCGGACACAGGCTGCCAAATGACCCGATTTAACTATAATGTGTAAAGCCCAAATCCACACAAGTCAGTATGCCAAACTGTCCCGCAAATCGAATAGCTTGTGTCTGACAGCAAGGTTTAGTATGAAGATGGTGAAGGCTGAAAAAGCAGTGCTGATCCACTGGAGTGCAACAGGCGCTTCATTACTCTCATTGCTGTTGGATAGTAGAAAATATATGGTAACATTATTATTACATTTTCCTCAAAAACAAATGACTATTTTGCTTTCTGTCTTGGTTCGGTAGTTTGATTTACAGAGTGTGTTGCTGTAACCCTCTCTAAATAGTGCACTGAAGTTAAGTTTACCCAGAAGCTATAATTTTCTTCATCCCAATTTGTTTTCATCGGGATCAGTAGTCTCCACTTTTGGTTTA
Source organism: Anarhichas minor (assembly GCF_050575085.1). Classification (NCBI taxonomy): domain Eukaryota; kingdom Metazoa; phylum Chordata; class Actinopteri; order Perciformes; family Anarhichadidae; genus Anarhichas; species Anarhichas minor. The sequence goes on from NW_027466447.1 coordinate 2,155,214, forward strand.
GCCAGGCATGCTCTCTGCTTGCCCAACCACTATTGAAGATACTATTAATGGCACTTCCACATAAAGTAGAAGTGGCATTGGTTTTACAGCACCAAAGTAAAGACAGAGACCAAAGCTATCATCAAGCAAGCTACTCATTAAATTGCGACTGTGAGACATCACATTTTTCCTACTGAGTGCCGCCTGCCACAAAAAACAAGCCATGATGTAAAGTTATACAATGGGCTCAGAGTCATCATATAATATACAGTACTTCAATCATGCAAAAACACAAAGGTAAACCCACCAAGTGGTCGGCCCGCTAAGCAGGATGCAGCAGTGTGTGCGCTGGTAATTCTGTTAGCTGTCAGCCAAACACGACGTCCAAAAAATACAATAAAATTGAGCCGCAGAGAAGCGGCCGAGACGTACTCAGCAGTGTTTGCACTGGTAGTTCCGTTAACTGTTGGCCAAACACACATGTCCAAAACATTAACAGCAAACTGTTTCCGCCCCACTGTGTCTCTGGCCGCAGAGTAGTGCCTGGGGGTTGGTGATGCACGCAGCTGTGTTATCACTAGCGCCGCCTTCCGTCCAGGGGCCAGTTTATAGTAGTGAGTGAGGAGTAAGCAGGCAGTCAGTGGCGGTATAAAACAGTCAATGAAAGTGTTTTAAAAAAGTGTTATCTCAACCAGGAGAGGTCCTTAAGCATGAACCCATTACTGGGCTCCCTAAATATTAAGCTGTTTGCTGCAGCAGAACGCAAGATTAGGTGGACAGACAAACTTACTCAGTCACAGATGCATGCAGTCACACATACACGACCGAACACAACCTCTTCACAGGCTCACGCCGTGGGAGATAACTATAGAAAAACGTAGGAAAATTGCGTTCATGTAGGACGTTCCCCCCTCGCTCATGCTAACAAGCTGATTGAGAAAATAGGTTTTCAGGGCCTTTTTTCACATTAAACCCATTTTTTTTCTCATGAAAACATTACATGCTTCATTTCAGAGGGTGAAGATTGAAATCAGCAAATGAAAAGAGGAAAAACAGTTCCCTCTCGAAGTTCTCAGGCTGCAAATGAAACTTCTCTCAACAAGATTATTCTAAGGACATAAAACCAGGTGGCTGTGTGTGTTCTCATGCAGAGATCTGGTAGTTGTTTGTCAGACCCTCCTAGGCTGTCTGGCTCGCCCGTAGGTCATGGTTGGCTGTCTTCAATGACACATCTGTCTCTCTCTGAAAGCCTGGCCCTGCAGTCCAAAGAGCCAGCTCTGGTTACCTGAGGGGCCTCCCCTGTACTCTGAGCCCATATCAAAGCAGGGAAGGAGGCCATGGTTCAGATGTCCAGAGGGAAGAGAGAGGGGAGCTGCTGAGAGACTGTTTTGCTTCCCTTTACTTTGGATACGTCTCAATAGTTAGAGGAAGTGCTCTTTCCATGAATCCATTTCTTTAGCTTTTGTTACTTGTAAAAGATATAGCAAAGACAGAATAAAGAGACAACGTGAGAAGGGGCAACCTAATTCTGTTCAGCTGCAGACTAAGAGGGAATGACCATCAAGATTATAATGTCCTGAAATGATCAGGCGCTGACAGTCCTCTGTCATTATTAAGCCATGATGAGGTGACATGAGGACAGATTAAAAGGAGACACAGGAAGAAAGAGGCTGATGTCGGGGGGAGCTTATGGGACATATGTGCATGCCGTGCAGTTTCTTTCTATAGGAATAATGGTAGTTTTGTTACGTGCGATTAGATTCTTATTAGACAGTGCAATTTTTGGTATGCAAAAATGTCAACTAACTAGAATTTTATTCAGGCACGTGCAGTTTCAACCACACCAACCATACTGTGGCCTGGCTGCAGCCTCTTAGTCTTGTAACAGTATTAGTATAAGTATTAGTTGTCACATAAGGATCTCTCAAAAACGCATATATTCCTCTCTTTCATTCATTCATAGTTGTTGTGGAAGCTGGCATTGCTCAAAGGCATCTTGTCAGATGTGTTTCTTGAAAGGAAAGAAATACACCTCCTCAGCATCATAATCTCGAACGTTTCAGGGATTTAAAAACACAGCTTTTTGACTGCAGGTCTCCTTCCCTCTAGTTTGAGGCTACCACCAGCTGAATGTGGAGCCAGCTGTGAGCTTCTACTTTGAGGTGGAATACATCCCAAGGGCAAAACAAACTCCTTCCCTGCAGCAACAACACACCTCAGCAGATGGATCATTTAGTGCAAAAGCAAAACACTTTTCCCCGTTCCTCAATTTTTGCTTCGCCTCTATCGCTCATGTCTTCAACATTGCTTTCCTGATCCACTCGCTGTTTCTCATTTTCTCCGATTTAGTCTCCATCAGTTCGTTCTCTCTGGCTCTTTTCCTCTCTTTCCATCCTTCCCCCTCCCTGCTGCTCCATCTGCCTGGGATCATCACAGGAGTGCCATCAGAAGATGCTCATATATCCAGATGCCTTCCATTAAAAACAGAAATGCATTTCAGAAGAATTGGCTTTGGAGGCAACCGTGCAAGACGGGGGCTGAGTGGAACATCGTCGAATGCTTTGTAACATCACTGCCAGAACACCACCTGGCGCTCATTAAATTGCCCATGCGGTCCTGAGGTGCACCTCCATCCCCATAGGTGTCAGGGCTGATGATATGATGGAAAGGTGGATCGCAAAGCCATAACTAAAAGCCTTGCATACAGGATGTTTATGAGTGAATTAGCAAACATGCTTCAAAAGTGCTGAACAAATAATAGTAACAGGAAGTTAAATAATCTCAAAGAGTTTGCTCTTTCTTGGAATGGAGTTTTCTTATTTCTGAGTGCAGACCTCAATGTTATAGTTTCCAATGTAAGGAAACTGCATGAAGACAAGGTCACACTGCAAAAGAGCTAACGACTGACCTCAGTCACATCGTAAAAAACACACCGACTGATGTCCTCCAAGCGTGCAGAGCGAGGCCTTGCATTCTTAGATCTATTTCCCCTCTTCCTGTCTCCCTGCTGAAACAGGACCACTTCTCTCAGGATGGAGGCATCCTGCAAACAGCGGTGTAATGTCGTGGAACAAACTCCTTCTAGGCTCAGAGTAGCAACCTATTTTGTCTGCTCAATCTACCAGTCAAAGGCTGACAATAAGATTTATGAGTGAAATAAAGGCAGCCATCGGCTCCGGGTAAACAACGGAAGTTGGTGGAAGAGGGATATACCTTTTCTTTCATTCTTTTTAAAAGGGACCAAACACAAAGTACCAAAAGTACATGGCAAGAATAGAAAATGTTCTGCCACCGCTGCATCCAGAAGGACTCCCAAAATATCAGAGCTGCCTTTGAGGAGGTGTTGAGTGATGCAGGAAAGAACAGTTGGCAATAAAATGTGGAGTGTATGGAGAGAGGACTTTTTGATACCATGTCATTCAGACTGATGGGACAGGGTATAAAAAGGAACAGTCATTTCCCCCCCAGGAGCCATCCCAGGGACTTTTATTTCTCACCAGATGTGTAGAGTTGGTTTGCTACAAAACCAAAGTATTATCCAGTTAGGACATACTGTGTAACACTCATACTCAACACAGTAGGGCTTCATGGAGGCCCTACTGTGAAGTCAGACAGAAACGTTGTTAAATGAAGAGGAAGAGCAGGGCTCTGAAATCATTGTGGTCAATACGGAACAGTTGGTTCATGTTTTTAAGCTAAATCTCATTCAACAACACACCATCTTCTTCCTTCCCCACATCTCGAACGCTGGGAATTTACTTAATAATAAACTTAAAGTGAGCTGCATCCTGTTTCAATTCCCCTATCCCCTCCAGTCATTATTCACCTAATTACCGTCATGCAATTCACCAGTTCCTGTGCTCTTCCTAGCGCGTGACTAAGCATCACGCTACTGTACAGTGTTCGAGGGGAATGCTTGAATACCTGCACTATATAACTACATTCTGTGTTCAATGGTTCCAGTGAGTTATTTTAAAATCTAACCATATTCTAATGATTGAGCTGAAATGCTTGCTGAACTTTCATTCCCTTGAATTTTGCATTATTGGTCAGCTGCCTGGGAAATTGCTCAGAGCAGTGTTGAGCTGACTGGTGTAGGGAATCAATGTGGATTACAGGATAAAGTCCAAATGGGTGTACCGTAAAATACACTGGTAGGAGTAGCAGTGAGAAGTGGAAATCACAAATCCTGAAGCACAATGACAGGAAGCCGCCCCTGGACAGTTTTGAATCTCCTCAAAGCTTGAGATGAAATTTCAAATTGCCGCCTTCAGTATCACATTATCAATGCATGAAGAAAAAGTGTTTTGTGGAAGAGAAAAGGCAATGGAAAAGTATGAACTTCTGCATACCTTTTAACTCCAAGAGGTTGCAATGTCCATTGCACCCCAGAATAAGATTATGTAGGATGATAAAAACAACATACTGACAATTTTGCTCTTCTTAGTGTTGTACCAGTCGTCTGGCAGAAAGTGTTTACCATGTGTTTCACGGAACAGGGAATGCTGCAGGTATTATTTGATGTGAACAGGGTGTGGGTGTATGAATGTACTAATTTAGAGATGGATCAATCCGATCCGCCAGACTGGCGGGACAGTTGTGACCGGAGGAAGTACTTTAAATGAACCACTCGGTTTTGTAGGCAGCACGCACTTGTGTCATTAAAGCGGCACAATTTCTCTGTCTCACACGTTTTTTCGAACAAAACTGTGATGAGTTCAAGAGGAGTTTTACTCCTGGTGTGAACGATGCTCACACGCCTCTTTATGTGCTAAGCGTGTCCTCATCCCTCTTTGTGTGCTGGTGTAGACGTACCTCAAAGTCACGTTTGTGGGCCCTCTCCCCATAACAAATTTATGGGAGCCAGTATCTTCAATTCATTTAGCTACATTTTTGTATTTGTAGTTGTTTGTTATTGCTTTCTGTCTTTATTGCTGAAGCATTTAAGGCATATAAATATACTCATCAGCTTCGGAGTAGGAAGCGTGGGGATTGAAATAATTTGTGAGGAGCGGACTGTCAGCTGATCAGAACTCATTCTGCTCCTGCCTAATGCCCAGTTGCATGGAAATTTATGCTAACTCATCAACAGGAGGTCTGTGACTGCTGTGCCCGCATCTTTACAGAGACCTGGCTCCATCGTGGCCTCCCAGATCAAGCTGCACTTTACTGGCAGACTGCAGGACAGACGCAGGACTCTGATGGACAAGAAAACTCCTGTTTACATTTTTTATTTATTGGTTTATTTGGTAAGGACAGTACACATTAATAAAACATTCCTGTGAATTATGCCAGAGTTAGCCAAGAGGCTATTTATCCTCTGTAGTCCCTGGACCTGGAAGTCTAAAAACTGAATATAATTTTAAATGACAAAGTTATGCATTATTTACCCGTTACAAAGCATGCAGAAACAATAAAAGAAGAGAGAATATTAATATCAATGATGCTTGGTGCTCAAACACAGTCATAGTCAGTGGACAGTGTTTCCCTGATGTCGAATTTTTAATTAAGAAGTCAGCCATACTGTTACCCAGAGAATTGCTGCTGTTTACATTTCTCCTGATGCAGATTTAAAAAAGGAATGCACCACTGTTTTTGTTTTGCTTGTCATGTTTTTTCTTTGTGAAGCAAATAGACTATAACTGCATTTCTTTGTGCAACCCTGTGTTGCATAATAACATAAATTATCCTTGAATTCTTAAACTGCGTGTCTTTGAGGCGGGCTCTCTGGCTGCTAGCCTGCGCGTAATGCGGCCTGTGGAGGCCTTCACTCAGCCCTTTTGGTCCGAGCTCCCCGTGGGTTCCGTCGGAGAACGGAGGGCTGTGCCTTGGCTCGTTTTCATGACATACAGTAAGTCGGGAAGGACTCAGCCTGATATTTCTCTGTTCTCGGCTAAGATGACGGCATAGTCCTGCAACAAGTGTGTTTTGGTTGAATTAAAGGCATTCATTTTTCAGCATTCTGTTATTCTAGAGTCTTGTTGTTTGTATTTTTATTCGGCATCGATTCGAAAGCATTTTCCAAAGGGTTTGATGTTTTTTATGCATGTTTGTAATCCTGTAGGGTTTAAAAACAAAAAACTAAATATCCGAATACCAAAATTGAAGGCCAAATACCAACCCAACGAATTATATTATAACGATTATTTGGGTCCAGCCCTAATATTGCAGAGTAAATTGAGATACTGAAGTCAGTATCAGGAGACAAAGAGTAGGATTGGCGCATCACTAATCTAATAAACTTAATTCAATTTTATTTAATTTGTATAGCCCGATAGCACAAATTTGCCTCAGAGGGCTTCACAATCTGTACAGCATACGACATCCTCTGTCCTTGGACCCACCCATCGGATAAGGAAAAAGATTACTGGCATGATATATTGAAAGAGCAAATCTGATACATGTAGGTTTGAAGCTATGAGATATATGTGCACAATGAAAGGTAGAGCGTATGCATGATCCTCTTGCATCATCAAATACAGTCAGCTTCTGTAGGGGCTGAACCTGGCTGGGTTCAGGATCAAACATTACATTTTTCCTCGTTTCTTAGCAGTGGTTGAGTCGGCCTCGCCCATGGGAGAACAGAAATGGGTCAAGGATATTATTTGGATGCCTAACCCATTATTTGAAGAATTGCTTAAAGTTTCCCCGAGGTCTAAGTCAAGATTCTCTAATAAGATTTCCCCAGTGGCTAATTACATCATGAATAATTTGTGGCCAGTCCACCAATCTGGCTATCACATCTGGAGCACAAATTGATAGAAGTGTAAGTGTATGTCTGTGTGTTTGGGTTAAAGCACAAGAGAGGAAGAAATAAAGAATTAAACTAAAAAAGAGCGAAAAAAGATCCGTCTTGGCGACAGAGGAGTGCGTGTAGATGGCAGGGTAACTGATGTAATGTCAGAGCAGCAGGCTAAAAGGGGCCATAAAAATGGGCCATTCCCGAGACTGCAGATGATAATAAGACAAGATAATGCATAGCTTTCTAATAAAATCTTTATGAGAGTGAATCTGCGCTGGAGCTCTTGTGTGCAGATCCTTCAGTCTGGCATTAAAATGCAAATTTTCTGTATGAGTCTCGTTTAGTTTTTACTAGTGGTGTAACGGACCACGGTTGATCCGTGATCCGTACGGATCCCCCCTCACGGTTCGGCACACATGTGAACCGCAGATTAATTACACAGTTTACCGTAACCATCACAGTGGGAAATAAAGTTTTATTAACCATCGTTAAAATATGCGATCACTAAATCGTCTTTTCTGCTTTTTTAATCGCCAAACTCCGATAATGTTACAATGTAAACAACCAACCCGTGTTTAAATTTTCTAGAGGAGAGCTAGTAAAGTGGTTAAAGGACAGTGAAGCAAGGTTCCGGTCAGTTATAATTATGATGCATTCAGGCTCTGTTCTGTGAAAATGAGTATTAGGCGAAGGTAAATTATAACATTATACTAGGCATGTGTTCACATGTACTCTCTAATGTAAAATGTGGTGTTGGTGAGAAACTTGAATAAATCCAGTTGTTTGAAGGAGAAGTTTCAAAAGTAAAAGTATCAATATTGAATACCATTCTCAATACCACAGGATAAAATAGACACGATAACAACAAGCATAAATAACGGTGTTTGTGTCAATGTACTTTTAGTGAGCAGAAAACCTAGCTGGTACCCTTGTACTGTGGAAAATTAGTATTGATACTGTTTCAAATATTCAGTCTCGGTACTTCAATGTTTTTAAACAGTCTCATGGACAGCTCATACCACGGAGTCATATGTAACATTCACTTGTCCTTTCATTCAGAACTGGGAGCTGAAGACAGCTGTCCTACAGACAATGATGACTGGCACACTGAGACCTCAATAATAATAAACATAATTTAATGTAAGTAATCAAATACTGGAATTACTTCAAATGCCCGTCCCATATCTGCCTCTTAATGTGATGTACATTATATTCTACACGGATCAATTCTACGTCACTTGCAGGCACCGCTCAGCACTTCATTCACAAACAAAGAAATGTTAAAAATGAAAACAGATGATAATGCCGAAGCGCTCCAGCAAATGTGTTTGTTTTTGCCAATGAATGATTCGCTTGACTCATCACTCGGAGAGAAGCAGCTGTGAGGAGTACAGTGTGTGTTTGTGTTTGTGGGGGGGGGGGGGGGTTTGGGCGGTGAGCCGAGCTGTGTGAGGCGGCTCCACCTTCGTCCCTTTGGGTGTTTTTGACTCGCTGACACAGTGTAATTTGTTTCCTTTCTGTTGTTTCATTTTGTCATCCATCTAATCGAGTCGCTGCGCCCGCGTGTTTTCTTCCCCGCGCCGACATGTAATTGGTTTGTGAGTTGGCTTTTTGTTTGTGACAGTTGTGCTGCATATGGCGAAGATTAATGGAAACTGTCCTAAAAATCCTTTTTAAAAAAACTGTTGCGGCACGGTAGCATTAAATGGGTGTCTGGTTCAAAGAGTTGAGTAAGATCGAATGAAACGGTGGTGTTTCTGTTTGTACTTTCACTACCAGTTATCAACTGTGCTCCTTTGTATCTGCTGTATGATGCCCCGGTAAGTCCGAAGTAAGAAATTGACAACAGCATTCAGGGTTTTCACTATCAGGACGACATGGCCTTGTAAAGCAAAACAGGGATCTGCTCAGTTCCATATGGAGGTATACAGATTTAAGAGTTGTATCTCATGATTCAATTCATTGCGAAATGTTTCTGTACAGAACCAAGACAAGACCTTTCCCTAACATTTACCAAGTCCTGTGAGTGCCTGAACATAACCATAAAAAGTTGAAAGATGCGGTAGTCAATATGAGCAAGATTTACTGATGCGACTAACATTTTTGCGACTTGTCATACTAGGCATTTTTTGCCACAACCTTGATTCAAAAACGTCCATTTTGCCATAATCATAAATAAGCTGGGCGTTATTGCATGGTTGATCAAGGGCTGCTATAGAGACTATTGCACTGTCACAAAAATATCAGCAACATTTCATCAGCGTCAGACTTCAAACATGCCTGAGCTTATAGCTATTTATAGTACATTACAGGTAGCGTCAACTCATTCACATTAAATAATGCTTTATTTAATTTAATAATGGTGTTAATAGACCAATGATTACATTAGACATGACTATGTGCGCATGTGCAATAGTGACATTGCAGGATATGCCATGCAAGCAAATTTACTTAAACACGTCATGCGACATGTTGCTTGATACAAAAATGGGAAACTTGCATGTTTCTCATCTTCACAAATCCAGTGTTTTACCATTGATTACCTACAGTCTAGGTCGGAACACCACAGTTTCATAATGAACTGAATATATTCTACTTGGTGGGTCAGGGACGGCTGCTCGATGTGGGAAGATTCCCTTGTGGGATCTCTCCAAAATGCGATTTTTCTGCGGTGGCCTGCTCTAGGTCGGCTTGATGCATTTCACTTTAAAATGTAGCAAAATTTACTTCTGGGGATGCAGGCCCCTGGAATCCCCTAGAACGTGAAAAATTCCGGAATTTTTCCATATTGCGATATATATCACAGAAAAACATCAACAGCAACATCAATTTTCTTCCCAATTTCGTGCGGCCTTCGATTGCATCATCTTCTTGTTAATGTCACATCCTTCCAGATAACCACTAACTCGTCATTAATGTCATGACCAGAGCAGGTTTTACAGTTACAGGAGTTACAATCTCACTCTCTACATCGTTAATTACTCTTATATATTAACAAAAGGGCATACCCTTCATATCTTAAGATAGCATGTTCTACACTTAGATTCAATCTACAATTAATCCGTTAAGTGGTTTAACTTTCCTTGATGAAATAAAATATTTCTTATCTGGGAATTTTTGGTATCTCTGTTAAAGTCTGAGTTTGAGTGACAAGAAACCATGAGGGTTTATTAACACAACTCACCCTTCTTTTCTTGTGCGTGCCTTGGAGCGTGTCTCTATCTGCACCTCAGATCGCTGGGTAAGTGACAGATAGATGAGCTGAGCAGAGGACAGCAGGGGTAGATAAGATGACACAGAGGACTGAGAGACTCAAAGTTTGAGGGCGAGGCGCGGAGAAGGAGACGCGGATCTAGCAGAAGAAAGTGACAGGGCCTCAGTAGGAAGGGCAGACCATTGAGAAAATGAGGAGGCATGTCACGCTCATGAGCAGTGGCGTGGTGAAAAAAGAGAGCTGCAGGGGACGAGAGGAGGAGAAGGGCAAAGAAAGAGTATATAGGCCATTTCGAAGGAGGAAAGGACTGAACAACGAACAGGCGACAATTTCCAGGTATGCAAAGTAAAGTAAATGTGGCAGTGCCTTAAACTTGCATTCTTTCTAAGGGCCAGCAGGGGGCGACTCCGCTGGTTGCAAGAAGAAGTCTGATTGTATAGACGTTTATGAGACAATTGCCCTACTTCTAGCCTAATTTCTAATGGTAAACATTGAAGAAATGAGTTTATGGTCTCCATTACTAGTTTCAAGTCTTCTTGAATACAGCATAAATTATGGTCCCATTTGGTGTAAAATAGAAAATAAAGGTTTGCTACAGTGTGGCAGCCTCGTGATTGGCAGGATGCTGCCACAGCGTTGTCCATTCTAAGAGTTGTTTGTGTTTCCGTCTTACAATGTTTGCCATTTTTTACAGTGTGTTTTCAGTTCATGAAAATTTAATTGAACCTTTTTGGTCACCTACAAAGTCTTATTCAGCTTTCAGTTGTACTTATCTCCCCCCTCTGATTTCACTTCTGGTTGCAAAAAGCCAAGATGGTAACGGACAAAAACCAAGATGTGATTGTTAAAATGCCGAACTCGAGGCTTCAAAACGGCATTTTGATGGATCTTTAGTTTGACTTGAGCACATTTTATACAGGATTTTATGCATTTTGCTGAATTTCATTACAGTCTGATCTCCCAGGATTCATACAGACTGTCAAACAAGACACAACACTGCTTATACACAGACTTCTCACAGTTTTAACATTTAGCAATGAGAGTCTGTTCCATTTACAGTCCTCACAATGAAAATCACGTTATACATGCTTACATTTTCCCATACAGAGTTTGAACAGTTAAAGTACTGAATGTCTCTCACAGCACAGAAAGTAGGAGACATAAATCTGTTTGTCACAGAAACACGACAAAGCTGGGGAGAAAAAGGAGACTGATGATGCAAATTTGGCTTGATTTATAGACTTGCTCCAGTAATGACAACATTACCACACCACCCTCTGTATAACTAATCCTGTCCACATTGGGCTAAAGACAACAACAGCCACCTAAAGCTACAAAGGACTCACACAGAGGGCCAATTTGGGACTCAGCAGTAGGAGCAGGGCCTTGTGCAACGCTGTCGGTTATTTAATATATTTAATGTTTCCAAAGCCGTTCTGGGAGAGGCAATGTGGAATTCATTCATTACTTGGTTTTTATTGTTGCTCTGCAAAAAAAACCTCATAATCAGCGTTTAGCAGGTTTTCCTCACAAAGGGTGCCATATTTATGTCATATTAGCTCTTAAATGACTGCAAAAATGTAAATACATCCAAATATACAGTGAAAGGATTTAGGAGCAAAACTGGCAGTGGGAACCTTTGATGAATGACTCATGAGACACCAGTGGCAGCAAAAACTGGCAGTGCTTATGCAGTTGGGATACCTGGCTCCTTCTTCAGCATGAAGCCTTCCTCTGCTGCCTTAAAAATGTGAGGTATCTGCTGGTCACAATGGCATTTAAAATATATATATTTTTTCTTTTTTGCGTTAAGTTCAACTTGAGTGAACTTTGTCCCACACATTAGTGTTGTTGACCAATGGGAAACAGTCTTGATTGTGCTGACCTTTTATAGAGCCAAATAGTCCAGAATGGATATTGTTGCGTATAAGCTGTGTTGCTCCCTTCAACTTTATTTACCTCCTCTGTCAGAGTATAAACTGATCCAAGAAAGAGCATTGGTATGTAAACAGTTACGAGATAGGAGTCCATGGTGCAATGATGCCTTTCAAATAAACTGTTTAAATTACCCTGCCGTTCGCTCACAAGCTCGCTAGTTAGCAAGTGGAATAAAACTCTTTAGTTTAGGAAATTATATTCATTCCGGCAAAATAAGACAACTAGTAAAAATAGTAAAAATAAAATTAAAAGAAGCCAAAAGAAATGTTGTTGACAGTTAGTGCTAGCACAATTCTGTCCGGCCAGCATGTATAGAGTTTGCGTGGTGGTTAGCTTTATCAGCTAGTCCTAACGATACATGTAGCCACTACGTTACCAAGCTTTTAGAAACAAACATTTTGCAAAAATGCTCAATGAATTTTGTTCTACTTTCTGGTGAAGCCATAACTTAATGCAGATACTCTGTTTTACATGTTAGCAGTCAAGTTTGCAGCACCAATCTCAATCAAGTTGGCAAAGTAAACATGGGTAGCGCAGTGGTGCTCAATTGCCCCATTCAAGACTGGGGGAACAATACTGTAAAATTCAGTTTGCTATCCCAAAAGCAACAGTGTGAAGGGGGGAAAAAAAGTGACAGTGAACCAGGACCAGTGACATGTTGTCCTCCGTCCTCTTTTCACACAGATTATCATCACCCTTGGAAAACCATCAGATAGCAACCACAGTGGTTATTAACCTCTGCCACAAATTGTAGACCAACATGTTGGCAGCCTGTGTAAAGAGCCGTTGTGTCTTTGATGAGGTTTTGAGGTCCCTGGTTTTCCCGCACAGAGGAAAACACTGAATCTTTGGACAGCTAAAGATGGTGCAACAGTCTGCAGTTAATCGTCCTTCAGTGTCTTTGTTATCCTGTGAATATTGTATTTTATATACTGTACTCCTTCCATGAGCAGTCATTAGTCAGGGATAAAACAAACACTGCAGACAAAGGGAATTCATTGGAAAAATAATTGTTTACCAAGTAACCACTAGAGACACTTCTTTTTGTAACATGTTTAGGGGTTGAGAGTCTTATTCAGAAAAAGTTCTGCAAGCGTATTGCATTATTAATGTGTTCCTTTTGATACATTTCATGGGTGTGACAATAAATAAGCTGCTCTGACTCTCTCGGTTTCACTTTGATAATAAAAAAACCCATGTCAAATCTATGTAGTAACAATTTTTTGAGGTCAGTTGTTGACTTTAGTCTGAGTCACTGTGGATTATAGTGAAAGTACAAATTAAAAAAGTTAGATTTTTGCTTTCACTATGGGGTTTGCTCATAAATACCTATTCTTCACCATACTTTTATAATTAAAAAGAGCAGATTACCGTACATTACAGTGAGCCAACCCCCAAACCCCAAATCCATTTACTTTTACCATCATTCCACACAAAAGCAGGAAGGCAGTGAAGCATTTGACTTCTGTCTGGTGGAAGTCGCTACACCAGTAAATGGCAGAATTGGTTTGTTTGGATGATCAAGGCGGATTGTGTATCCAACCATATGGTTCAATTTTTTAGCTGAGCCAAGGGCCTGAAGGCTGAACTAGTTTCTCTGTTGTTATTATCATTATTATTTTCTACAGTAAATCTGCCCTCAGTTCTGAGTTTAGAAGTACGCATAACAGAGCCCGGAAGATGCACTTGACCCTCTCGCCATCTGTTTGTGTCCAAGCTAGTTTTATATTCGGAGGTGTAAATCAGTCAAGTGCTGAGGCACATTCATGGGTTTAGAGGCAGCAACGTCTGCATTGGATTTATTCACCATGAGAATCATTAGAAAAGATAAGATTCAATATTAAAGGGTCAGGGTTTACTCTCCATTGACACGAATATCAAAGCCAGCCATGGGCTTCTAGCAAAAACATTGTAAGCTGGTTCAACTCAAAGAGATACTGCTTTAGAAACAATCATTCATTTAAATCATAATTCCAGGACATAGGCCTTGAAATCGTAAGAATTTATAGGAAAATGACGATTAGAAATTTTCAGTTGGGCTGCTGGGCTTGTGATACATAGGGTGAAACCCTGATGCAGCATCTCCTTATCAGTTTAATAGAACAAGGAACATCTTTGTTTTTGACTGTATTGAAAATCATACCTCATGGATTTGTAATTACCCTGGTATACCGTAATACCTTGATATCAACCATGCCTAGTTTAACATTTACATTTTACCGACTAATTTACATTTGCCTTTAATTTAAAGAGACAGTTCACCCCAAAATAAAAATAAAAAGACATATTTTTCCTCTTACCTGTAGTGGTATTTATCAATCGAGATTGTTTTGGTGTGAGTGGCTGTATGATTTCTGGAAATAGACACTGGTGGTGAGTTTTCCAAATGTCTATATTTTGGAGCTTTGAGCACCGTAAGCTGAGTGCCATCTAGTTCCATTATATCGGAGACAAGTCAGACATCTCTACGGCCGATGTCTCCAACACGAGGCAGCTCACACCAAAACAATCTAGATTTATAAATAGCACAACAGGGAAGAGGAAAAAGGAGTTCTTGATAATTACTTTAATTTAAACTCAACTTCCTGATAAGCCTTGATCAGTATTTATCTTACAGTTTTTCTCAATTGCTAAAACACTAAAACCCATTGGCTGAACAAAGTTCTCAGTTGCCTGAACTCATTTAGCTAATTGTGCAGTCTGTTGTCAATACCTTAAACTATTTCACATGGTAAAACACAATTTGCAGATCTCACTTAGACTTTTCAGCAAAACTCTAAACACATTCTCAGTCTCAAAACACATTCTGCACTCTAATGCACATGTCATCCATACTGGTAAACACAAGTGGCAACAATCAAATACAAATAGAGAACACATGTCATTGATTAAACACAATCACTCAAAATTGATTTCACTTGTATCAAATGATGTGACACAACCAATATAAGCCAGTTTAGAGAGCAAACAGGTGGTTAAAGGTGGGAAGGAGAAAGTCTGAGAATGGATAGAAGAAACAATGTGAGAGGACGAGGACGAGGACAAGTGCGTATGCGAGGTGGGCGACGAGGAGGAAGAGGAGGAGGGCAAGAAAGAGGAAGAGGAGGACGAATAGGAAGAGGAAGACAAAGAGTGGAAATATCTGATGAAATTCGAGCAACAGTCATAGACCATGTTATAGTCCACGGACTGACAATGAGGGAAGCAGCCCAATTTGAGCCGATTTTCTGTGTCCACCATAGTAAGGACATTCAGAGAAGAGAACAGGTACAGTATGCTACTGTATTTTTGTAATTGCAAATTTACTGTACTACACTATATGCAGCTGTTTCAATAGACATTTGTAAAGTTCATCACTGTATGTATTGTACTGCATGAATATTTTTTGTAACTGCACATCTACTTTTTGTAGAACTGCAAGGCTGCCACGTGCAGGTGGAAGGAGAGCTATATTCACTCAGGAGCAAGAGACCGTTATAGTGGGCATGGTCCTTCAAGATAATTTAATATGACTCAGAGAAATCCAGGAACGAGTGATACAAGACAACACACACTTCCAGGGAATCGACAGTGTGAGCATTTCCACAATTGACCGTGTCCTCCATCGTAACAGGATACGAATGAAACAAGTATACAGAGTACCTTTTGAGCGCAACTCACCAAGGGTGAAAGAATTGCGAGCTCAGTATGTGCAAGTAAGTGTACATTCAGACACATTTACTGTAATCCAGATTTACTGCCACATACTATGTGAATGACATTACTCTTCAGTACATACAATGTATGTGAATCAGAAGTGCATACAGTAGGCCTAATTGAACTCTACAATATAGCACTGTCTCTGTACAACTTACTAAATTCTACATACATTATATTGTATTCCTACACAGACAATATTTGACTTGGAATCCTTGGACAGACCCCATGAGTTAATCTTTGTCGATGAAGCAGGCTTCAATCTAACAAAGAGGAGAAGGAGAGGCCGAAACGTGATTGGACAGCGGGCCATTGTTGAAGTCCCTGGTCAACGAGGTGGCAATGTCACAATCTGTGCTGCTATCAGCAACCATGGTGTTCTACAACACCACGTTACACTCGGGCCATATAACACCCAGCATCTTCTAAGATTTCTGGCCAATGTAAGAGATATTTTATTTGAGCAGCAGGGTCAAGAGCTAAATGAGAATCCCATTCCCACCAATGTGATAGTGCTGGACAATGTCAGTTTCCACCGAGCTGCTCAGGTAAGGGAATGGTTTAACATCAATGGTCAGTTTATGACCTTGTACCTCCCTCCATACTCGCCTTTCCTGAATGCGATTGAGGAGTTTTTCTCCTCATGGAGATGGAAAGTGTATGATAGACAACCCTACACCAGAGTAAATGTGCTGCAAGCCATGGAATTAGCCTGTGGTGATATAGGTGAGGAATCATGTCAGGGCTGGATACGGCACACAAGAGGCTTCTTCCCCCGTTGCCTCAGGAGAGAAAATATTGCTTGTGATGTCGACGAAGTGCTCTGGCCTGACCCAGCCCAAAGACAAGAAGAAGCAGATTGATGACATGTTGACTCCTTTGATTTTTGTCCCTTTTACTGTAGTATTGTATACTGTAGTAGGCCTACAGTGCATTGTAGGCTGTATAATGTACAATAAACAAATTGTATGGCCTTGAACATCGTGCTTTCTATTTGTTACAGTAACAGTACTGACTGCTCAATAGATTTTGACTGGTTGTAGGTTCATATCAACAAAGAACAAGAATTACAGTATCACAGAGACAAAGGACACGTTTGTGAGATGCAGGGTACAGTACTGTAAAAATAGGGGTACAAGGAGGAGGAAGAACAAAATAAATTGCAAAGAGCAAAGCACAGTAGTAATTTCTGATCAATTTTGAGCTACTGTAATAGAACATGTTTTCGTTCATATGAAATTTGTTTTAAGATTAAAAATCTACTTCTCCCTGAGAACTATATGTTTTGAACAATGTGTTTTCTATTTATTGGTGTATTGTTTACTGACTGCTTGATAGTGTATATTATTTTGATCACTTTGTTTATGATTTGAGAGCAGTGTTTGATTTTGAGCACAGGTAAAACTGTTTTGAGGCG
Source organism: Anarhichas minor (assembly GCF_050575085.1). NCBI lineage: Eukaryota > Metazoa > Chordata > Actinopteri > Perciformes > Anarhichadidae > Anarhichas > Anarhichas minor. The sequence goes on from NW_027466447.1 coordinate 2,172,200, forward strand.
AAAGTTTCATTTTGCAAGAGGATTCAGAGGTTTTGTAAATAGTGCTTGAAGATGAGGTTTTGTGTTTACAGTTTTGAGAAAATGGGTGACCGTTTCAAGAAATGTGTCTTAGCAATCGAGAAAAACTGTATCCTTTTTTGCACTAGAACCTGTTACCACTCTGCAGAGTGTTCAGTGTACATTTGTGTCATGTACACAACTGCTCTGTAAAGATAGGTACCTGCGATATCTCATTAGAAAGCTACGGTTCTTGTAATTCGATTTATGCAAACCATTTCAAGATACAATCACAACAGCAGGTACAGTTAACGTCTCTGTCAAACAAACACTCCGAAAAAAGCTGTTAAAATATCGGCGTCACTCACCGATTATGATTCATAGTCTTCCCCCCCATTTGAACGTGTACTAGGTACTATGACTTCATGTTATGGTACCATTGTGTTTTCCAGCTAATAAGTCCCAGCCATAGTTAACTGCAGGCATCTGTTTGCCAAAAAACATCCAGGCGGAAATAAAAACCTTCTGTTTCAGTGTGTTGTAGCTTCATTAGCTCAATGCTAGTAGCACTTACAGTGATTCCGACTGTTTGTGAAGAAACTTCAGAGTGTTACCTTTCAATAGAGACTAAAACCGTACATGTACTCCTAATGGTTCAATAAGAGCTGTCAGTTTACTTTGGGTACGCCTTGGATAGGTGTTTTAGGCAAATTTTACAGGAGTGATGAGGTTTTAAAGTACTAAAATGACTTGGTCAACTTTGATTCACAGGTCTATACTGTCACAATAAGTTATATATCTCCCTTCCTTCACTTCTGAGACTAATAACACAGGGATAACAATAGGCTGACATCTCATTCCGTTTTCCATCACCTAGGTCTTCAGCAGCACCGAAGTGAGATACACAAATGCAAAGTATCCACATCAATCACATACACACATGCAGATGCTGCTCAACACTTTCCACCTGCCTCGCCATGTCTGCCAAATTAATCTGTGTGAGGAGATGAGTTTGGGATGAATTCATCTCTACTGGATGAGAGAGCAGCTCCCATATGTTGGGCCTGCTGGGAACCTGAGAGCTGTATCCTTATTTCCCCTGAGGCAGCAGTCGGTGGAACCCAGACAGAGGCATGGCGGCACTAAATGGAGAAGAGATAGGGGAGCATTATCTGCTGAGAGTCTGCTGAGAGCGCGCGCACACACACACACACACACACTTAATGTGACCTATTTCTCCTTCTGTTACCCGGTGTTATGATAGATTCTTATCTTCTGTCTGTGAGACAGCGGGGCATCTGAGGGGAACTATGCTTGTTGAAGATGTTGTCTTGAATTTTATTCAACAAAGAAGAACAAAGGAACACACAATGTTCCTATAGAAATGTGAAAAAAAGGTTTAGATCTTGTCAACATAATATTTGACTTTTTAATCGTGAAGTGAAATAGAGAACCTGAACAAGAATAACAGCAAAAACCAAACACAGGAACACCAATCGCAACCACATTTCAACATTACAAGTCTCACAAAGGCATTACACTGCACTGCTTTATTTTGTGCAGGCATTTAGTGTACTATGTCCACACCATTTTTACCAGTTAATCACCTGAAAATAACTTTAAATTTAATAACAGTTACCTTTGGTAAAACTTACCAAATTTAAATTTTGTTATTTAAGGGAAATACATTCATCATCCACCCCCTCCACCACGTACGTCATATGCTGTGTTAGGAAAACCTCATTCTTTACCTTTTCAAAAGTAACACAATAGTATATAAAAACATGGGGTTGTTGGGAACGTAAAGGAGCGTGTTTGGTTATCAGCAAATATGAAACTAAACTATCAACATCAATGGAGTTATTAACATCAATAAGTTAATTAGTAATTACTAATAAGAACGGGGCACCACCCTGCGGACAGGGACCAATAACCAAACTATAAACTAAGTCTCATAATTAGTGTTCACTCACGATATTAACAGTCTGAATACTATTACACGTTTGGAGTGAGAGTGAAGGTTTGAGTTTGAGCACAGGCCACTACATCCAGTTATTATTACACACATACAGTGGGGGGAAAAAGTATTTAGTCAGCCACCAATTGTGCAAGTTCTCCCACTTAAAAAGATGAGAGATGCCTGTAATTTTCATCATAGGTACACTTCAACTATGAGAGACAAAATGAGAGAAAAAAAAAAAAAAAAGAAAATCACATTGTCTGATTGTTAAAGAATTTATTTGCAAATTTTGGTGGAAAATAAGTATTTGGTCAATAACAAAAGTTCATCTCAATACTTTGTTATATACCCTTTGTTGGCAATGACAGAGGTCAAACGTTTTCTGTAAGTCTTCACAAGCTTTTCACACACTGTTGCTGGTATTTTGGCCCATTCCTCCATGCAGATCTCCTCTAGAGCAGTGATGTTTTGGGGCTGTCGCTGGGCAACACGGACTTTCAACTCCCTCCACAGATTTTCTATGGGGTTGAGATCTGGAGACTGGCTAGGCCACTCCAGGACCTTGAAATGCTTCTTACGAAGCCACTCCTTCGTTGCCCGGGCGGTGTGTTTGGGATCATTGTCATGCTGAAAGACCCAGCCACATTTCATCTTCAATGCCCTTGCTGATGGAAGGAGGTTTCCACTCAAAATCTCACGATACATGGCCCCATTCATTCTTTCCTTTACACGGATCAGTCATCCTGGTCCCCTTGCAGAAAAACAGCCCCAAAGCATGATGTTTCCACCCCCATGCTTCACAGTAGGTATGGTGTTCTTTGGATGCAACTCGGCATTCTTTCTCCTCCAAACACGACGAGTTGAGTTTTTACCAAAAAGTTCTATTTTGGTTTCATCTGACCATATGACATTCTCCCAATCCTCTTCTGGATCATCCAAATGCTCTCTCGCAAACTTCAGACGGGCCTGGACATGTACTGGCTTAAGCAGGGGGACACGTCTGGCATTGCAGGATTTGAGTCCCTGGCGGCGTAGTGTGTTACTGATGGTAGCCTTTGTTACTTTGGTCCCAGCTCTCTGCAGGTCATTCACTAGGTCCCCCCGTGTGGTTCTGGGATTTTTGTTCACCGTTCTTGTGATCATTTTGACCCCACGGAGTGAGATCTTGGCTGGAGCCCCAGATCGAGGGAGACTATCAGTGGTCTTGTATTTATTCCATTTTCTAATAATTGCTCCCACAGTTGATTTCTTCACACCAAGCTGCTTACCTATTGCAGATTCAGTCTTCCCAGCCTGGTGCAGGTCTACAATTTTGTTTCTAGTGTCCTTTGACAGCTCTTTGGTCTTGGCCATAGTGGAGTTTGGAGTGTGACTGTTTGAGGTTGTGGACAGGTGTCTTTTATACTGATAACGAGTTCAAACAGGTGCCATTAATACAGGTAACGAGTGGAGGACAGAGGAGCCTCTTAAAGAAGAAGTTACAGGTCTGTGAGAGCCAGAAATCTTGCTTGTTTGTAGGTGACCAAATACTTATTTTACCGAGGAATTTACCAATTAATTCATTAAAAATCCTACAATGTGATTTCCTGGATTCTTTCCCCCCCATTCTGTCTCTCATAGTTGAAGTGTACCTATGATGAAAATTACAGGCATCTCTCATCTTTTTAAGTGGGAGAACTTGCACAATTGGTGGCTGACTAAATACTTTTTTGCCCCACTGTATGCACAAGTAATCACAGACGATTGCTCTTTAAAATATAACAGAGTTTATTAAATCAAAATAATAAATGATCAAATCAAGTAATATCAAAACCAACAAACAATTATATGTCTAATACCTAAAGTCAAATGAATAAAGTGGGGTAAGGATATGTATATAGATACATGTATGTATGTATGTATGTATGTATGTATGTGTGTGTGGAAAGGAGGGGGGGGGGGGGGGGGGTGAAACCTACTCGAACAGTGATGGGGGGGTAATCTAAAAAGGGGGCGTGTGAGCCTACAAGCAAAGATGGCGGAGTCTAGAGACCTACGGCCAAAATGGCAGAGAGGTGCTACGTGTAACCATGTGGGTTGGGACAATAGATTATGCAACCACGAGTCTGAGAGGTTCACCCAAAATCAGTGAATCTAACTATGCGTATGCGTGTTAGTAGGAAGAGAGAGAGAGCGAGAGAGGAAGAGCTCTGAGCGCGGTGCTCGGCGCTGCAGTGAGAAAACAGCTGATCTATCCGCACAACTCTGCAGTCGGGTTCTGACCCGACTGGCCAAGCTTATACGGTGATAGTTGCGGTTCTAAATCTCACTCACAGAGCCGATTTAACGAAGAGAGAATAAAACCAAAACAAAATAAAAGAATCCCCAAAACAAACAGATCTTTATCACTGCGGTGAGATGCGAGTATTGCTCTCCTATCACCCCGAAACTCGGTCGGCGAGCCGAGGCTCCGCCACCGTGGTTTTAGTCTTTAAAGTGATAAAATCACAACCTCCACATCCACTAGCAGCGACGGATCTAATGCAAACAGTTACAGCTGGAAATACACAATATAACGGGACTCCGTGGTCCGCGATGCTTGCGCGATAACACGTTATAACACGACAGTAACTTAACACAACAAGATACAGGAATAACAACGACATAAACTAATAGTCTAAATTATGCTAAGCTAAGCCCAGACACCAATGATAACCTTACTTTGAGAAGCTTTGTTCGGTAGGGTCTGTTTCCAGTGGTTGGAATCACTTTGTCCTCGAGTAGTCAGTGGTTCTCGGTGGCGCGGCTTTGGAGCTGGCGCAGACGCGGGCCTCCTCCCTGCAGAGAGGGGCCTGTAACTTCGGCTGAGGGACGCTTGGTTCGTCTCTCCCGGAAATCTTCGGCGGTGTGTACACAAAAAGGGTGGGGGAACGGGGCATATAAGTTATCCGTTCTCGCACTACGGGATCCCAAAACTCAAAATAAACAGTCTATGGTTCGACCAGCGAAGGTAACATGTGACCTGAGAGGATTTGGTGAGGCAAGCGCTTCCTTGTGGATCTTCTAGTACCAGGACGATGTCCGGAGGGAAGAGGAAGAATGAAGCTGTGCTCTGGCTTATAAAGCAGGTAGCACAACCAGTGGGGCGGGGGGGGCCTTTCTTGGCCAATGAGGGACCAGCATCAGGTTTCTGCTGGAGCTGGGGGGTGTGGTCATCCGGCATGAGGTTTCTTGCAGACCCCAGGTCAGGCGTTTTGGTGAAAGGAAGGAACATGGCTGCTCCTTTGTTTGAAAAGCACGTGTGAAGGTCTCAGCCAGCCAGGAGAGCAGGGTCAGATCCCAACAGGGTTCATTTCATGAACTTTCAGGAGATCCGGCTCAAAGGTTCAAATGTGTTGCTTTAAATCTTTTTGCGACCTAACCGCTGATGTAATTTGTTATGTTAAGAATCCGAGGAACATTACAAACTGGTTTGTCAGTGTAACAAAACAGACAAGAGTTTTAGCCATTGCAATGTATAGCCCCAGCAAACGTAACAAACAAAGCAGCCATACCGGCCCTCATATATTATACTCAACACAGACATGTCCGGATATGATCAGCTCCTATTGTTATGCTACAGCTGTGAAACAGCACCGGACCATATGGAAGATATCACATATCTAAAACCAGATCTGAGTTTCTCAGAATTATCTCCAAGCATAATTTCCTTTTGCTCTTTACCCTCATGCAAGATATATTACATCCAAGAGTGTCTTTGATCAAACAATCCTCCTTTAATCATCTTACTCTGATTTATTCAAATTTCCTGGATCATTTTAAGCCTGAAGCAAATTCTCAGCCTTGACCCATACCTCAAGGACACCCATATGTCCATAGATGACTTGAACTTGTCACGGGACATAATGAGGACTCAAATGCAGACAGTCAGGTGAAGAGAAAAAGGGTTTAATGACAAACCAAAAACACATAGGGAATCCAAGGACAAGAAACGAGGGGGAAAATCCGGCTCCTCCGAGGCCGAGAGTCAAAGTCCACAACCGGGTGGGTGGAGGGGGTCCGGAGGAGGGACGGCCGGACTGCCAGACTGGGGATCCGGAGGACGGAACTCGAGAGACTGGGGATCCGGAGGGGGACAGAACTCGAGAGACTGGGGGTCAGGAGGGGGACAGAACTCGAGAGACTGGGGGTCAGGAGGGGGACGGAGCTCGAGAGACTGGGGGTCAGGAGGGGGACGGAGCTCGAGAGACTGGGGGTCAGGAGGGGGACGGAGCTCGAGAGACTGGGGGTCAGGAGGGGGACGGAGCTCGAGAGACTGGGGGTCAGGAGGGGGACGGAGCTCGAGGGGCTGGAGGTCAAGAGGGGGACGGAGCTCGAGGGGCTGGAGATCAAGAGGGGAACTGCGCTCGAGGGGCTGGAGATCAAGAGGGGAACTGCGCTCGAGGGGCTGGAGATCAAGAGGGGAACTGCGCTCGAGGGGCTGGAGATCAAGAGGGGAACTGCGCTCGAGGGGCTGGAGATCAAGAGGGGAACTGCGCTCGAGGGGCTGGAGATCAAGAGGGGAACTGCGCTCGAGGGGCTGGAGATCAAGAGGGGAACTGCGCTCGAGGGGCTGGAGATCAAGAGGGGAACTGCGCTCGAGGGGCTGGAGATCAAGAGGGGAACTGCGCTCGAGGGGCTGGAGATCAAGAGGGGAACTGCGCTCGAGGGGCTGGAGATCAAGAGGGGAACTGCGCTCGAGGGGCTGGAGATCAAGAGGGGAACTGCGCTCGAGGGGCTGGAGATCAAGAGGGGAACTGCGCTCGAGGGGCTGGAGATCAAGAGGGGAACTGCGCTCGAGGGGCTGGAGATCAAGAGGGGAACTGCGCTCGAGGGGCTGGAGATCAAGAGGGGAAATGCGCTCGAGGGGCTGGAGATCAAGAGGGGAACTGCGCTCGAGGGGCTGGAGATCAGATGGGGAACAGGTCTCCAGGGGCTGGAGATCAGACGGGGAACAGGTCTCCAGGGGCTGGAGATCAGACGGGGAACAGGTCTCCAGGGGATGGAGATCAGACGGGGAACAGGTCTCCAGGGGCTGGAGATCAGACGGGGAACAGGTCTCCGACTCTCGTAGATGGGGCTCCGGGGGACGGGGGCTCCAGCGGGGCTGCGGCCCAGCGGGGACGGGAGTCCGACCCTTCCTCTGCCTCTGTCTCCTCCAAGGGTTGAGCAGGCAGTCCATCATGTCACGTTTCTCCTTCTGGACACTCGGAGGCCCTTCATAGGCCAGACGGGTTCCCGCTAACTGCTGGTACCACTCATGGAGAACACACTCCAAACCATGGTCTGCTGAGTCCATTTGGGGCCAGATCATTCTGTCACGGGACACAATGAGGACTCAAATGCAGACAGTCAGGTGAAGAGAAAAAGGGTTTAATGACAAACCAAAAACACACTGGGAATCCAAGGACAAGAAACGAGGGGGAAAATCCGGCTGGACAAGGCAGAACAGGCAGGCTGAAAACCGGGAACAGGACAAGCAAAACGGGCGGGTAGGTAGAAAACAAACAATGATCTGGCAGTGAGTGAGTGAAAGACAGGGGTTTAAATAGTGACTAGAACAGGTGAGGAGAGTTGTGCTGATGAGGGAGAATGTGACTGGCAGGTGCACTGAATGAACTAATTAGGGACAGGTGAAGGAAGTGAGGAGCTACAGAAAACTACACACAAAACACCCAAGGCAAAGCCTGATTGTGACATAACTTGACATTCATAACTCATACTTGTCAAGTTGTGATGGGGAAAAACATTACATTGAGATATACATCCGAGCACAGACTAAACAAAAGCGAACGATTTATCATGTAAATATTATGGCACAGCTGCAAAATCTGGAAAGAAAAGCTAATTCTAATGTGAACAACTGGGAAGTTGTTCACATTAGTCAATACACATAAGTCAACCCTAGAAAGTTACCCTGCATAGTGTAACTCCATATGTAAATCAGATATAACTAAGATTTCTGATAGCCATCCTATAGACAGGATATTGGCTGTATGAGTTTTGTGTCAAACAAAGCAAAAAGCCAAAACAACAAATAAGTCAAACTGGTTTATTTGTTTTGGTCCTCTCTGTTACAGTCATTCAAGCTCTATTTGGGTTCCTGCAGTCTGTAGGACAGAAAAACGAAAACACAAGCACAGAGACGGACAGACATTCGGTATAGGCGCGGACACGCTCACAAGGCAGAGGCCGGAGTATGATGAATGATGTTTGAGCTTGGGAGGTTGCACTTCATTAGGGAGGAGGACAAACTTCGTGCCAAGCTCAGATTCTGTTTATTCTTTCTGGTCTCGATCGAGCCAGCGGAGACAGTGGGAAACAATGCTCAGTGTCAATGGGCTGGTGGGTGGTGGGGGGGGGGCATAACACATCCGTGACTGGGCCAGTCACTCTCTTTCCTCTCTCTTGTCTTTACTGTATTGCATGTCGTCCACATGGGTCCCTGAAAGTTAGCCAGTCAGCACTGCGATGATGGATTACCTATAAGGACTGGAAGTCAAGCCGGGTCTCATGTTTCCTCCCATGTCCTATATGTTTATTATTGGGCTCTGTGTGGAGACATCTGTCAGCAGACCTGCCTCAGGCTGTGTTACAGATACAGTGAGCCTGCACCGGCGGTGTTTGATTAATCAGCCACATCGGGGGAATTATGTTGATTATTATTAAGGCATGATGTATAGCTAGTAGACTGTGTGAGGAGCTGATAGAACTGCTGCCCACACAGCTCTGTGCCACAAGTTGGCAGGTGACCAACATAATTATGAAAACTTGCTCACTTCATCATTGATGCAGTAGAGATTCAGATTGATTGGAACACATTAGGCCTTTCTGGAGATATGCTTTTGTCTGTATTTCTGTTTTTGTGGATGCGTCATCAGTTGCTCAGCAAGTACTTTCCCAATCCAAAGGCTGCATTCAGTCAAGGAGGCTCCTCAGAGAATAAAGGCTTGGTTACAAAATTGCGTGGCGACATCAACTCTTTCCCATGGGAACGCTCCTATTAGTGGATTTGCGCAGGGTACTATTTAACTATATTTTTCATATTTACTTCAGCCTTGTTGAACCTCAATTTGCACTGTTGACCATTAGCAAACTGTCTTGACAGTGCTGACTACTGAGGGAATGGAGAGCCAGCTTCCTCCATCTTGTTTACAGCATCAAAGGTTTTTAGCTGTCATGCACCATCTACTTTTTTGTGACCTTCCTCTGCCGGAGTAAACTGCTTTTTTTGTATTTGTAGACTGGTTTTAAGCATATTTCAGTGTTGTAATTATGTTTTTTGAAATAGCTAAGCTAACGATCAGTGAACAAGTTAGCGAGCTTGTTAGCCCAGATACCTTTAAGCTCCCTCTTCACCAACTAGCCCTACAAGTAGTCACTATATCACTAAGTTTCTAGAACCAGATATTTCGCAGAGTAAATCAATTTCATTGTGCCACTTTGTACCAGTATAGGAATTTGCTGTGACGTTTCCGCAGATGTGTTGAGAGATCAGGATCCATTTTCATCCCAGGTCTCGGAAAGCCCTTCTTAATAAATTTACCAGTGGGACTGATGTCTTCACAACATATTATACGAACATTTCTAAAATATACCTAGTCCAAAATCTAATGTCTATTAAATCAAATTGGTTCATCTGAGGGTAAAGCTGAGGATAGCATTTATGATGATAACTGTGACCAGCGGCATTAGGTTCCGGGTTCATCCGTCCGTCCCATTCTCGTGAACGCAGTATCCTAGAAATTTCGTCAAATTCTGCACGAACGTTCATAGAACTACAACTCTGTGTTCTTGAAGGCCTTTTGTTGCCTTTTGTTGCTGAATTAGCAGTAGCAATGTTCTACATTTGTGCTTTTCTTTTGGATGGATATATTTCAGTAAAAGAAACAGGCTTCTCTGTCTGGTTAGCAACAAGGTACTTTGGCAGCACATTACACCTCTGCTTCCCCTGTAGCAGCCACAAACACAAATCAGGTGTTGAGTGAAACTGATTATTTGAGGCAACGTTGCTGTGGAGCACAGTATCATTCAGAGAACAACAACGGCATGCAAAGTGGAGCAGCTTGTTCCCCTGACAGTAAATTGAAAAGTGAAACATTTGGCCTATTGTTTGGTTTTCTTCAAACACAGGAGGCGGTGGAATAAAATGCCACAGGGAAATAAAGCCAACATAGTCTCTCTTGTTCCTCCGTTGTTAACTGGTATAAAGCATCAATGAGTGAGTAAAAAGCATCACCTGAATGTCAGTAAACGCATCATACCACAGGATTTCCAGGTATTGACGTTTTCATTAACCCCTCACTGACTTTTGGAGTTGCCAAAGGCTGTGCTGCAAATGTCAGTTTTATATGGATGTATATTTGCGCTGTAGGTGCTCATACACTTGTGTGTGTGCTGCCTTTGTGTGTACTTTCCATTTTAAACGATGACTGAAGACATATTGGCCTTGGAGGCAGAGCAGCGATCACGCTCCAGCACCTTGTCTGGATGGGAGGTCATAGGAAATGTGTGTTATAGTTAAAGACCTGTCAGCTGGTTTCCTGGTGACACGTCCTGCGGCAATAGTGTCACCGCACCTAATGAGTCCTTTGGCCTCCTGGGACGCTTTCACAGGGTTTAGTCCAAATAGCGGAAATGACTTGGCTCTGACCCCCTTCCACTGTACCTCGTTAGGGCAAACAGTAGGCAGACTCAGCAAACCTTTCAAAAGCTGAGGACAGAAAATGTGAATTTTTTTCTCATGTTGGAATGATGGTTTCTGTAATAGTTTCCTGACTTTGTCAATGTCACAAAACATGTTTTTCATACTCTTGCCAAGACCTGAAATCTGATACAAGCATTTTTAAATCTGTTCCCTGCAATTTCAAGTTTTTTGACTGCACTCAAGAAACAGTCTTACCAGATAGCACCCCCTTTTTATTAAGAAAAAGCTTGAGTCTCCACATTACCTCTTGGTATGTGCAGATTTTTAGTGTGCCCCTAGGGTAGGCAATGTTGGTTGGTCAGTTTGCGTAATGGTTCACATTTTACGTTTTTATGTTAACTAAATGTTATCTAAAGAGTATTTTTATAGTTCAAGTCCATTTTCTTCTGTTTAACATATGTAGTGATTGTGTATTAGACTCTGAGCACAGCCAGAAAGCTGACTGCATTTGCATACTTGTGGCCCACCTGTTAGCCTTCATGGCTCTTGCTTTTCTCTGACCTGTTTTGTTTTCTCTGGTTTGCTGGTTTTTGCTACTGCAGTTTTTTCCGTAAACACTGTAGTGTCTGGATGGTCAATGCTAGAACCAGCATGTCTGGCACAACAATAATTTTCTGTACAAAGTCTTTTAAATGACATGTCCTTCCATTTCCACTGTTTAGTTTAACAATAACCAAACCTCTCAATGTTGACCGAATGCTCTGCAATTGTGTTGCATTTAAACATGAGTCACTGTCTGGATGAGTATGCCGTTTATACACATGAAGGAGGAAGTTCATCTAATGAAAGATGCAATGACAGAAAGGTTGATTGTTTAACCAATAAAAGGCAAATAGACGTGGAAATACGTTTTTTTTCCTTTTTAACTGCCATTTTTCTTCACCAATGTCATCAGGACAAATTCTTTAACATCATCTATTAGTGCAAAAAAGAGATTCTCATTGAGATTAATTCATTTCATTTGACAAGTCGTAGAAACCGCAGCGACAGCAGAGACTCGTATCTCTAAATGCATAACTAATAGTCAGTGACGCCGCTAATGTCGGTCTTTCATCCATCTCAGCTGATAGAATATTTTCCCACCTCACTTCGACATAAAAGTAACGACTGGTGCAGTAATTACTCGATGCAATCTGAATACACCGTTTTTTCATCACATCCCCACACAACGGATGCCAACGCAGCCGCAAGTCTGTTTTTCTTCCAGGCAGACGAGATGAGTGGTATATAAAGCGGAGCGCTCAGATATGATCAAATGAAAAACAACACAGGTCATTTGGCGTGATGGTCTCAGTCTCTGGTCTCCTTTTAGAATGAATTTACTCTAACCGAGGGGTCGTTTCAGTCCAGCATGACCAGAGCTGTTGTTTTGTTTCTGCTGGGAATGAGAAAGACCAGATTCTTGAAGAGGGTCAGTCAAGGTCTGTAAACATAGTGTTATTCAAGGTCCCTGTTATTCTGTGCTTGCGCTTGAAATCTAAAGATGTCCTTTCGTGACAGTCTGATATGACTGTTTAAATAGGAAAGCAAATGTAATGTAATTTCATTTTCTCCTCTGTGCTGTCTGTCACATTGAGCAATTACTGTCTATAGAGAGACTGACCTTAATGATTAACCCCTCAAACCAAAGAAAACCACAGCAGAAAAAAAGGCAGGAAACTTTTCAGTAAATATTTCTTGGAATGAGCTGGTGTTGACAGAACAAAACAACTTGAGATCGGTCTAACGTCACCCTGCCCGTCTGTATCACGCTTCTAAACGCGCTGAAAAAGCTGAGTGCAGACATGTAGTTCCTCTGATGCTCCAGCCGTTCAGAGCAGTGATGGATGGTTTCAGTCTGGATAATATATGGTGAGTGTTGTTGTCAGAAGTGGGATCTGCTAGAATGAAGTCATCCTGTAAACGGAATATTAGGGTTTGGCAGGGAAAGTTCATTTGAATATTGCAACATCTGGCTTCCTCCTGAGTCAAAGGCAGAATGTGTGTGTGCTACAAAAAAGGGGTGAAGTTTTGGTCCATAGCTTAACATCTAGTTTTCCTGTAATAAGATTCATATAAATCGCTTTACTTTGAACTTTTTAATATAGAACACAGTGTAAAAAACTGTAAACATCAACGGTACAAAGTCCACATGTGTACAGCCCAGCATCTCCAAAAATCTGGTTTTCAATGATCAAGCAGCTTATTTCCAGCTTAATTAAGGATGATTATTGTAAAGTTTTACCACAAAGGAATCATGTCTTGTTTCCGCTCATGTAAAGCTGACAGAACAGACTTTCCAAGATTTTAACCTTAAATTGGTAACCCTGACTGATAGAATTGGGCCTAATTTCTGCCAGAAATCAGACGTCATTTGACGTTAAATTCCTTGGATTGCTGGCTTTCTGTTTTTGTCAACTGTTTTGAGAGCAGCCATCTTTAATGTAACTTAACCGGACCTGTCAAAGGGCAATTTGATTGCGATTGAAGTGAAGGAAGAAGAAGCTCAGTGAAGTGCGTAAGAGTTAACACAACAAGCGTAGACGAGAGGAGAGTTCAGATGTTAGCACATATGTAGCAATAATAAGCATGCTATTGAAATGTATTCATGTGAGATGTAAGAAGACACCAATTAACATCTTCAATAATATCTTCCCACAAGTTTATCAAACTTGGCCAAGAGTCTCTATAAAGGAAAGAACAAAGGATACATCGCAAGAGGTAGACTCTTCACGTCTTTTACGTCTACAACAGGAGAGTGGACGTAAATCAATCCAGTGCTATTACTTGATCTATCTCATGGGCACGTAGTTTGGATCAAAATGATAGGAAACAGATAACCAATCATAGAGTGAATTAGAGACAGACGGACACCCTGACTGATTTGGCTGCGGAAACAAATCGAGGGATCGATGTGCATTATGTTTATGAATACAAACCGCTGCATTCTGACAGGTCAGTCAGGCGGCTCTGAATTGAAAGCAGAGACTGCATTCTGCACACTCATTATTTCCCTTATAAGACACATGCTCATGCACAAATAAAGAGACACACACACACACAAATCAGTTGACTGACAGATGAATAGACAATGTGGGCGCACTTGAACAAACAATTCAATAAAGTGGGAATTGGAGCAGGAGCGTTTTTATTGGGTTCATTAGATCCTACCTCATGCCAGACTTTCTAAAAATAAACAGTCATAAAACAATTTAAAGGTTTTCAATTAGTCATCAAGACGTGTTTTCAAATGCGTGCTCTACATTCGTGGTTGTAAATGGCTGATATTTGAATGAGGAGCCCACACTTTCGTTACAGCCTATAAATAATAAGCACATCTTGTCTGTTGAAAAAAAAAAAACATTACAAAAATGTCTTGTTCAATTGTATAAATACTCAATCAAGCATGATATACATTGTGGTGCAGCATCAACTGAGAAGCAAACGTAGAGAAACACTGTAGATATTAGCCCCTAAAACCAACCTTTGCGATAGAATAAATTACAAATTTAAGCCATGTCAGAAGTGTTTTGGAGGTTGACTTCACTGTTTGCGAGCCAAGTGAAAAATAAGATTATTAGAAAGAAGCTGATTGTCACTCCGCTCTGCATTTGCCTTTATCTAACCCCCTCCAAATTCATACATACACTTTCCCACATCCACATCCCTGCATGTAACTTATTCCTTTGACAGGCACCCTGCACACACAGACACACACACACCAAAAAAAACAAGCAATCTAAGTTGAGGCTTTCGATGACGCAAGTGCTGATGTCCCAAAATTACAGCCCAGATTACTGAGCAGCAGCAACTAGCTGTAATTTATAGGACAGATTCATCCACTTTTCTCCCCCCAAATCCTATATTAACTCTTTTTTTTTTTAACCAGACAACAGTTGTGGGATTTACCAAAAATAGATATTAAGGCACATTCTCAGTGTATGGGTCATGTAAGGTAGAGCCACATCAGCTCTTGCGCTGGATATGAAGCATGAAGCCGCTGATCATCCATTTTGTTAAGAGCATGTGCAGATGTATTATTAAAAAGATGTAGGTAATTATTACATGACAGAAAGCTACAAACATATAATCTTTATATCAAGTAAGATTATTTAGCAAAATAGATATTACATCATGCTGCATTCTGGGTAATTAAGATCTAGAGATGAAGCATATTGTTTTTTGTTAATATATGGAGCAGGTATTTTAGATGATCATACAAACTTTTGACTGAGAAATGATCTAATTGATCAAATTAGCAGGTGAGAAATCAGATCAAACTGACAAAGGATGCCAAGGAGTAATGTCTCTTTCATAATGATAAAAAACTTTTGACTTAAGGTCTCAGAGAGCTAACAGCTTTGTGGTTTACTTAATTTAACTTGTGGTGGTTAACTTGATTTATTATCTTAGTTGTTACCAGGGGCGTTTCTAGGATTCAAAGAAAGGGGGGGGGGGGGGGGGGGGGCTTAGCCCCAAGGACAGGGGCATGTTTGCTTACTAGTTTTATTATGAGCAGAAGGGAATAAGATTTTGATCAACATTTACATCTATTTTGTTGTCCGTGTAGTTTTTACATACCAGTGATATTTTATGCTCATTTGGACACTATCACTGAGATAAAGATGAACTAGTTCAGTGTAAAATATACCATTCAATGAAAAAAAAAAAAAAACATGAATAACAAAAATAAAAAAAAAACATTTCAAGTACATCTTAATTATCAAATGATGAATATTGTATGATGGGCTGAAATGGAAGGAATCTTCTTATATCCATCTGGTCAATGAATTGGATGATATACCGGTACAATAGCGTTATGAGGGACACTGACATTTAGTTTTCACTAGCATTAACTGATTATAAACGACAACATTCTATAGGGACTGATATTGTTTCGAAATACTAGAGAGATATATTAATGCAAAGAATAGAGAGATGTCGACAGTTATTTCTTGTATTTCGAATTCGCTCGTTCACACTCTTGCTCACTGGAGACAGTTTCTAAAATAGCTAGCTAACTAGCTTAGTGTTAACATAGCCCACTAAAATATTCCCTTTCATTTGCCTCAAGTAAACCTAAATTTAAGCAGGTAACAATTGTTAACAACTACAGATAGACACATTCTGTAACTACCTGTACTTACAATTTCACTCCGTGCATCATTTACTTTGAGCTAAACTCCTTGGCTATAATCCTGGCTGTCGTTGACACGAGACGTTACTTGCAGCCTCCCCAAGATCCTAGTGCCCGGGGTTTATATCGTTATATGATGATCGGCTATTGGATTGTAATTTGAAGGGGGAGAAAACATACAAACCAGAACGCACGCACATATGTAGCATGTTAGTTATAAATAACTTGTCCATGTGAGAAACAATAGTTTAATTTAATGACATCACCGAGAGAAAAAAAAAAAAAAGAATAATTTTTTAAAGCCAAATTATTTGGGGGGGCTGAAGAACATTTTAGGGGGGCTTCAGCCCCCCTAAAATAGGCCTAATGACGCCCCTGGTTGTTACGTTCCCCTTTTTGGCATCTAGGGGATGAAGGGAGTAACGTGTTAATTTCCCGGGGAAAGAGAGACTGAGCAATGATGACGGTTAACAAAAGAGTATTTATTATAAAAGGGCTAGCTGCTTGCACGGCAGCAAAAGAAAACTACTTTCTTATAAAAAGAAAGCGACACTAGACATACAACAGCCCACACGGCTGGAACAAAGGTGCAGCTTCGGCTCAAGGGTGTCGGCTCCACACCGACTCACTGCTGTGGTCTGCCCAAGAGATCGTCCTTCAGGAGCTCCTCTCCTCTTATCCACCGCTAATCGCGATTGTCCGCAGCCGCGTCCAATCAGTTGCTGCAGCTGGCATCCGGGACAGAGGGAAAACAGGGAGAGCACACACACAAACACAACACGGCACGTAACATCAGTAAACATTGTGAACATGATGCTATGGTCTCAATCGTCAAACAAATTGTCAAAAGTCTTGTTCATTTAGTGAATTGTAAATTACAGATAGCGCTGATTGTTGTGTGGGGTTTGTGTGTAGTTAGTTAGTTCGTAGCACTGGAACCTAACAGAGGAGATTGATAAGACAGTCACAACAATGCCACGTCTTGGCACAGGCTACAGTCTATTTATTTAATCTTTGTCTATAGACCTACATATGAGCAAATTATTTTTTTATGAGCTATTTCTATAATTTATTTGATATGAGTAGATTATCGCACATCGTTTTAATAAAAAGGAAAATCCTTGAAGTCTGATTGTTATCATCATCGCTCATTAGACAATAATAGCAGTAAATTACAATCGAAGTAAATCATGACGGCAAGCCCCAGAATCGATATTCGGGACAGCCCTAGTTCCTGACTTGAATGAGGGACAGGGGTTTTATTGCGCTATATGCATGTTTGATTCAATTTTGGGGCCTGAAAATGTTTTTCAGACTGCTGGGTAAAGTCTTCGTCCATCTTTCCAACCTTGTTTCCGGCACCTGTGTACATCTGCTTGCTTGGCCCATTGTCTGTCTTGGCTTCATGTCTGTCATCCTGTCCAACTGTTTACCTATCTGTCTGTTAGTCCGACATCATTACACACAAGCTGTGCAAGCATGACGACGTGCAATCGTGGGATTCTAAAGGGATTGCTGGAGTGGTTAGCATCCATAATGAATTTTCTTCTTTTAGTCAGGATTTGAGTTGTGGCAATGACGGAACACAGCACACACTGCTGTAATCGTCTTGGCAAACTGGCAGAATCCCAGCGCACGTCTTAACATGACACAACACAAACAGAGAGAGGGAGAGTGGAAAGTGAGAAGGCGAGAACCATGGTGTGTGTGAGAGAGAGAGAGAGGGAGGTTTGGTAGAAAACAAAGAGAAACCACTGGAGCTGCTGGCAGGGAATTAGTAAGCTCTGCTGAATATCAAAGCAAATCAGCTTTTTAGTGTGCATCGTGATCCAGGTCTCACACACTCACATTCACAGAGCCGGTAGGTGCACTACAAAGGCAAAATCATTCAAATGAATCATTCAAACAGTAAAATCCTCTGGGATTTTCCCTGTCAGATCAAATATAATGTTAAACAAAGTCTATTCAAATGAGTCCCTCACAGTTGATGCTAATAATATGACTATACTTATTTCTGTCATTTCCGACAGCTGGAGGATGTTTGGTACCTTCGTACCTTTGCACTACTTGACTTAAATTCTCCCAGTTGATCTTCTTGTATGAGGCTTTAAACAAGGACCGGACAAAATGTTTATGGATTTAAATTCTGATGTGAAACGAGTCATTTTGCAGGGGTTGTGGTGCTCAAAACTATTTATCCATCGTTAAACAGTCACAACAGTATCGACGGAGTAGGCTACAAAATTGGCTGTTCATCTAGTATTTTTGTAGGTAGAGGAAAGCAGAATCAAAAGTAACTTTGTCAAAAATAAATTAATCGTTATTATCGTGGAAGATTATATTGTTTATTGTAAGATTAACATTTTCGGGAATGTTTTATCCCCCATCCCTAGAGCACCCTAACCTGTCTTTGCACACTCTCCAAAGTATGAATCAAAGTTTTTTTGAGAACAGTGCTCTTGAGGCTTGTTGAGGTAATTTTGATAAATCATAAAGTGGTTCACAATAGAACAGTTGATTTGTCTGCTAATGTAAAGCTGATAATATCAATTTTCATGCTTTAAGCAGCCATGCTAGCACCATATGGCTTCCCTGTAGGAATGGCAATGTTGGTTGACAGTCTGAACATTGGTCTACCTTTAGTCCAGACTAAAATATCTCAAAAACTATCGGATGGATTGCCTTGCAATATTTTTTAGAGGATAAATCCTAATGACTTTGTTGACCCCCTGAGTTTTTCTGTGGAGCCACAATGTGGTAGACATGTGTCATTATTTGTTTATGACCAAATACCTGTATCAGTTGTGTCTTTGTTCTTCGTTTGGTGCTAATTGCTAACATGCTAAACTATGATGGTGAACATTGTTAACAGTACCGCTAAACATCAGCATGTTAGCATTGCCACTGTGGGAATGTTACCTTGCTGATCTTATCATTTGGAGTGTGTCATTCACAGAGCCGCTACCGTGGCTGTAGACTCTTTTTCTTGCTTTCCCATGAATTACCTCATTGCAAATTTTGTTATGTAAAAGACAAGATCAAGCGCAGTACAAAAAATACAAGAGAAGAAGAGCCTTTCAACTTCATGCCCACATTACACCTTTCTGTAAAAATCCCTCTCCAAAGACTTCAGCTCTGTCATTATCTACAACGGCCATTTCAATTTCTACAGAAGCCAACCCAAGTGGACCTTTCCTGTTGACCCCTTGAGCTTGAGCACAGACACTTGAGCGCCATCGTGCTAATGATCAGTCGAAGATGTTAAAGGCTGTGTTGTGTGTCACTCTCTGGCCATTTACTCTGGCTTTTTTCTGCCTCACTCTCGAAAAAGAGCTTTATCCCACTTTCTTTACGTGACTCATATTGATCGAGAGATAAAGGAAAATGACCCGCAGGACCGAAAACATGTAGACACCCATGAATTAGAAAGTGAATCGCTATATTATTTAAACGGAACCAGTTCTGTGCAAAGCAGTCTCATGATATGGCACTGATGGAGGGCCTGTGTTGAGGGACACTGACCTGTCCAAGTAAGTTAATCGCTTTGTTCTTCCCAACCACCACAAACTGTTCTTCTGTCCTCGTACAATCACCCAACCTGAAACAAACATCCCAAATGTATACTGTTTGTTTGTACTGATGTTGAACTGTGGACTTGGTGTAACCATACATATTCTCAGAGGCAAGCAGTCCTTCCGTGTCTTCCAACACAATTTTGACACAGTGCTAATTACCAAATGTGAGCATGCTAACACACTAAACTAAGATGGTTGCATGTTAGCATAGCCATTGTGAGCATGTTAGCATGCTAATATTATAATTCAGCCGAAAGCTCTGCTGTGACTGGGTTCAACTTTACAGAGTTGCTAGCATGTCTGTAGACTCTGTAATGAATTTGTAAATATTGTATGCTGAAACAGTTAAATAGGCACTATAGTTTTAAGCGAACATAACTCAGACAGGAAGAAATGGTGTATTTGTGGGTTACTACTTTCAGCCGTGGATTAATACACATTAGCTGCTCTAGTGAGTATTTTCAGCAGCAGGATGGTGATGACGTGAGATTGAGTTAAAAACTACAGTGCCCATGTTAATGATAATGAAGGAACATGTCACCCAATACAACATTGTGGCTCATAGGCGCTCCATGGCACAGAGGAATAAGCTAGTTTTTATATATCAGGCTTTGGCTACACAGACAATACTGTGGGATCAATTCACTGCTGGTGTTGGTCTTAGCATGGGATGGTAAATATAGCTTGTGATGTTGTAATGTTTCTCATCTTTCCTGTTCTTAAATGGGAAAGATGAGAAACGGATAGCAGACGCACCATGTAACTGAAACATACATGCCCAATAGGGATTTCAACTGGCATCTGCATTCACTTTTTCTCGATCAATTCTGCAAAGGCTCTGCAGGAACTATGCTTGGGACAGCTCCCACTAACAGTTTCAGCGAACACTACTACATATTTTCAGAACGATTCAGCCTAATTGGCACTGACATCCACTGATTACCAGTTGTTCACAAAACCATATTCAGCTCTAATTAATCTGGCCAGCAAATACATTGCAACATAATTTGTTGCCAGAGAGGTGCAGTCATGCTCGGTGACCTGAGAGAAACCAATGTGATATGTGATAATGTGGTAAATTGTAGCTTCTCTTTTTTGTCATGAGGAAAACCGAGCCCCAACAAAAATATGGGCAGGAGCCAGATCACATGTTCTTTGTAATCACTGCAGTGTTGTAGATAATTAGGAATAAATTAATGAATTGTTATTTGTTTAACATTTCAAGTGGCTTATCATTTAAGTTGCTATTTACTGTACAACCACTTGGTACACCCAGCAATCAAATGCATACAACATCCATCAACTTTATATGCTCTTTTTGCTCTGGCACTGTTTTTCATATAGATACAAATCCCTGCTGCACAGAACGCCTGCACACAAAACTGTATCAAAGCAGACTTCCCACTCTCACTGAGCCCCAAACGTACAAAAACGTTTCCTTTGACTCCTCATTTAATCCAGTCAGCAGTGGTGTCCTTTATGATGTTGCTAAACACCTACATGTCACTCTGGATTCACAACTGTCAATCATTTGTGCTCATATACTCACTGAAACACTAACAGTCAAACACGCACCAACACACAAAGGACCACAATGGAAATAAGCTCTTGGGCTTTATTGTGTTTAATCCTTCTGACAAACATCATACATCATACATGATGCCTCCTGGTGAGGCCATGTATACATTACAATTTTTAATTGTAATGTATTGTATTTTATATATTGACAATAAAAATTCCAATGATTAAAAAAAGGCTGAAAAAAAATATTTTTAGACTATATAAAACACAGGAAACTGCAGAGCTCTGTATTGTTTATCCTGTTGGGGAAAATCCTTCAAGGCTTTTATCGAATCTAAACACCAGGGTCACGCTGTAATTTTTAGGGCCAATTTGTCCATCATGGCTAAATTTCAAGATTTGTCAAGTGTAGCAGGGGCAGGGTGGTTATCATGACTCAGAGCTGAACAAATCAACAGCCCCCTGAAATCTGCAGGAGCAACTGACATGAAACACTTTAGTTTTATTCAGATTTTGGTGTTATGGCAAAGATAACAGGATAGCGTGGGCAATAATGATGTTATAATGGTCTCCAGAAACACAAAGAATGCTGCTCCCTCAGCATTGTCTTGGCATTATTGATACATAATCACAAACACTTTGCAAGGACAGAGAGGATAATATTAGGCAGCACCGGGATAAGATTAAAATTCTACTATCGTGCTGCAATCTCTTTCAACAATTAATTTATCCTAATAATCTCGCCCCTGAACTACTGTTTGATTGTGTTGTGATGTGAGAATTGTTGATCCAGCACACGGATCCAGAGAATTGTTTTCTAATCGTTTCCCCCCTGCCTGTCTCACTCCATTCTTGTTAGAACGAGGCACATGTCATATTAAAGAAATAACTTAATTTCTTTATTTCTTAGCCTGAATAAGACCTCAGGTGACAGGAACCTGTTTTTCTGTCCATCAAATATCCTTTCTCTACTTTCAGGTTCGTGTTAAAGTTGAAATATTAGCTTTAAATATAAACCACCCTCTTACGTCATCAGTGCACCTGCACCTTCCACTGTTGCATTACATTACCACTCGTTACATTTCCACTCTGCATGAAAATATCTGCAAAGCATCCACCAAATGTAAATGTGAAGAAGTCCAAAGGCAGGAAGGCTCAATTATACAGAGCGTCACTGACACGGTCTCATTTCAATCCAGGCTAAACAGATCACTTGTTCAGCGCTGCCTACTCCTCTTAATCCTCTGTTTGTTCTCTCGCTCCTACATTTTCATCCATTTGAAATCACTCAGACTTATAATATATTTCCATGTGACGTTCCTCGACGCCTCTGTGAGAAAAGAGAGGAGGCTGTCTGAGCCGTGTGACAGTCTTCTGAGACAACTTGATTTGGTCATGTGTGCTTCCAATGACCTACATTAATTAGCATGTGTGTAAAAAATGCAAATGCTTGTATAAAAACGGCCACAGACTAACCTTCATGGAAAACTGTGTGCTAAAGGACGCTCAATGCTCTTAACAGAAAGTTTGTATTTCATGCTTAACTTTCAGGTAACCTCCTATTCACTAAGACGTACCTCTCACCTATGTTCATATATCTAACTTGGGTTGGGACACATGCAGCTTTAACTTGGGATTTAAGCTCGCACAAACACGTCCTTACATTACAATTTAACTGAATTTAGTTGTAACATTGCCACAACATTTTCTGGGCTTTGCATGACACATTTTTGCACCTGTCTCTCTGATGGCTTTTGGAACTGGTGTCTCTTCAGTAAATCATTTTTCCATCGCTGCTACCCATCTGCTCTGTCCTGCTTCTGCTTTGCCAGTCCACATCCTGTACAAGCTAATGAGCCTGATACGCAGACTCCCATCATCTGTTCCAATCTGCTTCAGCTGTGTGCTAGAAGAGAAAAAAAAAATAAAAAAATCAATGCCGCTGTTGACCCAAGAGGAACAACACAACTTCCTGGGGATGATCAATGTGTCAAGTGTGCTTATGGATCAATGAGAAGACATTTGGTAGGGCCAGACCTGTCTTTGGTGTTTGTGGAACAGTTGATATGTTAGCAGATATATCAGACAATGCTGGGGAGCAGTGGTGTGAGACCCAGACTTCCATCAAAAAAAATGGTCGGGGGCAGATGAAAAGAGCAAAAGTGCTTGATTACCAAACCAAACTGAAATTGAACCGAAATAGTGTCTGTATTGATTGTGTTGTGTCTTTTTGTGTTTTCTAGAGATAGTAACATAACAAAAGAGCTGCCAGGAGTTTATATTAGTTTGTACATCTGTTTCCATTGACCATTTCTCCATTGAGTACTATCAAGACACTAAATCCATCTCAGTGCAAATACAAACGGCTCTCAGCTGACAACGACATAAAAGCAGAAAAAGATGGAGTGAAGAAGCTTAAGAATGTTAGATTGTTTGTCCTTTGGAGGAGTGCTGTGTGCTGTGGTGGGGGTATATATATATATATACAGTATATATATTAAGAGTTGCAGTGATTTACCCGCGCTAGTTTGAGGAGATGGTATATCAGTGGTGATGGCTGTTTTTGAAAACCTTACCTCTGCATGGCCTGGGGTGTCACAAACAGGAAGTATCAGTCTGGCCTGCAGGTTGAATGTGCATCTGTGTGGGGAATGTTTGTGCGGAATCGCTGGAGAGTGTGATGAACTGAGGGACGTTTCACAAGGGCAGCTTGTGTTAGACACAGCAGATTGAGATGAGACCTCAGCCCACCCAACACCTGTGTTCATGTGTGGGTCTGTGTGTTCTTGCAGGGCTGAATAAGCCAGATGTTCCTGTCCCCACCCCCCCCCCCCCCACACACAGTGCAGTAGCAGGTTTCTCTGTCAGACAACTAAAATATTTGCTCAGGAATATTCTACTGTCCCTCCAAGTCTTATTTCTTTAGTGGTTCTTGGTATGCATTGCCCATCATCCCTTCCTCATTCCTTTGTCCTACATCTGATGACCGGAAAATGGAGGGAGGTCCTCCATCGTTGAGGACGGTCTCCTCTCTAAAGTGCGTCTCAAGAGAGGATAAGGTACGAGGAGAACAGTGGCCTCAAGGAGTTTGGAGCAAGGAGACGCTCTTTCTTTTACTTTTCTTCTCGTACATTCAAGCGCATCATTGCTCATCGCACGTACAGCACGGACTCTTTGTACGTTTTTATTGCAAATTGAACTTTGAAATATCGCCCTGGCGACACCCGCTGCCACTCAAGATTCAAAAGTGAGATGGAGGAAAAGTTGATTGTCATGGTCGGCAGCATTCCACTTCTCTCTGTTGTGCTTTCAACGGGCTAAAAGAAAAGCATGAAGCATGGAAACACATCACTCAGGAAGTGAACTACTTTGTTGCGTGCCAGTATCGTGGAGTGTTTAAATTACATGCTCAACGCGAGCACACCTGCAAGCTGAGGCTTAAAGGCAAGAGGCAGCCTTGCCAATTTAAATCCACATGTAAGAGCGAGGCTTTAATGGTCCTGTCTTTCACAAACCTTTCGTATAGATTTTTAGAGCATTTATAGCTGTCCTCGTGTTCGTATGTCTGCTCTGTTCTTTCAGTTCTAATTCTTCAAATTTAAAATCTGTATAGCTCGCTTCCATTGGTCTTGTTGGGCTTACGGTAACGTGGAGCCTGGGATTTCTGTTGTGCCAAAGATGTTTTTGGATTTAATGTCGATTGGAACATCTTGATGATTCATAATCAACTTAATAAAGTCAGCATCTGCTGCGACACATATCCAACAGATTGGCGCATGTTTATGCAAACAACATTCTGAAATGACACTAAATGAGGGCTGAATTAAAACTACTACATTTCTACATGTGTTGTTGGGACATTTTCACATTATTCTGTCTTAGTAGAAGAATCCCTGTATTCTTCTACGTCTCACATCTCTGTAGGGAGGAGATGATGAGACGCAAAAAGAGCTCCTCAGAAAACTCACCATTAAGGTGATTGGGGAAAAAGCAGCAACACACCATTGAGTAGTTTCAAAGTGACTCAGCTAACACTCACTTTCTTCATTAAATTGGATTGAAATATCCATACAGTTTCTGTGGGACAACAGTACAGACAGCATGGTGTGGTAGCAGCAGGGCTGTTTATTAATCAGCTGCAAGTTGAAGGCTTAAGTGTGATGTATGCTTTGGGACCCAGAAACTGGCATCTGTGATTGACACTGGGTTAATGGGGTGACGCTTACATCAATGCTTTTACTGGTTTCTGGAGACAGCTGAAGTGATGACCGTGAACACGTGCACAAGTCTAAACATGTGTCTGTCCCTGTGTGTTGGCATGTTGTTTTTTAAGTAGATTTCATATCTCACTGCCCAAAAACAAACCCATTGGGCTCATTGATTGTCTGCTTACCAAGAAGAGAGGGCTAATAAGGGGCAAATCATCTTCTCTAATAGCCCAGTATAGGCAGCTATTACCCTGTTTGAGCCCTCCATTGGCAGTAATGAGGCCAGTGGAGCTATAATCGGTTCATAATGCAGTACGGAGCTCTGGCACATGGAGCAACAGTGGAAAAAGACTGAGGCAGAAGAGAAGAAAAAGACAGCTGAGAAACCTCAACCGAGGCCTGATGCCAACAACGCAAGCTTTCGGAGGAAATTAATTCATTCCCAGAAGATGTATCACGTAACATCAGTGTACACACACTGCTGCTCAGCCACTGATAGCTCAATGGGAAACGATACCCAACACTGCTAAGCCACACAATATGTAACGGATTGTAAGCTTGACCACCTGTGTTCCGCGAAGGCGTCAGAGTGATGCCATAACGCTGAGTCGTCCCACGCGATTAGAAGACATTGCGACACGACAGCAAGCTTGAGCCGGGACTGAGTCTTCACAGGATTAAGGCAGAAGGCATGGCAAATCGATCAGGTCGTTCACTATGAATGGCTCGAAGCGTTTTACACGTCATCCATCAGGCAGGGTGGATTAAAACGGCTGCATGTTCAGTAAATTGGATTCTTTGTGTAGACATCCAACAAAACTGGCCTTGTGTGTGTGTGTGTGTGTGTAGCCCAGTGGACTAATATGACTGTCTGGACATGAGACACAATATTCCGATAGTGTGTCCAGTGAATATTCCACGGTGTCTTATTCCAGGACGGTCTGCTCTACTTTGAAAGTGTGGGAAAGCAAAACTGCTGTCTGGATCAGGCCAGGCCGGCCAAAGGGCCTGGGAGGTTTGTTGTGTGTGTGTGTGTGTGTGTGTGTGTGTGTGTGTGTGTGTGTGTGTGTGTGTGTGTGTGTGTGTGTGTGTGTGTGTGTTGCAGCTGCAGCATCACAGTCAGTCAGTCCAACTTATCTAGTGATGTCATCCAAAGACATAAACACAAAAGCTGTGAGTATCGGGCTACTGTGTCTATGGCTGGGCTCATTACAGAGAGCTCTGTAGATGAGCTCATTGTTAGACCTTTAAATGACTTTAGCCTCGCAGTATGAAAAGCTATTTGATTCCCGTACAAAAGCTCTGATAAAGCATCAATACTTCATTAAAAGCCACTCACACACTCCTGAGCTGTGGGAAAATAAAAAGCACGACACCTGCTTGATTACTAAAGGCTGGTTAAGTCAAGAAATGTGTCCCAGCTGATTCAGGTTTGGACAGACATGTTGACACAGTATGTAATGGGATTTTGTAAAAATACCCTCTGGCAAGAGTATGAACTATAAAAAAAAAAATATATATATATATATATATGTTAGTGCTGGGCAACGATGGAAATATTTAATCGCGATTAATCGCATGGATTTTTTGCGATTAATCGCATTGTTATGGCAAAGTTCAATAATGAATTCAACAGTAGTGTATTGCGCACTTTTATTTTAAAAGTACTGCTATATGAACAAAAGGGCAATAACATTTGGTTCACGAGATGCAGGTAGCATGTTTTATACTTCATGTGAATATAATTCATACTTTGTTGGCATCTTATTCTGAAAACCGGATGTTCGTCTGAAGAAACCGGATGTTGTCTCACATTAATCTTTCCGCTAACTTTCAAAGTCCTTCGCTCGCTCCCGATCTGTGCAGTTTAAATGCGTTTACCGTGAATTTCAGCATATAGGTGCACTAAAATGTAAGTGTCTGCTGAGTTGACCACGGAGATCTGAGTGTCTGCTGACTTTACCGCAGCGATGTCCAGTAGTCTCCAGGGAGAGCAACAGCTGGTGCAGCTTCTCTCTTTATTTCTGCCCCCCCCCCTCGACCAGAAGCGGAAGTCGCCTTTTCTCTACGGCAACCCTGAAGGGACATCATATCTCCAATACAAAACGATAAACATGAGACAGTCTGTTACAATAATAATTAATTAATAATACTTACCTGTTTTTTTTTGTTGTTTTTTAATTATTATTATTTTTTTTCCCATCTCAAAAGGCTCAAGGACACACACACGACTATAGGATGTTTGCTGGCTTTTATCCCATTGTTCTTGTCATCCTCTTGTTGTTATGTATATGTATTGTCTCTTGTCTTTCAATAAAAAAAATAAAAATAAAATAAAATTATAATAAATTAAAGAAATGCGTTAATGCGCGATAAAATAATTGTCGGCATTAATGAATGAATGCGTTAACGCGAAATTAACGCGTTAACTTGCCCAGCACTAATATATACAGTGGGTACAGAAAGTATTCAGACCCCTTTAAAATGTTCACTCTTTGTTTCATTGCAGCCATTTACTAAAATCAAAAAAGTTCATTTTATTTCTCATTAATGTACACTCGGCACCCCATCTTGACAGAAAAAAACAGAAATGTAGAAATTTCTGCAAATTTATTAAAAAAGAAAAACTGAAATATCACATGGTCATAAGTATTCAGACCCTTTGCTCAGTATTGAGTAGAAGCACCCTTTTGAGCTAGTACAGCCATGAGTCTTCTTGGGAATGATGCAACAAGTTTTTCACACCTGGATTTGGGGATCCTCTGCCATTCTTCCTTGCAGATCCTCTCCAGTTCCGTCAGGTTGGATGGTGAACGTTGGTGGACAGCCATTTTCAGGTCTCTCCAGAGATGCTCAATTGGGTTTAGGTCAGGGCTCTGGCTGGGCCAGTCAAGAATGGTCACAGAGTTGTTCCGAAGCCACTCCTTTGTTATTTTAGCTGTGTGCTTAGGGTCATTGTCTTGTTGGAAGGTGAACCTTCGACCCAGTCTAAGGTCCAGAGCACTCTGGAAGAGGTTTTCTTCCAGGATATCTCTGTACTTGGCCGCATTCATCTTTCCTTCAATTGCAACCAGTCGTCCTGTCCCTGCAGCTGAAAAACACCCCCATAGCATGATGCTGCCACCACCATGTTTCACTGTTGGGATTGTATTGGGCAGGTGATGAGCAGTGCCTGGTTTTCTCCACACATACCGCTTAGAATTAACGCCAAAAAGTTCAATCTTGGTCTCATCAGACCAGAGAATCTTATTTCTCATAGTCTGGGAGTCCTTCATGTGTTTTTTGGCAAACTCTATGCGGGCTTTCATATGTCTTGCACTCAGGAGAGGCTTCCGTTGGGCCACTCTGCCATAAAGCCCCGACTGGTGGAGGGCTGCAGTGATAGTTGACTTTGTGGAACTTTTTCCCATCTCCCTACTGCATCTCTGGAGCTCAGCCACAGTGATCTTTGGGTTCTTCTTTACCTCTCTCACCAAGGCTCTTCTTCCACGATTGCTCAGTTTGGCTGGACGGCCAGGTCTAGGAAGAGTTCTGGTCGTCCCAAACTTCTTCCATTTAAGGATTATGGAGGCCACTGTGCTCTTAGGAACCTTGAGTGCTGCAGAACTTCTTTTGTAACCTTGGCCAGATCTGTGCCTTGCCACAATTCTGTCTCTGAGCTCCTTGGGCAGTTCCTTCGACCTCATGATTCTCATTTGCTCTGACATGCACTGTGAGCTGTAAGGTCTTATATAGACAGGTGTGTGCCTTTCCTAATCAAGTCCAATCAGTTTAATTAAACACAGCTGGACTCCAATGAAGGAGTAGAACCATCTCAAGGAGGATCAGAAGAAATGGATAGCATGCGAGTTAAATATCAGTGTCACAGCAAAGGGTCTGAATACTTATGACCATGTGATATTTCAGTTTTAATTTTTTAATAAATTTGCAAAAAATTCTACATTTCTGTTTTTTCTGTCAAGATGGGGTGCTGAGTGTACATTAATGAGAAATAAAATGAACTTTTTTGATTTTAGCAAATGGCTGCAATGAAACAAAGAGTGAAAAATTTAAAGGGGTCTGAATACTTTCCGTACCCACTATATATATATATATATATATATATATATATATATATATATATATAAATATATAAATATATAAATATATATATATATATATATAAATATATATATATAAATATATATATATAAATATATATATATATATATATAAATATATATATATAAATATATAAATATATATATATATATATATAAATATATATATATATATATATATATATATATATAAATATATAAATATATATATATATATATATAAATATATATATATATATATATATATATATATATATATATATATATATATATATATATATATAAGAGAGAGTGGAATTGGAGCTGGGAGACGGCAGGTACGATTGGATTGTTTCACAAGTAGCCAGTTTACAAGCTAATTTATAAACCAATAAAAAGCTGAATCATCGTCAGACAATAACTGGTGGGTGGAGATTGCATTTCGGCCAATGTGTTTCCCTTCTTTTGCTCTCCACGTGGACTGTTTACCTGCATTCAACCAACGCCTGCATTAACGTGATTTGTCAATACTACTCTGACTTTAAACACAAACCAGAACGCTTCTGATGCCAAAATGTTGTCTACAGATTCTACTTGTGAATGCAGAGTCTGTCTATAGAGATTAGCGGACTATTGGCGCTCACTCTATGTTAAACCAACTAGTTTTTGCCTAAAATGTGCTTTCAAATTCAAAACTGTTCTCCCCTAGCTGCTGTCAGGTCAGTACAAACCGATGCAACCCTCCTCCATCCCATTCCCCTCCAGTCATCATGTCTGGTGCTCAGTTCTTCCTTCACCCCCACCACCAGTGTTTAGACTCCGGGGGAAATATTCCTGAACACACCACGGCATCACTACCCCTTTTAAAATAGTACTTCACAATGGGGTGTAATCGTCAAAGACTGGTCATCATTCATCTTATTGTGCAACATGTTCAATCCAAATGACGTCTCTCCTAATTGAATTGTTGATCCGTATTTTTAAACAAAATATAACCGACATGCCTAGAAACTTGTATTTTTAGTATTATGTATCCATACTATGGTTCAAAACTACTGTAAGACGCACCATGACCCCTAAAACTGATCATGAGTAATGACTATAAAAAAGTGACTAATTCTGCAAGCCTCATGTGATCCCCAGCAGCCCACCATTTTAACTGTACGATGTATATGTGTTGCAACGTCTTTCTTCCCTCTTACACCCACCCACCCACACACACACTACACAAAAATACACAAATGTTTCTCTCCTCCTTCCTGCCTGGATTGTTGCATACAAATGAGAGATAATGATAAAGACAGCGATGGCTTCATTTGGTGTGTGTGAGTGACTGAGGTGTGTGTCTGGGCTGAAACCATGTGCCTCTTGCTGTCAGTCACCTGTCGGGCGTAGGCACTGATAAGACACAATCAATCCACCTTCCCTCTGTCTGCCTGGTTAGCTTTTATCTCACTCTCCACTCTATACATCCATCGCTCTGCATCTGCCTCTCTTTCATCCCTTCTTTCTTCATTCCTCTCTCCGTTAGCCGTTAGTCCTCTTTTGCCATTTATTTTTCCCCACCACTCCCATCTCTTCTTCACCAAACGGAAGCAGTAGAGCTTAATCAAGAGAGCTGGCAGGTGTGAATATCAACGAAGAAGGAATATGAATATGAAAACTGACAAAACCTCTGACTGACACTACACAGCATGTTTGAGTTTGAGAAACAGCCTTACATGTCTGTTGCATGGGGTTTGGTGGCAAACATGCTCTTGGCTTTCAGTGACTACATTGAAGTTACAAGGCATGGTTCGAGAAAAAAAGGCTTGAAGCAGCTTCAAGCAAGTCGTTCAGAAATGAGCTGGTCAAAAAGTACCACCGATTGCCACGGGACATAATGAGGACTCAGGAGCAGACAGTCAGGTGAAGTGGAAAAAAGGTTTAATGCACAAAACAAAAAACAAACAGGGAGTCCAAGGACAAGACGGAACAGGCAGACTGGGAAACCGGGAACAGGACGAGCAACACGGGCGGGTAGATAGGGAAAAAACAATGACCTGGCAGTGAGTGAGTGAAAGACAGGGGTTTAAATAGTGACTAGAACAGGTGAGGAGAGTTGTGCTGATGAGGGAGTGCTTGATTACAGATAAGGGACAGGTGAAGGGAGTTTGGACTGGTGCTGAGGGAGTGACTGAGTTGAAGAGTGAGGAGCTACCGAAAAACACACGCAGAACACATAAGGCAAAAGCCTGATTGTGACACTGATGACCAGTCAAACATTTGTATCCTATTACATCTTTTGATAAGTGTTACTGTCGCTCAACTAAAACCAGACGCTTAAATCCCATTGAGACTACAGAGCACACAAGAAGAGTTATTATTAGGGCTGGACTATGTGACCAAAAATTATTCCACGATATGTCAAGTATTCTTCTTAGGACAGAACGCTAAAAATAAACCAGAAGGTTAGTTATGGTTTATAATATAATGCTATTTATTATCAGTCGGGTCCTTGAGGGGTCGGGTCCTTGAGGGTGGATTACCTATGTATACTACGACACTTCTTGTTGGCCATGTCACTAGTGTGCGCTTTTTTTTTATAGGATGCGCCCCTGAAGATATCCGTCGGATGAGTCGACTAACTTCTGGTTAGCCCTATGCTAACTTGAAGGGGAATAAAATAATTCAATCTCGCGGCTCTTCGAGACTTTCCAAATGTTATCGAACCAAATTGATCAAATTACGATAGTGAATCTTCATTTGCGGGGCTTGTGACGCTCAAAACAATGTATCCACCATTTTACAGCCCCAACAGTAAGGACTGAGCTGGCTATGGCGGGCCCTACGACTCATTGGCTATTCATCTAGTGTTTTTGTAGGTAAAGGAAAACAGATTTAAATCGAACTATTGAATTTAAATCTCGTAAGTTTATTGTTTTAGCAGAACATTTTCAATAAACGTTTTATTGCTCAGCCCTAGTTAGTATCAGATCCCCCCCGGATCATTCACTAACAGTTGCACCCAAATACAGCTGCAAAAGTATTTAAAACAAATTTTAAGTTGCCAGGCAACCAATAAAATGTTGTGAACCAGCAAGAGATTTGGAAGACTGTTTTATATCCAAGGTGGGACATTTTGAGCATTTCTGATCGTCCTGTGGTCAGAACGCACTGGATGACCAGGAGAGCCCAAACCTTTCCACACACGGTGTGTCAATCCCAAAAGACATCATTCAATTGAAGAGGATGTTTTGATTGGCCCATCGTTCAATGGATGATTAATACATATGTGTGTTTTAACATCTCATTACCAGGTCCTTTGGGTCAGAGTGGTCTGCTGAGTCCAGATTGTTGAGCTGCACCTAACTATTTAAAAACACATAACATCCAAAATTTGGCAAATACTGTCAAAGGACAGGGAGGAGGAGAGACAAGCAGAGAGTGAGTCACAATGCAGCTACTTTTTGGCTGAATGTCGACAATCGGGTTTTATGACATGACCGTCATCAAACACATCAGTCATTTCAAGTTTGATTTCAGCGCATTCCCATTCAGCTTTTGTTATTTTTCTCCAGACAATTAATAAACCAGCCTTCACCAAGATAAAAGCCAGACATCAAACCATGGCAGAGGCTTATCTCTCAGAGAAAACAATTATGAGTCTTTGTCTCAAAGGACAAATACACAAAAGCAAAAAAAAAAATCACATTTCTAATATTGCACATTTCACTTTTACTGTCATGGATTTCATTGTCCAAACCGCATAATTTATTGACATGAAAACTCCCGACATATTCAGTCATTATTCTCCGTCTGCAAACCGCTGGCACTTTAATACCAGTCAGGGGGACTTTTTTTCCCTCTTTATTTCTTGCGTCAGACTTCTTTCCCCAAGCATTAATTTGCGACAATGTACAAGTGATTATCAGGTCTGACAAAGGAAAGGCAATTTTCTGAATGTGAGCAAGAGAGAATGGCTCGCATCAAAGCGGAGTCGATCCTGAGATGACAAATGAAAATCCACTAAGCGTTGTCGGCTCTGCTTTGACAGTCTTTTGATAATGACAAATTGATTCATGAATCGAACCTGGTTTTCAACAATGTCTTCAGCGGTCAATCTAATACAAGTATTATCATTTGTAGAGCTCCAGCATGTCTCAGCTGGTCATGTTATTTTCACCAAAGGTGGATACTATTCATCAAAAAGGAAGTACGGTAATGATTCTTTTTTTGTGCGTCATCATGTCATGCATTAATAATTCTGACCATGTACATTTAAACATGATGTGAAGATAAATGGATAACTAGAGATGGCACTGCACAATGATCACAGTTCAAGGCTTTAAGTTCAGATTTTGCCCCAAAGTGACAGCGATTGTCCAATCATAACTTAGCAACGTAAACTAGGTACAGCAGGCCTGCCAAGTTTTAAATTTCTCCGTATGTTGGTGGTGCACATGGGGCTTTTTTTTCTTGCTTGGTAGGTATGTAAGCTAAGCATCAAAACAGGTTATGTTAGAATTAAAGAATGAGTCCGAACTTACATTTTTCTTATCGAAGGACAAATTAGCTCGGCACTGATGGTTGTCATTTCAGCGAGCAAAATCAACAGTCACTGTATAGAGGCCTCCTTTGGTCTGAAATCAAGGACACATTGTTTAAAAACCTATTAGAATTTCGATCTGCGGCTTCATATTTTAACACTACACTTAATATATATCCATCACACATTTTAGGGCATGAAAACTGTATAAAAAGTAGTTTGAGACTTTCTCTGACACAAATCAGCCTTCTATCTATAATTCCATTTAGTCTGTCAAAGCTTTTTTTCAGCCACATGAAAAAGCGTTCAGTATGGTGCCCATAAAACTCTCTTTTGACTCGGCACTAAATTCAGCAGCAGTCGGGGAGGCTTCACTCAACAGGCAACAGTTGTAAAACCAGTTTAAAGTGCAATGAAATGAACTGAAACTGCAATGAAATGAACTTATTTAACCTTTTGTACCCTACACAGTGGTTCTTAAACATTTTTGTTTAATCAAAATCCTATTTCAAGTGGCACACTTATGTCATATTGGCAGATGATAACACCATAAAAGAGCAATAAACACATATAGAGGCCTATTTGGCACCAGAGCAATACAATAAGATGCAATGACGTAAGTGTTGCGGGAGACGGAGAAAGTAAGTCACCAATAGGATTTCTTTTCCAATGGATCATGTGGCTCTCATTAATTATAGGCTAAATGTGTTACTGATTTACCTCTGTGGTTTCCAAAGACCCATAGCCCATAATTTAATCAACAAATGTAATCATAGCTTACAGAACAATGACTCCCCAATGGAGAAATGACCTTCCTAGCTCAATCTTTACTGAAACTGAACTGAAAACACTTTAGAAAAGTTTCAGATCCCTCTGCCCATTAGAACAGTATAGTCATATAAAGCCCAAGTCACATCCCTGCCTCATGTCATGCCTCACTTGATTCTGGTTTAATCTTATTTAATAGTCAATGGTTTATGATGAACATACAAATTGAATTTCAATGATTGTTGTGTCAATTCTAAAAAGAAAATCTTAATTGGAAGATCAGCCAAGAAAATTGCAACTTGTGTGCATCTTTATTTTGAACAACTCGTGGTCTGGCCCTTCACCCATTGGACCAATCATCCTTGAGAAGACCCAACCAGGAGCTTTAAGCCTTGACAAGATCAAGTTTTTTGATGATATCAGACATTTTGTAGACAAAACAAATAAGTTAAAAAATAATAATCAACTGCTAGATTAATCATGAAACTAATCGTTAGTTCCAGCCCGAATGCAATCTAACATTAAGTTGCAGAGTGACTAAAGGAGCTGATTGAAAAGAGAGAGGACTGCAAGAAAGGGGAACGATTGCTTTTCCTGCTTTCATTTGTTGGTCATTGCTTCAGTAGAGACAAGTTGTTTCAGAGGCTAAATGGCTGACAGCTTTTTGCAAGTGGTGGAATCCCCTGTGGTGCTTCTCATCTCCTGTCATTCCTCTTCCACTTTCCTCCCTCCGGTCCTCTTCCGTTACTTTACTCCCTTCTCCTCTCCCCCTTTCCTCTTCCCTTCCTCTATCTTTCTTTCCTCCTCTGTATTTTTCATCCTGTTTTCTGTCCACTTCCTTCTTCACCACATGGAAGGGGGGGTTTCCAAATATCCTTAATTTGGCCGACACTGGATGAAGAAGGAGCCCTTCGGCTGAGTAGCGGAGTGAATTATAGATGGATGGATGGAGACTGAATAATTAAAAGAAACAGAGGCAGATGGGACTGCTTTGGGGCAGTCAGACAGCTCCCTTGATATTCATGTTCAATCATCTTATAGAAAATAGGGTTCAGAATGGTCTGATGGTATATGTGTGTGTGTGTGTGTGTTTACTTCCATACATATGCATAAGTGTGTGCGCTCAAACATCCACGTCTGAAGATTGTCCAGGCGTGAGCAGGCAGACAGACTCTCTCTGTTTGTTTTGCCTCCCGCCTCCCTACAGCTAAATCTAATAGACACGCAGACAGAACGGCCTGCAAGCTTGATGTATTCAAATGGCTTTGGTGAATAGAATGAATAATAGATGGTGATTGTATGTGTTTTTTGTGTCTTCAGTGTGATGGAGAGTGGTGGCGGGGAATGGGGCTGTCTAAAGCAATAACATCAAAGCTTTCTTTGACTGTACAGTGGGAAAACAAAAAGCGAAAGAGTTTAACCGGCTGTCAACCTGCCTGCCTGTCTGTCTATATGACTTACCTGCCTGTCTGTTGGCCCACCTGTCTGTCTTCTCTCGTCTTATGTCTCCATGGGAACTTTGAGCAACAGACCGACTGGTTATATCGTGGCTACAGTGGTCTTTGAAGTGACATTTAATACATAAGAAACTGAAAATGAGGCGTTTGAAAGACTCTTTTTTTCCCCTGACCAATAGCCGACCCTCGTTAACCAAACATTAACCGTTAACTGACAGGATTAGTGCCTTGCATGCAGGGAGGCTGAGGTTGAAGATCCTAACAAGCCGCCCAGCTGCAACGCTAACCGATGCACGGGTAGGTTTACTCCGTCATTTACTGGCAGCTGCAGTGTTCGTGCAAAACACGCATACTCCCCAGTTCACCCGTTCGTGAGTGTTAGCATCCGCGATGTTGCTTGCATGTTGCCTCCGCCGCATCAATTAGTTTAGCTGGGAGGTTGTCAATAGCTGGTCCGATTTAAAAGCGGACCAGCTTATAGCTCATAGCTCATAGTGACAAGCCGCTCCTCTGAGTTTTGCTGAGCTTCTTTTTTTATTTTTAAATATTTCTTCAGCATACATACAGTATACTGTAGCTTTAAGCAGCGGCCACACCACAAAGTTACATTCACTAAGCCATGCAAAATATTGGATGACATAGTGACTCGTCGCAGTAGGTGTTCACTGTTTGTGTAAACTCCCACAGTGGAGAAAATGAAGGCATTTTCGGTGGTCCAAACAGGGAATGGATGGCACACTACATAGTCTGCCAGAAAACAGCCTTTTCTTCCTGTGCAGTAAAATACTCTCAGGGATTACTTTTCTGAGGTGAGATGTCTATGATCGTATTGCAACTGGCATCTTGTACTTTCAACATCGTTGGGGGAAAAAAGTCACCAGGAACTCACTGCCACTGTGCTTTTGTTTGTGAATGTGTATGTGTGTGTGTGTGTGTGTGTTTTTCTCCACCAGATAGAGCAGTGACGATGATAGGGTAATTAGGTTGCCGACGTGGCTGCCTGCTCGCAGAATAGGTCATAGACATCAATCACAGAAACCTCCACAATGCAGGCCTGCTGGGAGACTGTAGACACTGTGTGTATATGTGTGTGAGTCTGAGGGAGACGGACGGAGATGCTATTGTGGACGCTTTTTCATTTACTCATACGGTTGCTATATGATTACAGAAACTTGTGTTGTTTTTCCACTCTGAAGATGCATTCACAATGTAACAAAGAAGCCACATCACACATAGTAACATCTTTTTTCCCCCCTCTTCCTCTACACTCCTATCATCTCATTGTAAATGTGAATGGAGGAAATCAAACTGAAATTTTAGCACTGCATTTTTTGTACATAAGACAAATCTTTTTTTAATCTACCACCTGACAAAACAGCTGTGGAACAAAATACTGTGTTGGTACATAATTATGCTTCATTTTCACATTTAATTTAATTTTTGGTGCCAAGTTCTGTCCATAAGGACTATTTGTGCCAATGTTTGCATTCATCCTTTTGTTTTCCTTTTGAAAACAGCAAACATCCATTTGGGATATTTTATGCAAACCACAAAAAAGAATGCACTTTAGTTGTTTCCAATCAGTCACCATGACACCTGCGTTGCAGTCCTGTTTTTGTACTCAAGTTGATGCTCCCACATGTCGACATGGCATTCTTTAGTCAGCCATTGGCATGATTCATGTAGTTCAGCAAGGGACTGATGAAGGGTCACAATGGTGTCAACACTGAAGATGGAGAAGTCCGAATCCCAAACATGTATTGCACAAAGACAAAAACAGAGCATAGCTGCAAGCGGCTATTTGACAGGACAATCAAACTATTATATGAATCACTTCCTGCTTTTCTGCCAGCTCCATTTCATTCCTGCCCAGGGTTTGGAGAGTGAAAATACTGTTGTACAGAAAGTACCAACACAGGAAGTAGTGTACCTTGTATTTGTCATAATAACCATGATCTTTTCCTAACTTCATCCTTACTGTAGTTGACATGTGCAGACATTGCAGCAAGCAATAATTAAGAAATCGAGTTTTGTCTGACCAACAGTTAAACCTGAAAGTATTTACTGTATCAATGCATTTGCACGTAAAGAATCCAATGTGAGACTTTGGTACTGCCACTTCAGATCAACATTTTAAAAGTCAGATGGTGAGCTCTTCCTTCTACCCTGCAGCTTATCCACCTGCCAAGCCGAATATGGCTCGTCGATGATAAATCCTCCAACACCGAGGACCTCTAT
Source organism: Anarhichas minor (assembly GCF_050575085.1). Taxonomy (NCBI): domain Eukaryota; kingdom Metazoa; phylum Chordata; class Actinopteri; order Perciformes; family Anarhichadidae; genus Anarhichas; species Anarhichas minor. The sequence goes on from NW_027466447.1 coordinate 2,210,372, forward strand.
CCTCTCCGACCGAGTCATGCATGTATTTTGCTGAGCTCTGCCTCATAGCTTCCAGCTCATTTCAAAGGTTCAGTGCTAGACAATTTCAAAGAGCTTGCATGCTAAATCAATGCTTCTACATACATAGTCACACTGGGGCCAACAGCCTGTGGTATCTGCATTTGATTTCCTTCTTATGGCGCGATTGCATTTGTAAGCATAATGCAATAATTAGTTATTGTACCTCATAAGACTGGATGAGCTCAGTGCGTCAGTTATACCAGAGCCAAAGTCAGCGGTTTTATGCTGAGCTGTGCTGTTTGAATCTGTTTTAACAATATTCATGGAACTGTGGGGGGTTTCCCATTTTCTTCTGAAGTCTCATGGAGCACATGTGTCTTTTCTGACCACCAAAATGAAAATAAGAAGTATACCGTGGATTTATTTTCTTCTATGCACAGTCATCCGAACAGTTGTGAATCATAACACGCAGTATGTGTACCTAGAACCTTAAGTCTACTGTACCTAGACTATAAGCAAATGGAAAACTGCATAAACTGTAGAGAAAGGGGTTTTGTGTGATATATTCAATATATTCATATATATATATATTCATCAAACTACACAACATGAATGTCTGCCCATGCTCTCTGCACTGTGTGAAGACTCTTGACCAGATCTCTGTGAACACCAACCTCGATTCACTGACCATTTTCCCTCGCAGACTTTTCGCTGCTGCCATCTTTAGGCTTGACTTCCTGACCTGAAGATAAAATGAATGTGCTTCCTCTCTGACAGTTAAGGGCATCACAAGCTGCATAATTCATACCACGTGTTGCTGTCCAAAGTGAAGGTTTGGTTTGGTGATGTATTGGCTGTAGGCAAAAATAAAGCATGCTATAACCATCCCTGTCTCGATAATGAGCAAAGTAAGACGTCCTAAATCATCTGAGGACTTCTTTATATGTGGCTGAACTTTCACTCCCACTGTAGGTAAGCAAAACATTTACAACAACTGAGGAACGATGCAGTGAAAATGTAATCAAATGCTATAATTGTCACAACACAGCATTTAAATAAAGCTGACAACTAGTTGAAGCGTGGACATTGGATTTTATCTGTTTACCTCACCATTTTCATAATAAAATTTGAAATAATTACAAGCATGACAATGTAAAATCCTCTGTCAGAACATTAAAAACTTCTATGCTGTGTTTTGGGGTGTGATAAATCTTCGAACTCTCAGATCTGTTTATTCAAACTGGGCTGTATGGTATTTCAGTGTCAGCCAGTCTCTTGCTTTGCAGAGCTGTTCACATTAACATTAACTACAATGTTACATGCATGACTTCATTACATGTTTACTATTAATGTTGCTGCCTGAAATCTGACATATTTGTAATAGATTATTTTAAATAATTCATGGTTCCTGTTTAGGTTATATAGATTGTGCTTCTACATGTGAACATACAGCCTACTAGTTTTATAGTTTATCTGATAAAAACTGTAAAAAGATTGTAGACCTACTAAATCAAAAAACATTTAAGCCTAAAAACTATAGTGTCGAAGATTACAGTGCAAGCTGTCCCAGATTATAAAATACTCAAATTCTGAAACGATTTGGTACGAGAAACATTAATATGTGCCATGTCCTCTTTGAATACAATATCTGAAAAATTTCTTCAGAGTTAATACAACATCTTGGGGATTTCATAATGATAAAATATGTTGATCTAATGTATTGGCTGTGAAACTCCTAAATTGATCCTCCTCACTAGAAAACTAAAACAATTCATGTATGAACTTTAGGACATCGTGGTGACTTGTTGGCCAATTTCCTTGATCAGCTCCAGTTGGAGCCATTAGAAAGATCTTATGCAGAGCGATATATGTTGCCGGAAAGCCAAGCTGGATGAGGCTCAGGCTAAACATGATACAGACTAACTGAACTCCCAGCTGGGTGAGATCTGCCCGATGCTGCGTAAAGCTCAGAAAGATGTCGAGCAGCAGACCTCCAACAAAAAAGGACCTGCAAATCAAATTGGAGCAGATGATGGCAGAGAAAGAGGCCCCTCAATAATTACATAATGCACCTACACACACTTGTTCTTGTATTCTTGTGAGGATTAATCAGTCTTTCAAAAGTAGTGTCAAAGACAAAGTGTCACAGCTCTGCCACCATTATCCTGTTTTTTCCATCTCTCACTCACCTAATCAGTTTATTCAGTGCACCTGCCAGTCACACCCACCTCGTCAGCTCATTACGCTCACCTGCTCACTCTGCTGCATCCACTATTTAAACCCCAGTCACACACACACTTACTGCCAGATCATTTTCATGTCTACCCGCCCGTTTGGCTCGTCCTGTTCCCGGGTTCCCCGGCTGCCTGCCCTGCTGGATTTCCCCCCTTGTCTCTTGTCTCGTCCGTGGATTGTGTGTTCCTGTAAGTTTCCTGTTCTGATTTCATGTTTCATTAAATACCTGCTTCACTCTACGTCTGGTCTGCATTTGAGTCCTCCACCACACCCCGTGACACAAAGTCTGTCTTTTCTGAAAAGCTCCAGGAGGCTTTGTAAAAATGGTGTGTTCTGCGCACACTGCAAGAAACACTGTAAGAGTAGATTTTCAGTCACACACTGTGGTAATGCCGATATAAAAGATCCTGTTTAGACGGCCAGTTAGCAATACAGCTTACAATAGCAAGCTTACGGTGCATAAGCGCAAGCATGAACGTGGCATGTGAACAGAGATGGGCAGTATTTCTATTACTTGTATTTAAAATACTTTCTCCACGAATCAAACAGTTCACGAGTTTAGTCTTCAGATCTTCAAGTTCAACGGATTGTCTGTTAAGGTAAATATTTTTATCTGAGTGTGACTGAGTGAGTCAACTAGCTTGATGTATAATTTATGTCTGGGTCTGGCTACATAGCCTATTGTATATACATGGTTATAATATCAAGCTAGCAATCGATGCTAACATGCTAATGACGCTAGCATGCTGTCTAGGCTAGTGTATAGGCACTGGCCAATGTAAGCGAGAAATAAGTAGGCTACCATGCCACTGGCCAAGGTACAGTAAAAGAGAAGTAGCCTAAGTAGGCTACTCACTTGTTAAGTTACCTGTTCACTTTTGTATTGATTTACTATTTTATTCATTTTTCTGTGCAGAACTTGATGTACAGTAATTTATTTAGGCTCTTTACCTGTGTACAACTGGTTTTAATTCTATATTTTGCTTTTATAGTATACATAGGCCTAATGTGTGACGCTATTCATATGTGATTAATATTTTCTTGTTGATACAAAGCCAAAGTTTATGGGCTGTTAGTCCCATTAATACAAATATATACATAATCAAGTTGTTGTCTTTTAATAGCTTTGCTTAGTTACACTGACATTCTGTGACTGTTCTTCCTTTTTGTGGGGTTCACCAGAGCTTTGTGTAAATTATATAGCCCAAACCTGACTGCAAATTGTGAGAACTGAAAATCCAGAAAAAAATATTTCCTATATTTTAAATACAAAATACATGTATTGTATTTTGTTCAATTTTCTGGCACCAGTATTTTGTATTTTATTTTAATACATTTATTTGAGCGGTATTTTGTATTTTGTATCAAAATACATTTTGATGTATTTTTGCCCATCTCGGCATGTGAAACACTTAAGGGTACCGGTTTGGGGCTTGAAAATTTAGTCTCCCTTTAGGTCCGAAAGCCTGCTAAGAGTCTACAGCTACGCTACAAACTCTGTGAGACTTTAATTGGGGACAGCTTTGAGCTAGGTTAGGTAGATATGTTTGCCATCTTAGCATGCTAACATTTGTCAAGTAAATATTTAGAAGATATCTGGTTAAAAACCAAAGTGTTGACAAATTTTCATCAGATGATGGCGCCCAGGATGAATTGTAATAACTTAAGTGGTCCTTTGACTTATATGTAGCACCACCATGAGGTCACATTCTGTCAATGTCTAATATATTAGTTTATGATTAAATAGCATATCTTTGTTTTAGTGCTAATCAGCAGATGTTAGCATGCTAATATGCTAAACTCAGATGGTGAACATGGTAAACGGTACTCCAGCTAAACATCAACACGTTAGCAGGCTGTGAGCTTGTTAGCCTTTAGCAAGCCTTAGGCAACTTTAGCTAACAAGCAACCATAATAGCTGCACTCGGAGCACTGCTGTAGCATCTTGTTGTATTTCAAGTAGCATCATTTTGTCAAACTTGCTTCTTTTTTTTAGATCTTCAAAAGCAATTTGATTTACATTATTGGTGATTCTTTTGATTTTGGGATTTCTAAGGCAAAGCAAAAATAGTGACCTTCTCTAGCCCTATATTTATTTTAGAACGTATTTCAGTGCGAGTATACTCTCAGAGGATGAATAAAACCCTGAAATAGCAAAGCTTTGCATTTCTTAAAACCTCAAGGTTAGGCCATGAGGAGTGCTCAGTCTTCATCCTGCTTTCACAGTAAACAAACATCTCTAATTGATTCAGGCTTCAACTGCTATTTTCATAAAACACTTGGACACTAATCATACATTTTATAGTGATAATAATAATAATTCTAATCCTTCCATACATTTATAATTAACTGGTGGAAAAGTTTATCATTGTTAGTATAGCGAGGACTTGAATTATTATTGGGGGAAAAAAACACTTTCCAAGGATTTGTAGCTCCTTGATGCACACAAACACCCACACGGCAAGGAGCTGAGCAGTCGGAAAAGGGACAATTGTGTAAGCAGAATGGCAGATTCATTTGTGAGGTGCATGCCAGGAGTATATGGGTGAGAGAGACAGACTCAGTGTCCTATGCCAGAGGGGGTCAGCCATGTGCTGCAGCAGTGTGGTGCTGAGCGCAGAGCTATACAGCTTCTGTTGATACTGTACTCCAGAGAGTTTGTCTCTCAGGAAATGCATGGTAGTAAAGAGGCAGAGACACATAAAAAGAGGATGATCTAAACTCCTCGACCAACGGATGCTGACACAGTCCATCCGCTTCCATTTTGTCATTTGTCTTCATCTTGCATTCCCTTTCTTTGACAGTCTGTTTGAGCTTTCTGTTTCAATCATCATCTGCCGATCCTTTTTTTCCCCCTCTTTTTCCACTTTCATCTCTTTGTCTAGCATTCATATTTCGAACCAAGCTCTAGTAATTTTTTGGGGCTAAAAAAGAGACACTGAAACTAATTGCTTCATGCAGAATAAAAAAAAAAAGTTTTTGGATGATGTGTAAAATATCAACATCGTCGTTATAATGTACACAAAAAGTTCAATTTCAATCGAAAGTAACTTAGATGATCGTTGGCTACATTGCCTGTCTTCAGTCATGCCAGTCGTGAACCGCGACTTGAATAGCAACACTGACACAGTTTATGGGGCTGTCGTGACTCCAGACTGCTCACTACCTCTGGCTATCTTATAGCAAAAGGGTTTCATTACAAGCAGGGATGCTCAGTCCAGCGTGAGACACAAATCATGGCAGGGAGAAGAAAAAGATCGAAAGTTTGGCTAAATTTTACATAAGTTGATGCTGATAACTCTCGTTGTCACAAACGCAATAATTTCTTTACAAGTATAGGAAGGTAATACCAAAAATGTATCAAACGAGCATAACAGAAATCTGCAGAAATGCAAAGTTTTCGACGGTTTGGCGAGCAGTCGTCCATCCTCGTCCATTGCAAGTAACGTTAGCGATGCCATTCGGAGTTTGCAAATAAGAATAGGCTAATGTATTTTAAAGATTTTGGAACTTTTTGTATTGCTGCTCAAGAAACACTATTTGTATACGTAGAATAATAAAGCATTGTTAATTATTTTCTCAATTAAGCGTCTTTTTTTCTCACAATATAATCAAAGAGAACCGATAAGAGTATCAATAAGGAACCGAACTGATAAGCAGAATCAATAAGAGTGCTAGTATCAATAAAATCCCAACGATACCTACGATTCAGCTGTCTGCAGATATAGGGCCAAAGTTTTGTTAAGAAAAGCAAGGAGGAAGTCTGCAGTTTACATGTTCTGTGTCCTTATAATGTGATTATGGCTTTAAAGTGCAAACCTTTCTGTGCTGAAACTGATCATTCAATTGTAATGATCTGACACATCAGTCTATAAGTCTAGGAACATTCTAGTACTTGTTACCTGCTAGGTGAAGATCATTTTCAAAGGGCAGGTTTGATAAGTTCACAGAACGTAACAGTGTTCGATCATGGCACAGGTTATATTGGGCTCTCACAAGCTACCAGCACTGTCCGCCCCTTTACACGCCATCTCTGCATTACTATACTAATAAAATCCATGAGCAGAGCAGAAGCTGACCCACAGGAGTTACGTTAATATAAATTGTTGGCAGTATTGTTACCGACAGTGTATATAGTAAAACTAGTATACCCGCACATCTTTAGTCAGAGGCACTGTAAAAGACCAAAAGCACAGTGATTAAAATCAGTATTTTTTTTTTAAATCAAATGCTCTTTCAAGCTGATTAGAAACATTCTAATAAAAGCAAAGGAAAGCTCTGAATTGTTGCCTGGTTGTCATAAATGTTGGCAGAGCAACCAAAAGACAACCACATGTGCTTTCATGAGAATGATCAGAAGTGTTGGAACGCGAATCAGCAGGATACCAAAAGCTTGCTTTATTACTGAGGATAATCTGACTCTCTCTGGAGTTTAGTGTGCTGGTGGCCTTTAACTGTTGGAAAAGATTACAGTCCTCCGTCGTCAATCTGTCATTGCTAATAATCACACGGATGCTGGTTCCACCTCCACACATCCTGCTACTCCAGCGTCATCACATCAAAGGCTTTAACAGCCAACACTCTGGGCGTGGAGGTGCTGGATCAGATTAGGTTCAGGTCCACCAATGCCCAAATGTTGCTGTGTAGCTTTCAGGGTATTGGTATGAGAAAGAGACCCGCTGTTAGAGACCCGACAAGAGACAGAGCCCTAGTTAAGCCTAGCTAAAGAGCAAAGTGCCCCACTGACACTGGGTAAAGTGGGATAAGGGTTGAAAAGAGAAAGGTGATAAACTTCATTCTAAGTCAAAGTACTTCCTTCTGCGATAACAGCAGGGAAGGCCTCTGCTGTCTTGTTCAGTGGGATCTGGAGTCTTAAATTACCTTTGTGAAGGCCCTCAGCTGTCCTTTTGTGTGTGTTTTTTTCTCACATCTTTTTCTTGCCTTTGCTGTACTTTTCTTCAGAAAGAACTTGAGAAGGTCAAAGGTCAGTCCTGTGGAAATGGGCAGGCTGGTTCAGTTTCAATTTTAGCAGCAGTAGGGGGATTGCAGAGGAAACTGTAGCCTAGTCATGTCTTTTGGGGATTGTGGGGCAATGAGATTCCCACTAAAGCCACTTAGAGCTTTATCAGCACTAGCCAATCACTGTGGCCACTGTGGAGCGCCGAGGACCATCCATCACAGCCCAGAGAGCAGGGCCTGGGACGCCTATGTCACTAGATAATGCATTGTGAGGAGAGAAGGGGGGGAAAATGTCTCAAGAGAAGTGTGAATGTCCTCCACTGACCCGTCTTTTTTCACAATGATGTTGTCTTTGACTGTAGGCGTAACTTGTACTGTGCAGCAAAGACAGAGACAAAGTGAAACTTACCCAGAAACTTAAAAATCTTTCCACACTCTTAATAGCCATGTTTTTCTAGAAGCCTCTGCTAAAACGCCAGCAGCACCAGTAAGGCCGGAGCACTGAGAGCCACCACCATCACCCAGTCTGGAGCAACTCCCAACACTCAGCCACTGGAACACTGCGTTTGATGAATGCCCTGACTCCTCTAACTGTTACCAAGTGAGAGAGTTGGAGAGCCAGGGGATGAGAACAACCTGAACGGAGAAGAAATAAATGAGCAGCAAATGGGTGTTTAGAAGAACTCTTTTCCCATGAGGTTTTCCCCCGGCAACAGCAGCAGAAGCATCAGCTGTCTTTAAGCTGGAAGAGAGACCTGGCTGTGGGATGTGAGGTTACGTCCCACCTCTGCCAGAAAGAATTGAGTCTCGACAAAAACAAATCTTAAACAGAGATTACAGTGATAATATTTCAACTCAAATGAGGCTCTGAAAGGGGTGGGGTGGTGGGGAACAGAAAAAATGATCCAATATGAGATAGATCAGGTCTATTATATTACCTAACAGACAGAGTATATCTTTTTTTATTATTGGCAATAACATCTGCCGCATACAGTACGATGAATGAAAAAATAAGCCCTCTTTATTAAAAGTGTCAATCAGATAGCTGTTCTCTCTTTTGAGTTCACAAAGAAACCACAAAGTTTAATCTTCAGCACCAGCTCCTCTGACACCACAAAATGGGAGATAACCTTCAGTAATCAAAGTAATACAACGGATCGGTCCTCTTTCTGAAAAAATTTGTATCAATACTTTTGACCAAGCATGAAATTGAAGTGTTGAAGACGCATAGCTTAACCGCTTCTGATCTACATATTGCCAAGACTGAATATGTTTTGGCAAAATGACGAGAAGAGACGGCAAATTGAAGTTGCAACCCAGCGGGAAGTGTTTTAATAAGCACGTATCAATAAGTGTTTTAATAAGCTCGTATCAACATACGAGTTCAGCAAATCCAAACAAATCCAATGTATTACTTTTCACAGATTACTTTTACAGTCAAACTTCACCCCCCTTTAAGTCACTTTCCACCAATCAAACCAGTGGGTTGAACCACAAACAGAGCACCCTGGTCTCTTCACTATGGGTACATCCCAAGTCTCTTAATTGCATCCCCGTTTCCCTCACTTGGGTCCTTTCCTTGCGTCTTAGTTCCTCCCACCAGGGATGCATGGAGGAAACCATGCGAGGAGAGAGGAACGAGGAAATATGTTTTAAGAGACATGAGACGTCCTTTCCTCAGTTGCGTCACGTGAAGCGGCGTCTGTTTCTGATGACGGTGCTGATGATCACAGCTGGATCAGCTGTCAGTCGGCTTTAACATCTGGAGAGACTTTTGATAAGTTTGATCACTGTACTTAATAATAGTAACGAATAATACTAATAACTAATAAAGACACACAGTAATCACCACTGTAGAGGTGTTTCTCTCTGTAGTCTGTTAACAAACTGTGTTCTGTTTATAAGCACAGGATCCATTTCTACCGGCGGAATGCGATCGTCTTATTTATGAATTATTTGCTTCTGTACGTTTTGAAATTCAGATTGTGACGTCGATATTAAATCTTAAATGATAAAACTCATCAAACCTGACTCAGGAATGAACAGCCTCACCTGACTGAATGAAATGATGATAAATGATGTAAAAAGTGTTTAGTCTCTCCAGCTCTCTCTCTCTCTATATATATATATATATATACAGTTGTGTGAAAAAGTGTTTGCCCCCTTCCTGATTTCTTATTTTTTTGCATGTTTGTCACACTTAAATGTTTCAGATCATCAAACTAATTTAAATATTAGACAAAGATAACAAGTAAACACAAAATGCAGTTTTTAAATGAAGGTTTTTATTATTAAGGGGAAAAAAAAATCCAAACCTACATGGCCCTGTGTGAAAAAGTGATTGCCCCCCCCCTGTTAAAACATAAATTAACTGTGGTTTATCACATCTTTGGAAAGCTGAGTTCAATTTCTCTAGCCACACCCAGGCCTGATTACTGCCACACCTGTTCTCAATCAAGAAATCACTTAAATAGGACCTGCCTGACAAAGTGAGGTAGACCAAAAGATCCTCAAAAGCTAGACATCATGCTGCGATCCAAAGAAATTCAGGAACAAATGAGAAACAAAGTAATTGAGATCTATCAGTCGAAAAGGTTACAAAGCCATTTCTAAAGCTTTGGGACTCCAGCGAACCACAGTGAGAGCCATTATCCACAAATGGCGAAAACATGGAACAGTGGTGAACCTTCCCAGGAGTGGCCGGCCGACCAAAATTACCCCAAGAGCGCAGCGACGACTCATCCAAGAGGTCACAAAAGACCCCAGAACAACATCCAAAGAACTGCAGGCCTCACTTGCCTCAATTAAGGTCAGTGTTCATGACTCCACCATAAGAAAGAGACTGGGCAAAAATTGGGCAAACACTTTTTCACACAACTGTATATATGTATATATATATATATATATATATGTATATATAAACTAGAGTTTAATCTGTGATCCGTCTTCACTGTTTACATGTTGAAAAAAATCTCATCAGTCCGATCGGCTGCAGCGTCCAATCACATGACAGATGAACAATGAGGGGGCGTGTCGGCCGTTAAAAGACTTCCTGTAAGTCTGTTCTCGTGGGTCCTCACTCATGGCTCCTCAGAGATCCCTCCTCCCTCCTCCATCCTCCATCCTCAGAGCTAAATAAGAGCTTTGGGACGGCCGTCAATATGGCGGCGCAGAACAACTTCCGGTTCAGGCGAGGATCGAGGAGCGAGGAAATGAGAATTAAGAGACTTGGGATGTACCCTATGTCATGCTCTCCTGTCCTCGTTTGGGTCAAGATAACCTTTTGGCAGAACACAACCTTTTCGCAGAACACACGATTCGTGTACAAATAGGAGTGATAGATTACAATTTGTCTGGCGTGCCTTAATCTCTTCCTAAGAATGTTTTTATGAAACCTAATGTATTCAGTTCAATCTTAAATTATATGATGATTTTCTTCAACAAATATAGAAATATGACTATCTTACAGCACACAACACAAGACACAATCATTGCTTGCTACTATTGTTTGTTTGGCATATCACATTCATTTTTTAGATCATAGGTGGACAAAATGGTCATTTTGGTGTAATAAGCCTTAGTTTTCTCATTTCGGGAAATCAGTACACGTTGGCCTGCCGTAGGCGCCTGTGTCCGACTTGGACTTTGAATGTTGACTGTCACCTCAGTCCACCCTTGAATATTATTACACAGTGATATATCAACCTCAAAATTAGATTGTGTTGGGACTGTTTCTGTGGAGGATTTGGATCAAAGAATGGAAATGGTATGGTAACATTTTCCTGCAAAGAAAAATAAGTGCCCAGAGCACAAAACCTTGGTGGTGCTGTGCTTGTTTTATAAATTGAAAAAAATAAAGAACTGTTTGATTTTGCCACACTACAGACCACGGATCCAAAAATATGCCATTTCATTAAGGTGTATGTCGGCTATATGTAGGGAGCGTTGGTGGAGACATTTGTCTCTCTGATGGATATAATGGTTTTCTCTCTGGCTGTCTGGTCGTTTCATCTTGAGGCTCCACTGGTGTTATCATAGAGCTGCAGGATATATATTAAAGCTGATATAATGTTGGCTGTTTAGAAATGAGAGGCAGCTGTATGCTTCCTGTTCTTAGCAACAGTGTTTTGTGACCATGTCCACGGGTGATAAAAAAAACCACATTTATTTCTGTAACGTTTTTGGATGGCACTGACAAAATGTCATCATCCTACTGATAGTGGGGGTCGGATCAGAAAATGCTTAGATGTGTACAAAAAACCCGCGAATATTGGCAATTTGATTTCACGTTTGAGTATTTTGCAAGAACACTTGATACACAATGTGCCGTAAATATATTGAATTAAGAGGTATTCCATAGTCAACCACCATGACTTCATGTGTTTGACCATTTCTACCTTCAACATCTGTCTGTAACTATAAAGAAACAGAGTTAGAGGAAGGGATCTTTAGAGAGAGACAGCAGTGCCATGGTATACATCATCTTAAGGCTTGGAGCCTCAAGATTAATTTCAGGTTGTTCTAGTCATATATCAAAGATAGAAAATTATGCACGAATGAATTATTTAGAATACATTGTGAAAGTGTAAAAAGGCTTAGAACATTATGATGGAAGTATATGATGCCTATCCCCATGCTCTATTATGTGTCATAAGTTGTCACCGCAATTTGTGTTGATATCATTCATTGCATTTTTCGGCATGCTTCTTTTCTGGAAAATGCTCATAAACCCCCCTTTATCCTCAATATACTTTAAAAAGACATACATCCTACAAATAACAGAAACATGAAGTTTCAAAAAAATGGTCTCACTATGTGAAATGGCTACTATGAGGAGCAACATCATGAAGAATAGGCGAAAGTATAACACATTTATACTGCATGCAACAACTACATGGTTTTTGCCCAAAACTGCATGGGATTAGTTAAGAAGTTGGCATCTCTTTAAAGGGGAGACTCATGGGTACCCAAAGAACCCATTTTATTCACATATCTTGAGGTGAAAGGTCAAGGCACTCCTCCAATTCGCCTTGCCAATCTTCCCTTGCCAAAACTTAGCCTAAGTTTGGAACGTTATTCAGTCCTTTTCTTGACAAGCTAGCATGACAGGGTTAATACCAATCAGGTCGTCGAGTTTCATATTTTACCTTCACTCTTGCTTCAAAACGGAGGCAGCTACAGCCTCTGAAAGACATTTCGTCTGGGATCACCGGCAAACCCATGGGTCTCAGCAGGTTTTGAGAGATTGCCTAAATTATTTTCATTATGTATTTGCTTGATACTTAATGATATCGGTGTAATGCAGAGTAGGCATCACATGCTGCAGATTCAGGTGATCACGTTGTCAAATTTAGACACAGATTTCACAAACTTTCACTTGTCCTGAAATGTTCTATTTCTGTATTTTGCAAGGTGACTGAGCTGAGCTTTACTCTGTTATTTTCTATGCCCCAGGGAACTTTCTGTCTCTCATGCTTCACCACCAGACTGGAGGCACTCCATGGGCAATTGCAGAGTGAGGAGTTCATGCAACTTGTAATGAATGACGCCGCTACGTCCTTTGGCCTTTTACTCAGTCCTGAAATGACTGTCTGGCCTCGAAAACTGAAATAAAATGCAGTGTTTCTTGCCTGACAGTAAGCCGAGTAGGATTTCCGTGCACCTGACTAGCTCTGAAAGACGCTCTACCTCGGTTGACCCTCAGAGCGAGATGGGAAGGAAAAGTGATTTAGCATTGTGGTGCTCCACAGGATGACTCACTCCTCCTCTGCCAGAGCCAGATGAGAGGGGAACTTCCATTCTCTCTTCCTTCAGCAACTCCTGTCTCTCCACTCCTTTCTCAGTGTCGACGTTTCCACAGCATTATGAGCGCCCGGATAATATTTATGTCCTGCTTCTTTTTCCCCTCCCGGCACAGTGTCAGACACATTTAAATAAAAAATAAAACAGAGAGAGAGAGATGGGCATAAAATGAGGTAAGAGCCAGAGGGTGAAAATGATAGGGGTGGAAGTAATCTGGAGGGATATTGTATTTCCAGTACTGTATGGCTGCAGGAGGGTTTTTATCGCTGGACGGGCCTCGGTGCTACAAAGCTGCTTCCAAGCACCTGTTTCATATTGGAGAGTGACGCTCAGCCTCTCATATGGTTCACTCCATCATTGCTGTGGCAGGCAATGTGCTGGCAGAGACTCCTCAGCAATCTATCTATCTCCGTGGGCACACATCTTTACGTACGCATACTCTACTGCATTAAAACCATTTTTCTACTGCACATAAGTCTAGCAAAGACGGCTGTGCTGTGTGAAAAAGCCTAATGTACTTATCAGACTAGATGTATATCACCCTATGAAAACATGCCGCAGCCCCTTGGTTTGAGTCATCTAGCACACAGGCCACATTAACAGAGCTGAGGTTGAGCAGAGAGAGAGAAGGCTGGTTAAAGCATTTGCTCATGAGACAAGACATCAGTCCCAGCCAGAGTTCTGGCAGCACTTTGGATGTTTACAGTCTCTATAAAATACTTCAGCATACCCCTAGTCCTGTAGGTCTCTGGTTTCTGGGAAAACCCGGGGAAGATCAGAGTCTGGAGGCAAAACAGGGAAGCTGGAAAGATGCATGCTTTGTATGAGGATCTCAATAAAAGGATAATTTCACCTATACCTGGGTCTTATTTTCATTGTACTATAGCATACTTTTTTTGCTGATAACTGCTGATAAGCAATGCATGAAGGACCATTTTCAGTAGAGGAAGTGCTGCTCAGAATACATGCAAACATATGCATCAGTGTTTGTGCACGTGTGCATACTCGCTACCAACGAGTATAATCACTTTTTACTAAAACTGACTTTAACCCCTTAAGGCCAATGCATGGTTGCAGCATCTGCATTGTTGCAATGGCCCATAATACGTACATTCTGGGATCTGCATCATTATAATGTGCTAGAAAGCAAACTTCAAGTTGTATCGGACCAGAACTGTTCTTTTAATTAACTACGGACCCAAGTGAGGACCTAGGTTCTTTGTACAGTTACCATGCAGCAACCCTATTACACAGGCACATCAATGAGCTTCGCTTTTAGACCGTGAGTCACTATGTCTGATGCCTCAGGACTTGCCGCATATTGATCGCAGCCTCCAGTTCAGTGAACAAACACAGACACAACGCCAGAACAGGCTATCAAATTTCCATATCCACTCTAACATGATGGTGCATATTGATTGTGCGCATCCCAATGGCTGCTAATAAATACCTTGTTGCTTCATTTGCTGCGGCTGCTGCAGTTTTTCCCTAAGCTTGCATCTTTCAAATATGGATCCCCCGTCGCTGCTTGAATCCCCCATTTGCTCTAAGTGGGACCTCCTGCCATTACTTTCTAATAAAGATTAAATATATAGCATATAGGATCTTAGATAATGGTGTCGATGCAAATGGACGGATAATGATAACAGATGCTATTAGAGCAGAGCCCCTTGCTAGGGCAGGGAGAAAATCAAGAATAGCTGCAGTGATTGTGTGTAGTGTGTGTGTGTATGTGTGTGTGTGCAGCATACTTGGCTTTCATGGCAGTATTTGCGGTGTACAACACGGAGACAGCAGGCTGTCTGGCAGGCTTCCATTTGTGTAATCATTTTTATTCTTTTTTGACCCACCTGACAGGTCCTCACTCATTCAGCTGCTCACCTCTCTGTCCTCTCCGTCAGTTCATTTTTTTGAGGCAGCGGTGGCGATTAGGCTGCTCATTGTAGGCCACCTCAGTCGTAATTATCCCGGTACTGCTTTATTCATTTACTGGACCAAAGTTAAACTAAAACAAGTTGACATCCAGTGATATTGTTGATATAATATATTACTCTTGCATGTATACACCGCAGAATGTCCAAGAAATAGTAGAAAGTAGAGCAGCACCGAGTCATCAGTGAACATGACAAGGAGTCGACTTGCATTCTCTCAAGTGTCTTCGTTTTAGCTGTGTCATTCTTCACAGCCCGAGTAGATATGGGTTCATTGTTAAGATTTTTCATTTAAAAAGGGGAAATTGTTGGTGTTAATTTGGATAGTAAAAAAGGATTACATTTGCATTTTTAGAAATAAAAAATACAGGTGACAAATTTGAATCACTCTGTTTCTATTTCTTTCTTACTTTGACGGACTCTGTTGTATCAACAGTTTTTTTGTGTTATCTCGCCCTTTTCTAAACAGAGCTTGAAGCTCATTCATGACCCTCGGAATGTGTCACAAAATAATCTCAACTCAAGGAGATTTCAATCACATCTCACAGTCTTTATAGGGGAGCCAACTCCATTCACTGATAAAGACTGGTTAACGGCTCGGTAAAGGCTTTAAGTAAAGGTCAGAGTACCTTTGATTTTTGATCGTTTTGTTACACATTTCCTGAGCTGTCCTTTTATCAAAAGACCTTGATTATTGTTAACTACAATGGTGTCCTTTTACGTATTAAAAAAAAAAAAAAATCTGTTTTTTTTCTTGCGGAAGCCAGGCAAAGAGCATAACCAGGGCAGTGACTAGATTAGGAAAAGAGGGGAAAGGAAACAGATTTTTTTTTTTTCTCTATCCACCTTCTGGAACAATGCTGTAAAAGTTGGAAAGAGGAAATGAAACTGGAAAAAGGAGACAAGATATAAGAAACATAAATAGATGAAATCAGAAAGAAAAACATTATGAAAACAAAGACAAAGCAAGTCCTTTGCTGGAGTCCAATCTTCCTTCAGAAAACAGGCCATGAGTTCCGCTGAGCTCACGCATCAAAGGCTCCTGTTCCTCTGGCCGTTACCCACCAGCACCCATCCCATCCTGTCCCAGAGAGACACATCGTCTAACGTTGTCATCCTGCGTCCCAGCAGGATGACAAGGGGAGGGACAATGTATGCAATTCCTGTCTGGCACACAGTCAGGCTCTCATGGGAACAAGGCACAGGAACACTTCCTGTGCCGTGTGTGTGTGTGTGTGTGTGTGTGCGTGCGTGCGTGCATGCATGCGTGTGTGTGTGTGCGCGTGTAAATGCTACCATTTGGGACTCTGCTCCCCGCCTCGCTGAAAGTGAAAATCTGGTGAGGCAGCAGGCATAGGTGTAAAAAACTGCAATGCACTTAGACTTGACATAAGGTCAGCAGTACTGTATATGCACACACACACAAATACGCCATAAATGCCTTTCAGCAGGTCTGTTGTAAAAGTCAAGCGATTCGTTTGAGACGCATTATATGTGAACACCTCTACCTGCAAGAAATGAAATTCAAACAAACGCACACAGACTCATTTATTTGGAGTCATATATATATATATATATATATATATATATATATATATATATATATATATATATATATATATATATATATGGCTGATGATGCGTCGCCAAAAGGTCATTTTTGGCCTGCGTAGCAGTGATCGAGGGCTGGAATCGGGCTATCGAGGTCCCGCCCACACACCCGGCCGGGTCATTCACGAGTCGAGCACAGAGCACTGCTACAGCTTGTTAGCGTGAGCCACCTAGCTGCTACATTAGCGCCACAGTAGTTGTTTGGCTATGCACAGTGATTTGTTTGTCAGAAATGATATACGTGTGGATATGAACACACACGGTCCGATGCCGCTGGTCCGACTGCGCTTGCTAACCTTACACTCAGTGGAAAAGTTAAGCTAAACTAAAATAAGGTAGCTACCGACACAGTGAGTGTTTGAGCCATAAGCTGGATATTAGGATCTTACTGACATTCCTATATAAAGATCTTATATACAGTTCAAAACCAATTAGAAAAAGTATCACTGAAACGCAGTGGCGGGCCGTGCATTTTATACCTGGGCCTTCACTGCTGTCCTGCAGCTGAAACACAGCTACGGTTATTATTTTTTTCGTGCAAAAATGAAGCTCAACACCTATAGATAGAGTGCGTCTCCTCTCTGCTCTGACTGCAGCTGGGACTGCTGCGCCAGGCCTGTGTGTGCTTTGGAGCGGCGGCGGAGGGGCTCACGGCAGCACCCGCTGCTCGTTCACGAGACTGCAGAACGTACGTGCTTTAACGTCAGAAAACTCTCCAACAACACCAGAAAAAGTCGCTAGATTTGTCGCTAGTAGCTTTTGACAAAAAAAGTCGCCATGAGGGTTTGGAAGGTCGCCAGATTTAGCAAGAAAGCCGCCAAGTTGCCAACACTGGCACCGGGTAAATATGTCCCCAGAGCAACATTGGACGTAACAATGGTTCCTATCACATATAAAACCAAACAAAAATCCATCTTCATAAAAGTTGTACAAATAATAATATATAAACAAGCAACTTAAAGCTACTGCAGATGTACAAACAAAAGCAGTTGACTTACCAGAGCTGCTGTTCACTATTTAGCTGCTGTTCCTCCTTTCTTTGTTAACAAAGAGTTTAATCCCACGGTTGTTCAGTACATCCATGCGTTTTAGTTCCAGTAAGAAGTCCTTCTCGATTCATGGACGCCAGTGAAGACAGTCCAGCCTCCCCAGTTGTATTTCTTGAATAGGTTTTAATGCGATTGAGGGCTGAAAATGTCCGCTCCACAGAGGCAGCAGATATTGGGATTGTCACCGCCCAACATGTCAGGCTAGCCCACTGACCAATCACGTACTTGTAGGCCAGCTAGAAGGCTCTGGCACGGCAAAGAATACACCCAACATGTCAAACTAAAGATCTGCTTGGTTGAACACTATGACAATCAACAATATCATCCCCATTCACTTAAACTGCAAAGGGATTCACTTGTGAGTCTGAAGGCCTCGGGCCTCTCTTCTTACCTAGAGACACAGAGGTGAAATCTGATTGGATAAAAGCTCTACTTAAAACAAGCTGCACTGGAAGCAGAGCAACTGAGGAAGACAGTAGCTGTGCAATGAGACAATAAGATAATGGGAAAAATATTTTTATAAATTATAGTACAAGTAGTGTATTTAAGAAAAAATATTAAATTACAAAATAGCTATAACTTTGTGATTCTGTTTCGGCCAGCAGAGAAGGCCTTGCTGGCCCTGATGGCCCACCACTGCTGAAACGTAAACCAGCGGGATGAGTATGGCTTTACTTTTTCTTACTGTCATGCCGTCCATGTCAATACACAGTCCATGGTTTTAAATTGCAACATTTTAAAGGCTTTCACTATACAGGAATAATGTAAGTCAGTGAGCTATCAGTCTTCTTCTTCTTCTTTCTGTGATGTGAAGATAGAAGTGTTGAGTGCAGTGGATTCTTAGATTTATAGTATATGGAGTCTGCACTGTTTCTGAGTTCAAATCCAGCAGCTGGCTGTGTAGACTAAGAATATGTTCCCATGTCTGTGGGTTTCCTCTGTGGTCTCCTCCCATAGTCCAAAGACATGCAGGTCAGGTGAATTGGAGACTGTAAATTCCAATGTAGGTGTAAGTGTGAATGTAGATATCTGTTTGTGTTTTAGTCAGGGTTGGGGCGGGGGGTATTCCGACACAATTACTGTTAAGAAATGTATTGTCAATAATCCAAGTATCACACTATTATGGTAACGTAACGTGATTACTTTCCCTTACTTTTGGATAATCTCAGTACCAAATATGAAAATAAAGACGAGAAAAGAAAAAGGCTGAATCCTCATGTTTACTACATCGGTAATCAGATTTTTTTCCGTAACACAACTGTACATAACTGTATCAGTTACCTTTTTTGTATTATAATGTTCTATGTTTTTCGGTTACTGCCCAAGCCTGGTTTTAGGCCTGTGATAGTCTGGAGACCTGTCCAGGTTGTACCCTGTGTGCTTAGATGGACACCAGCCCAAGGGTAGCCGCGCACCAGGAAAAAAAAGTGTGTAGGAATGGATTGACAAATGTAGTATGCAATCTGATATTTACCTTCTTCTCAGGCCTGCAGGGGCACAGATCAAACTTTCGGTCAGACCACAGTCTCTGCACTCCCAAGCCAAGCAAATGAGTGGCAGCGTAGCCAAGACAGAGTTAGAAATGATCCTCTGTGGTGCTGCGGGCTAAGTGGAAGCCACAGCGTAGGTGCAGGGTGGAGGAAGTGAACAGCAGTGGGCGAAATCGCTACCAAGTGTGAGTGCAGGAGAAGGCTCTGTTAAGGCTTCTGAAGGTGATGTGGGTGTGATTCAATAAAAACTCTGAAAGACCAACTTTATCCCAAAGGGTTTTAAATTCATCCACTGTATGCTTAATTGTAGCTTTGCCAGTTACAGCATTTCAACACAGCACAGGCTCTTCATTATTCCCACAAGAAATTCAATTGAGTTTGTTGTACAGGATTGTCACAAATTTACAGTCATAATAATTTCATCATATGGAAATCATATCACATTTATTTAAAAAAATGCATGTTTGGTATAGTACAACTCCCAGTTCACATGTCGAAATGCATCTGAATAGCATTTTCATTTACATTAAGTTACATTTCTTAAGTTCCATGTTTTACTTATTTTACATTAATGAGTGTCAATGCCTCTGCTTCTATCACTGTACAGCGCTCTGTCACAGTGATTTAACCTCATGAAACGTTTGCATTTGTCGCTCTTAGCAATCAATGTCCTCCAAGACAAAAGGCCTTTAATTCACAGGGGTGGGATGTGTTTATGTCTCTTGTTTGTTTCAAAATCAACGTAAAAAAAGAACTACAGTCAGTGGTTGCCATGAGATTACAGTCTTCAACACTAAACGGCCAACAGATAACCACCACCTACAGAAACTACATCTTTAGAAATTGCCCAGAAAAGACACTGATTACATTGTTCCACCGAGGTGATCTCTTAGTGCACTATAAATCACCAAAAATGAGGACGTTGCGATGAGAAAAGGAACTCCCAGATTGCCACTTCTAAAGGGTAATGCTAGTGTTTTCGGTCTCTGTCTCCGCTGATGTCTGCACGCAGCCTAGGAAGCAGGAGAAACCCATTGCATAGTGTGAATTAAACTCCTTTTTCGGTACAGTAGTATAAAAAGAACTGCAATAACAGTCAGAGGAAATAATAGTCCTACTGGGGTGTTTGTTCACGTGCATGTCCACCTGCTGTGCACAGGCCTCAGAAGCACCATGATAACGCTATCAAAAGCAAAACAGCGGTTTATCCCTTTAAGAACACCAATTGGAATCACAATATGTATCCTTAAGCTGAGGTTAAACTTC
Organism: Anarhichas minor; assembly: GCF_050575085.1. Taxonomy (NCBI): domain Eukaryota; kingdom Metazoa; phylum Chordata; class Actinopteri; order Perciformes; family Anarhichadidae; genus Anarhichas; species Anarhichas minor. The sequence continues at coordinate 2,230,715 of NW_027466447.1, forward strand.
CCTTATATGGCTGCTTTATCTTGAGGAAACCAGCAGTATTATTTATACATATGCACATACTGTCTCAACAATGAAATGCTGTCCTACATTCCTCACGTATAAGACACACACACACAGAGACCTGACGGATTACGGTTGGCATCCGTAGCCTAGATATGAAGATAGTTGGTGCTACAGCTCTTATCCAGAGGAAGTGGAGCTCAGTGGGGAGGCAGCCGGGGGCTAGAACGTAGCCGGGGCTCTGAGAGGAGAGGAAAAAGGGAGGATGTTATCACTGTCTCCATCTGTGGAGGGTGGCACAAGACAAGATGAGGGACGCACCTTTCATTAACCTTCACCTTCCTCCTCTTGTTCTCTCGCATGTGTGTTTGTGTCTATGCGGTCAGATGGCAGATAAAATGCTGGCGGAGCAGTGTGTGGAAAGTTATTAAGAGTAGGAGGGGTAATAAAGAGGTTTAAGATTTGTCTTTTCTGTACCTACATCAATTGTGTCCTGCTCATTTGTTTTATGTTTCAAGCACATAAACATTTACATTTTTTCCATATGTTCCGTCTTTAGTGATCCAATTAAAAAACAAAACAAACAAGAACAAAAATAAATTCAATCACTTCTCCTTATCAAATAGGTGTTACTGCAAGCTTTGTGATGCAGAGACCTAAAAATACTTCTCACTTGATTTATTACCTCAGTAAACATTGTAAACGTGAGTTTATGGTCTCAATTGTTAGTTTCACGTTTTCTTCAATACAGCATGATGTTCATTAAGTAAATTATGGTCCTATTTGGAGTAAAATAGATCATAAAGCAGGGAAGGCTGTAGGGTGTGGCTACCTTGGGATTGACGGGTTGCTATCACAGCATTGTCTGCAAGCGAATCTATATATCTATATATAGAATATCACAATATCTATATTCTATATTCCTACAGTTGTTTCCTGCTGTAATGTCCACCTCCCCACACGGATCAGGAGAGTTTTATCCCATCACATCTGGCTTAGTCGATGTAACTAATTCAGAAAGCGTTGACCCAAGGCAGTAATATTTTCCAGCAACAGTTGACCTTTGTCTGGCTGGAAGTGTTGCGATGAGGAGACCTGTAGCTTAACGCTGGCTGACAGCCTTGTCGTGTAGGATTTGATTGGTCCCAGGGGGGGGAGTCAGACACTGACACGAAAAAGAGAAAAAAAAAATGAGGTTGTTAACATTCATGAGAAATGATCGTGATGTCAAAGGGAGTTCATCAACTTGTCATATCTCCAGACAGCACTGATCCATTTGACTGGTCGTCTCTTCTATTCAGCCCTGTGATGTGTAGATCTATCTCATCTGCTCACTCTTACATTCTTTCTTTCTTTACACCCTCCATCCTTTCATTCCATTCCATCCTCCTTCCATATTTCCCTCTGTCCCTCCCCTCCCTCCTTCCTTTTTTTACCTTTTCCTTCCTTCCTTCACTCCCTCTCTCCATTGCCCCCTCACTTTTTTCCTTGTTTCACTTGCTCCCTCACTTTTCTTTCCCTTCCCTTTCCGTCTCTTCCTGCCTCCTTACCTCCCTCCCACCCTTCATACACTAGCACCATTCCTTCCTCCCTTCTTTCACTTGATCTCTTCCCTTTACTTTCTTCCCTTCTAGTTAATTTCCTGTTCTTCCCTCCCTCCCTCCCTCCCTCCATCTCTCTCTTTTCCATTCCTTCCGTTCCCATTCCTTTCCGTCTCTTCCTTCCTTCCCTCCCTCCCTCCCTCCCTTCCCACCCTAACACCCTTCCTTCCTTCCTTTTTTTTACTTGTTCACTCCCTTATTCTTTCTTCCCGCCCCTTCCCATTCCTTTTCTTCCTTCCTCCCTTCCCTCCCTCCCTTCACACCCTAAAACCTGTCCTTCCTTTTTTCACTTGCTCCCTCCCTATTCCTTTCCTTCATTCCTTTTTTCCTTCCATCCCTCCATTCCCCCCTTTTCCTTTCTTCACCTTTGCCTTCCCTTTTCTCCCTTCTATTGAATGCCCAATCCAAGCATCCGAGCATTATCATCTTCTTTTGTCAACTTTTTTTTAGCCAGTTTGTGGTGTGATCTGAGTCAGGTCATAGGGCCATATGATCAATAAGTTGAAAAAATAGCATAGACTTACTGTAGATATGAATAACTACAGCCACAAGAGACATTTAGCATCACGACGCAGATCTCAAGGCCTGATGTTAAATGTTAAGTGTTAGCGTATCGCTACTTATCAGCTACCTGTCCATCCAGAACCCTCTGCTCAGTAGGCGGCCCAAAGCACCCGATGTGCCAGCCGATTCTTCCCAGCCCAGAGCCCCACTGTTGTGACAGTGGGAAACATGTGACTGTAAGCTTTAATGGGCAGTCTAAATCACAGGCCTGTCACTTTGTGCCTTCATTCAGATTAATGTGCACACCGACTGGCCAGCCATTAAGCCCCACACAGGCCCTCTCAATGACACACCTCAGTGCTCTGTGGCTCTTTGCTGCGCACCTGCCGCACAGAAATGCACTCTGAAAAGCCACACCGAAGCTTGTCATGCTTTCCCTACGAAGCACGTTCACTCAAAACACACACACACACACACACACACACACACACACACACACACACACACACACACACACACACACACACACACACACACACACACACACACACACACACACACACACACACACACACACACACACACACACACACACACACACATTTTTACCAGGAAAAAAGCCAGTAAACCAACACACTGCAAACTTGGGAAGAGATATGAGGTGGAAAGAGTGAAACAATGGGAATGCCAGGGAATCAGATGTGTCTCAACTATGGAGTTCTCCAATAAAAACACAGCTATGGCCTCGCTAACCTCATCTCACAGCCTCTTTAGTTAGCGGCTGACACACTCCAAGATGGAGAATCAATTATTCGTGATGAATATTATTGATTGGTGTCCAGGAAATTTGAAGTGAATCTTTGACATGAGACAAAAAAAATATGACGTGAATCAGGTGTGTTTGTATAAGCTTTTGTGAAAGATAAAAAATAATACAATCAAAGAAATTCATTCACTGGTAGATATACACCATGGATCTAAACAACATCTAACATTGAAAACAAAGGTTATAACATCAAAACACTGTTTAACAGCTGTTGGGGAACTTTCCTGAAAAATGTCCCCACTGTTTATCCCCTACGTAATACATCGTCATTCACTTAAAAATCCCTTTTAAAAACCAAGCTTTTTGGAACTGTGACTGTTGTAGTATCATAACAGTCACAGCCATTGCCCAAAAAAATGCCTCATCCAAAAGAATCAGGTGTTAAGTATTAATTCCTCGATTTGACGATGAATTAGTGGCTATTTTTATTTTCTTGGCACAAGTTCTTTAGTGCCACCAGATGTTGCTGTCTTTAAAAATGCTCATAAGTCACACTGGTGTCTGTTCTTGTTCACTTTCTCAGAGCTCAGAGTAATTCTCAACAGCATCTGGCTAATTCTAATGAAAACAGTTTCATCATCTGTAGGAGAGGAGAGGAGAGATGGGAAGGGATACTCCGCCCCCATTTGGTGGCAGACAGAAGTGCAGCGCTCCACATTCAGGACAGAGATCACCTATAGCACCAACACTCAGCCCTTTTACACTTTTCAGATATTCCCTTTGAAGATAAATTTAGTACCATTCCCAAGCTACACTAAACACTGTCCATGTGCCAAGTGTTTGATCACCCACATCTAAATTACATGTCGGAGTATATATTACAGGCAGCACATTATTTCACCAGATTTGAATTAAAGACCATTTCATGATTGTGAATCTAAAGAACATTTTTAACAATTATCTTGATTTACAGACATGCATTTTCTTCGGGTTTTGGGGCGGTAAATAGCAATATGTAATATAATAGAGAAGAACTTGATATTTAGCATGAGCAGTGAGGGCCAGCGTTGCTCAACAGCAAAGCAAAAAATACCACAAAATACAGAATCCTTAGCAACGACATTGTGTATAGTATAAAAGAGGTTACTCATAGCGACAAACCTCAAAGAAACGTCACCCAGCTTTACCATTTCCCTAAAGAGTTTTAGTGTCTTTCATGTCATTGTTGTGGTTTTTTCAATCCCCAACCTTGCTATTGTTTTTTTTACTCTCACTGCTCCCATCAGTGTTTTCAGCTGACTAAAAAAAAAACTCTACACTACCTGAGGGACACCGGTGGGCCTTTCATTTTTGCACCCATCCACAGACACTTAGAGCTGAAATTACACAAGAAGGGGGTTGTCATACAGTACCTGAAAGAAACTATATAACCAACATTATGTAACCTATTTAACCCTTCAGACAATCCAAAGCTAAATCAAATTAAATATACTTTCAAGCTTACACAGCCTTAACTATGATCAAGTTGTTTAGACCCGTTGACTTCAGATAACACTAAAAAAAACACTGGGATAAGTGTTCTCTTTCAGAAAACTGGAAAAGTCCTTCAAATAGCTGTTTTTCTACGAAACAAATCACTGCCACTTTCACTGCTACTTCTCTTCACTGAAGGGAGACCCCTCACATTGTAACTGAACAGTGCTTGATTTTTATGGCATTGTTAAAGGAGTAATCATTGTGGCATTTGCGTCAATGATTACTCTATGAATTGGCCTCCCTTGGTTAGACCTTCTTATAATTTCCAGACCCCTGGTTGAGAGCAGCTCTGTATTATGCCAATTAGAGCGGTGAGTCATATGTCACTGGCCACCGGAGAATTCAGCCTCCTCCACTTTGTGCTATAAATTTACCTCTAGCTGTTACACTGTCAAGGTCTATTGTCATTCTGCTGCTGACTGACAGGGGAAACTGATATATTGCCTACATGCTGCTGTCAAGGCGATGTGGCGGAGTGTGTGTGTGTGTTTGTGAGAAGGTAAAAGGTCGGGGTTTAATCTGATATTATATCGCAATTGCAGTCATTCATCTCCTTTAATCACTTTCTATTCATTCAGTCATTTGCTAAATATTCTACCAGAAAACAAGGGCATTGGAGGGGTTTTCTTCACCTTTCCCTGAGTGCAGAGTGAGAAAAACAACAAACATGACAAAGGATTTGCTCTTTTTAATATGTGCTGAGCTCTTACACAGCAATGTCAGGGGCTATAAGCCCAACCTCCAAGGCCTAATTAGATTAATGGAAGAGATGGAGAGGATCTAATGACCCATCTCCCTGCATCACTGGACAGAGGAAAGATGGAGAGGCATAAAAAAAGTGCATCTCCACTCATAGCTTCCTCCTCCACTCATCCTCTCTCTTCTCTGCACCAGACAAGTCAATGGTCCTTGAGAACGCTCGGAGATACATTACACGAAGCCCACGGCTGAGTTAAGCCCCGTCTGCATCACTGTGGCATTTTGTTGGTCGTTCCCCCGCTTGACAATAGGAATGGAACGGCAGAATATGGGGCTGAGTGAGTGGGCGATAGTGGTGTAATTTCATTCTTAATGCCAAGTGAGCGTATGAGTGTCTTACTAAGATAAGGGCTAAATGAAAACAAGATAATGAAAATGACAATGGAGAGAGATTTATGGGCGGAAATGGCCCTACTTCCATCTTGCTGATTATGAAACCAGCTTAATGTATTTGTGATGTAGAGTCTATATACTATGAATCACTGTTAGACTGTGCAGTTGCAGAGGGATGATATGAACTGGTAGACTGCTACAAAGAAAAAAACATATAGCATAACATTTCAGATTTTGAGAGAGCAGTTTTTGGATAGGTTTGGTGTGTATCTAGTGCTACTACGAGTACGTGCCCAAGGACAATTATGTAGGCGCACGAGCACACAGGTGGCACAACCCATTTTGTTCCATGTGAATTTAGCAGCTGAGTTTCGGAGCATTTCTTCTTTTTTTTTTACTTTTCTTCTTTATCCAAGGTTTTCACTGCTGGAAAAAGGCAGGAAAGAGAGGACTGCTGGCTGACATGGATGGAAACAATGCAACGTTTCGAAAATGTAAAAAAAAAACATGAACATGAAAATTTAATAAAAACACTAAATATTACAAAACTACCCAGGGTACCTTTTCACAAAACTGCATTTTCTAAGATATTCAGACAATGTGAAAAGTAGTAATTTTGCTGAGTTTAAGTTCACTATAATTGACCAAGCTTCACTCTCATATCTTTGCTCTAAGTGTAGAATGTTCTAGCATATAAATCATTGAAAAGTCAACAAGCAATGAGAGGAAGCATGGGGCAGTGTTGTAAGCAGTGGTGTATAAAGTACTCAAAAGCCATACTTGAGTAAAAGTAAAGATACCTTACTGGAAAACTACTCCAGTAAAAGTAAAAAGTCACCTATTAGAATACTACTTGAGTAAAAGTCTTAAAGTATCTGATATTTATTGTACTTAAGTATCAAAAGTAATTGTCTGATATTAAATGTACTTAAATATTGAAAGTAAAAGTACAAGTAAATGCTGTTAATAAAAAAGCAAAGGGTCAGAATTATGAAGTTTATTCTTTTAAGTGCTGTGGCCACCATGACCAAGGACATGGAGCTGTGTTGACAATAATTGGGTTGGCTGTGATCCATCCAGGAGCAACAATGTTCAACATAATATATTGTACATAAGTATACTTTTGCATCTACTATGAACTTATCATCATAATTCTCCGAAAAGCAATATGACACTATGAAGGAGTTGTAACAGTGCGTTTATAAGTATGCTCATTCCGACTAGAGGATGTAGAGGGCAAATGCATAATATTGTGTTCAGCAAAAAATATCCACTTGATGCATCAGGTCAGTGTTTTGAGAGAGGACACCTGCCTTGTAAACTCCTATGGGCCTGATTTGAACACAACAGGCAAAGGTTTTGCTCAAACTGAATCTGCAATTGGGCGACTGCTACCATCATAACTCGATCTGATCATCCACAAAATGACTCAAATATCAAAACATGATCAATACTAAAGCAGCACCGAAAGTAACAACCCAGTCATTACTTGAAACTGAAAAATGTCCTGTTCATCTTCAAAAGAAATTAGTTTTCAAAATTGCGAGAATTCAGCCTCGCTCTTCTTGGGCTGAAGACTAGTCCTGCGATGCTAAATAGTCTTTCACAGGCCGCTGAGGCAGGTAGAGGTGTGTTCAGCTTCACAGACAGCTTGCGCACAGCTGGGAAGGATTTCCCTAATGCTGCGCTCTCGCGGCTCCTGTCAATCCTATGGTGTGGTGGCTAGCTATAGCTAACGTTAGCCAACTATAGCTGCACAACTGTCAACACCTCCTCAGCTCACTAACTCGCTAGCGATCCCCGGGTGTTGGTCTTCGTCACCACCGTCGTTTGTTTCGGGAGTAGCAGGTGCTTCCATTTCTGCTTCCATGATGAAATCAGTCATCGTAGAGTGGAATTCTACTCATGTAGTCGCTCGCTAGCTATAGCATATAGCATCCTGGGCATCACTGGGAATCAAAACACCGCGGCTTTGACAGCACTTGTTTGCAATTGCGCATTAACGTGATTAACCAATGATTTAACTTGCAAGCTAGGACCACTGATTCGCCAAACCTGCTTGCTTGCAGTCTCTGTTCCACCACAGTCCCCGACGCTGGTCTCATGATTCATTTTGTTTCTAAAGATAGATTTGATTTTGTAGCGAGTAACGAAGGTTTCAGGGGAAATGTATCGGAGTAAAAGTATCAGTTTTCTTTGCAAAATGTAGTGAAGTAAAAGTAAAAGTCATCAGAAATATAAGTAGTAAAGTAAAGTACAGATATCCAAAAAAACGACTTAAGTATAGTAACGAAGTATTTCTACTTCGTTACTATACACCACTGGTTGTAAGTCAGTAAACTGTTGTGTCATTTCAAAATGCTGTATGTTTGAGCCGCAAAGGATATTAACTGCAAATATAATTTCAATTTGTCACATCAATCTGCACTGTATAATTTAAAACTGTCATTATTCATGAGGACATCGTCGGGCGGTGGAAAGAGCACTTTGAGGAACTCCTAAACCCGACCAACATGTCCTCTGCAGAGGAGGCAGCGCCTGAGGACCTAGGGGGAGGCTCACCCATATCCCTGGCAGAGGTCGCTGAGGTAGTTAAAAAGCTCCTTGGTGGCAAGGCGCCGGGGGTGGATGAGATCCGCCCTGAGATGCTGAAGGCGCTGGACATAGTTGGGCTGTCCTGGCTGACACGCCTCTTCAATGTCGCATGGGGGTCGGGATCAGTGCCCATGGAATGGCAGACCGGGGTGGTGGTTCCCATCTTCAAAAAGGGGGACCGGAGAGTGTGCTCGAATTACCGGGGTATCACACTACTCAGCCTCCCGGGGAAGGCTTATGCCAGGGTGCTGGAAAGGAGGCTCCGACCGCTTGTCGAACCTCAGATTCAAGAGGAGCAGTGCGGATTCCGTCCCGGCCGTGGAACAGTGGACCAGCTCTTTACCCTCGCAAGACTACTGGAGGGGCTCTGGGAGTTTGCCCAACCAGTCTACATGTGCTTTGTGGACTTGGAGAAGGCTTTCGACCGGGTCCCTCGGGGGATCTTGTGGGGGGTGCTGTGGGAGTATGGGGTGCCGGACCCGTTACAACGGGCGATCCGGTCTCTGTACGACTGCAGTAGGAGCTGTGTCCGCATTCTCGGCAATAAATCAGACACGTTCCCGGTGGGTGTTGGCCTCCGCCAGGGCTGCCCTTTGTCACCGGTCCTGTTTGTGATTTTCATGGACAGGATATCTAGGCGCAGCCTGGGGGCGGAGAACGTCAGTTTCGGGGGTCTCGGGATCGCCTCTCTGCTATTTGCAGATGATGTGGTCCTGTTAGCCTCCTCGGATCGTGACCTCCAGCATTCACTGGGACGGTTTGCAGCCGAGTGTGAAGCGGCGGGGATGAGAGTTAGCACCTCCAAATCTGAGGCCATGGTGCTCTGCCGGAAACCGGTGGATTGCTCCCTCCAGGTGGGGACGGAGTGCCTACCTCAAGCGAAGGAGTTCAAGTATCTCGGGGTCTTGTTCACGAGTGAGGGTAAGATGGAGCGGGAGATCGACAGACGGATCGGTGCAGCTGCAGCAGTAAAGCAGGCGCTGCACCGGACCGTCTTGGTGAAGAGGGAGCTGAGCCGGAAGGCAAAGCTCTCAATTTACCACTCGGTCTACGTTCCTACCCTCACCTATGGTCACGAACTCTGGGTCGTGACCGAAAGGACAAGGTCGCGGCTACAAGCGGCCGAAATGAGTTTCCTCCGTAGGGTGGCCGGGCTCAGCCTTAGAGATAGGGTAAGGAGCTCGGTCATCAGGAGGGAGCTTGGAGTCGAGCCGCTACTCCTTCGCGTCGAAAGGAGTCAGCTGAGGTGGTTCGGGCATCTAATTAGGATGCCTCCTGGACGCCTCCCACTGGAGGTTTTCCAGGCACGTCCAACTGGGAAGAGACCCCGGGGAAGACCCAGAACACGCTGGAGAGATTACATCTCCCAGCTGGCCTGGGAACGCCTCGGGATCCCCCAGAATGAGCTGGAACATGTTGCCGGTGAGAGGGAGGTCTGGGTCGGCCTGCTTGCCCTGCTGCCACCGCGACCCGACCCAGGATAAGCGGTGGAAAATGGATGGATGGATGGATTATTCATGAAGAAATCAAACAGTGGAGCAGGACTCTTAGACATTGCCGTTTCTCTTGCTGTCATATTTTCAATACTCTACTCTAGCCTACACCGCATTAATGCCTTTCATCAGCTATGGGTTTAGTTTCTCTAATTATTCTCTCATAATTCTCAGATCAGTAGCACTTTACTGGCAAAAGACAGTAAGGCTGGTCATTCAGCATGTAGATGCTGGTATCAACAACATCCCAACTGTATTGAAGTAAATGAAAAACCTTACTAAATCTGCTCCAAATGTGTTGTGGTGGCATTGTTTCATTAATAAGACAGTAAGGTCTAACGCTTGCATTTGGAGCACCTTTGCTTAATGGAAATGTTTTATCACACTCAGCAGTGCAAGTTGCCACTTTAAGTCAACCCACCTCAGCTTTAAACATGTTCTACCTTAAAGGGAAAGTTTGGGTGCTTCGGGGTTGAATGAGGTACTTATCCATAATACTGCAGGTAATAATCCTTGTATTATCTACAATACATCGCCACCAGTTTTTAGAAGCAGGTAAGATTACTGGGCACTCGAGCAAACCAATGTACTGCTGCGGACGGGGGCAGCAGTAAAATGTGTTTTAGCCACATAAAAAGGGCCACCCAAAAAATCGATATCAGCTTATAAGTGTATGGTATATTTGGAATATTTTCACCGCCAGACGTTGCCATCAGACAGCCCTTCTCGACGGGGAGCTGAAAAAGTTATATCCACCTTCAAAGCCACAAGACTCCATTGTCAAAAACAGTATTTTTACCTCCCAGAAAAAAGGAGTTGCTGGTCTATCGCTGCCTCAATCGTTTGTTTGTTTGTGTTATTGTGTGACTTTGGTGAATCTGAACTAACTCATAAAACACCGAAGTCACACAATAACACAAACCAACCAATAGAGGCAGCAGTAGACCAGCAACTTCCATGTTCTGCAAGGTAAAGTTACTGTTTTTGTTTGCATTGTTGTGCTCCTGTGTCCTTACTCCAGTTTGTTTGTCCAAACTGGGTGCATGCTGATTTCCATCTACTGTAGGTAATACACTGACTGTACAACGCCACTTCCAAACATCCAAACTACCCCTTTATTGCCTTTATGATGCATTCAGATGCTGGTTCATTTACTTGAGCAATGAAGAGGATAATACATTATCTTCCTCAAGGCACGGGGATAACCTTGTCAATAAAACTTGTAAAGTGTCTTGTGCTTGGATAGATTTCTTACTGCCTATAGCCAATTGAAGCTTACAGTAATGTTGCTTACAGAATGGGCTGCAGTGCATTCACCAAGACGTGGGTTGAAGCAGCTCACGACAGTAATTTACTATAAGTGCAACGGTTCTTGCAGTCTGTATGTACTCCACACACATGCATTCTGTATATGCTGCCCTAAGCCCTGCTTTAGTGGTCACCTGTAAGCCTATTGGGATCTTATATGAGGTGACGTTGGGAGCTTTTCTCTGTGCAAGAGTATTAGTGGTGCTAAAAACAATAATACCATCGGAGAGAAAAGAGAGGAGGGGGATATTTCAGCTCCTCAGGAATCAGTACTCTTCATACTCACTTGCAGATGGCAAAAGCAGATGCACCTTTAGGATTCTAGACATGTTTAGCAAGTTGAAGGGTCTCTTCAGAGGCCCGCAGGTGCCAGCCGCTTCGAGGACCCCTGACCCAGCTCCGGCTCCAGCTCCGGCTCCAGCTCCAGCTAAGGTAAGACTTGTCTGGTGGTAGAAAATAGTGTGCTGTATATTCAGTGAGTAAATACAAATGTTCTTTATAACACATTTTCATTCATATCTAGTTTCTCAAAGGGCAATCGATTCTTGTTTGATGCCCTGACAAGTGTTCAATAGCTTTTATACTGTTCAGTATGAGTCAGTGACAGCAGTGGAAGCCAAGACTGAAATCTGAAAAATGAAGTATTGTATCCAGCCTGTAATGCAGCAATTTGAATTTGTTTCCACTAAGATCACGGCAGTGGCTTCTTATCTGCTCCCCCATCCATTCAATTGCTCAGTACTCTTGCCAACAAAGAATCTAATAAAATTGTTTCATTACACGGACACCATTGATATCGCTCATTAGCCAACGGGCACTTTTAAATTGATTTCATCTCAAACACATCTTGTTTTTAAGAGAGCCGATCGGACAAGGGAGTAATTTGTCAAACGCTAAATTCACTTTTCTTTAAAAAGGCTTTCTTAATTAAAATGTCTCTCTAATGACCGTGGTTTAACTAATGAAGGCGAGCATCCGACAATGTGAAAAATGTTGATTTATCTTCTAGGAGGACAAGTCAGCCGATAAGGAGAATGAAGCCAAGAATGTGGACAAACCGCAGGGTAAGTCATCATTCATTTGAGAGGCTGAAATAGCACATTTAGAAACAGGATTATTTTATGTCTGTTTCTGTTTTACTTAGTGTCAGATGGGCTTTCCATCTGTCCATCTCATGGTGAAAACTGTATGGGTGGACTGGATCATACAGAGAGTTTAGGAATATGTCGTCCCTTTCTGCTAAAATGACCCCAGCTAACCAAAGTCTACAGCTGTTCTCAAATCATTATTTTATCCTTATGGCTGTAATTTTTTTAAACAAAAGTTGGAGACTATCGTTGAGCTCCAAGTGGCTGCAATCAGCTTTGTGTGCACTTGTAAGGCCGAGCTATTGATCAAGAAGACAATCAGATCTTTTAAGACAACAGAAAGGCACACTCATTGACTGTTGACAGATTATCAATATGAAACGTTCAAGTTGTTCAACTTTTCTTGAGCTTATTGTCAGTCCAAACCTCATTGTCCCTGCTTTCTGAGGTCTATAACATAAAGTGAAATCCTGTGACTTGTTAATTGTGTTGCTTTAAGCTCAGTGGGTGTTTCATAAATCTATGGCCGGTCACCCAGTACAGCGGCTTAGCGGTAGAACTTAACCCCTAAACAACCCTAACCCTCAATTATATCACATAAACCACAAACATATTTGGCCTTTTAGACATTATACATTATCTCATTCATAACTTCTGTTTAGTGTTTCCACACTTTGTGTCTTTTTCCAAGCATGCCTGTATTTAACTAGTGCAGCACGGATGCTGATGTTTTGCCTGATTGGTTCATATTGAAATCCGTCATTCTTGAAATGTGATTTGTATTACAATTCCTTCAACAATTATACTTTCTTGAGATTCTTTATAGCCATGTGAAATATATAGCGTCATTCTAACTCTTACGTAACTGCCAGAGGCTTCAGCTGTCCTCATTTAACAACGATGATGTTATTTGTGTAGCTCTTTTCAAAAAAACAAAGTTACAGGGTGTAGTGGCCATTTGTCGCATAAATCCAAATTAAACAAACAATAATCAAACGCCACTGATGCACCGTGGTCGGTATTTTACGCAGGCAGAAGAGAGTGGATTGTCCATGCAGGATTCCGATTTTTGTATTTATTTAGTAAAGCAAACAAAACAAGCAAACAAACAAAAAGAACAAAGAAAACTCCTGTCGTGCCTTCTCTCCTGTGCTGGTAAAAACTATAAGCCCACCCCGGTGCATGCTGGTCCTATCTGTCTACTCATATATATAGCCACAGGTGCCTACAGTAATTACCCAAACAACAAAGAATTATATAACTAAACAAATTACTATTAAAGAGAAAAACAATCTTAATATATCAAACATCTAGAATAATTAAACAATACTACTTATAAATGAAATAACAAAATACTAATAAATCTAATAAATAGCTCCAACACAGGGAAACAAAGTAAAACAAAGCAAATAAGTTAATGAAATTCAACTTGTAAAATATAAAATGATAAAATGCAAGGCTGTAAAAACGAGCATTACAAAAATCAAGTCTGGAGGAGATGAAATGTAACTATGATTGTTCCCCTTTCCCAGAACCAACTCCGGCTCCAGCACCGGCCCCTACAACAGCTCCAGCTAACCCTGATCAAGCTGGACCTGAGGGGTAAGACCTGCACCATTGGCAGTTTCATTTTTTTCTCTACCTGATTGGATATTTTGATTGCAGGGGAGATGCACTGTCAGTATAACGAAAGCATGTGCAATTAAAGAGAGTAGATGTAGTATATTTATCGCTAGAGCCTCCAAACTCCACTTTAGCTTACCAAAACACATGCCTGCCAAGTGCACACTGACACCACAAACCAGTATCAAATGAATCACCCAATGGACACTAATTAATCTGATTCCCTGGCAAGATCGCAGAGAGAGAGCGAGAGAGACAAAGCCTTCATGTGTGAGATCTTTATCCCCGATGCAACATGCATATTAGGAGGGGGATGACCTGAAAGTGGATTAAAAGCTTTTCAGCTTTTTAGGTTTAAGAAGCTCTTCAGGTCTGCTTCTGGCCAAGCAATAAAAACCATGAAGGCGACACATTCGGCTGATCCTCACAATTGTAAACACATTTTACTTTTCCAAATGTTGAGACATGTTGAAATGTTTCATCAGTGGATAATAAAGCAGTGGCGGCAAGAGTGAGGAGGAGCTCTATGTGGAGCACAGTTAGAGGTGTTTGGATTTGGAAATCTTACTTGGGGGTAATACCAGAGTCAGACCTTTTTATTTTGGAAACTACATTTCAATCAGCAAAATCTGCGTGATCTTGGACTATAAAACAAAACATACATTTATATTGTGATGGACATAAATTAATAAATGTGAACGTCTGGATGCATTTGTCTAAACTCTAAAGTTTGAGTTAAGCACAAATGATAAGGTGTTTATGTGTGTTGTTTTTCTATCTGTAAAAAATAAGCATATTTCTTATTTACCTTACTAACTAACTTATTAGATACACCCAGCTGAAAGTTATATCTAGTATAACAGTTAATAAATCATACCTTCATGAAGGTTATAATGTCCAGTTTTTGCATGGTAATTGTGGAGGCTGGAGAGGTGTTTCTGTTGTTTAGCCTTCCTTCATTGATGTAAGTACCGCGACTCACTGCCACCAGAGATTAAACCACAGCTGCAGTTTTGGCCAAAAGAGAGAAAGCATCTCACTCACCATTGAGTTGTAACAGCCTCCAAAGTCTCTTTATTTTCAATTGTTTCCGTAACCTAACTAATGCAACTAATGTGTAGCACTCAACTGCGGAGGACAGTACATCCTACACTGTGTCAATGGAAAGGAAGAGGCGTCATCTCTCTGCCTTTCTGTTGTGCTTGTTGTAAACTGTCATAAGAATAGGTTTTTGTCTATGATTTGATGAAAGTGCTTAAGTTAAACATATTCGGGTAGTGGCGTTTCATTCGCAATGACTTGACATAAATACATCTGGGTCCCACAGTCAGCCAGATATAATGCTGAATCGTGTCCACTAGGGGGCGACATATGAGCACAGATGTCCCCTTCTCTGTACTGCCGAGGCTGAAGTTGCTGTATTTGTCAGCTGAGCCTTTCCACTTAAAATGTAATTTCACAGTATGAATGTCTTTATTTGACATTACAAATTACAATGGAATTGCTAAACCATTAGCAATTCGTAAAAAATGTGGTGTAACGCACAGGAAGTAACAAGTTCAGAGTGTAGAAAAGTAGTTCCTGTGAATAT
The DNA here is from genome assembly GCF_050575085.1 of Anarhichas minor. Lineage (NCBI taxonomy): Eukaryota > Metazoa > Chordata > Actinopteri > Perciformes > Anarhichadidae > Anarhichas > Anarhichas minor. Next base: position 2,245,912 of record NW_027466447.1, read on the forward strand.
GAAAGATTGTCACCACAGTTGCTGGTTTTACTGATTGAAGTGGTCAGTGATTAAACCAGCCACAGTAGTGTGGTTAGTCTGTCGGAATAAAAATGCACAGTTTCAAGCCCCTCTCATACTTGTAGGTTTTTAAGTGTTTTTACTTACATTTCAATTTAAACTTGTTATTTAGCCACTTGCAGGCAGCGGAAAAAGGCAGTGAGCACAACAGAGATATATTAGCTTACGTTTGTATGGCAAACTTGCTCGCATAAAGTTGGCCATTTAGACATTCAGCTGATGCAGCAACAGTTTAAATTGTTTCAGTTTTGTGTAAGTCCAATCTTACGTTTTTGGTCGCTACTCCTGAGGGAAATATCTGGTTCTTTAGCTGCTAAATGCTTCACTATGTTCATCAGCTAGTCACTCACTGTGTCTGCTGTTTGGTGCTGAGCTGGGAGTGAAGAGTGTTTTCTTTTTTTTTACTTTTATTTACTAAAACAGGTGCTATTGTCCACCAGAGTGGAAATTTAAGACAAGCATAGAGACATGTCATATTATACGTCAGTGTCTGCAGCTCAGATCTAATCAGTCATGTTTAGAATATTGATGGCGCTCTGGGATGAAGGACTTCTCAAATATTTAGTTGAAGGACTCAAGAGCTCAAACTGGCTTCCGGGGTTTGCCAACTATTTTGCTTGCAATTGACACAATCCTAGCAAGAGTATTCTTAGATCTACAGTTTAGGTGACCGTAACAGGCAGGAAGGTGAAAAAGTTAAAACATTTTCAACAATAGTTTTGTACACTAGTTCTAAAATCTGCTGACTAACACCAAGGCCACTAAGTTTCCAGAGACGATAATGTCGCTGTGAGCATCTCTTTAAAATATACTCGAGAACTGTACTGAGGTATTTAAAGATTTCCACAGTTTCATCAGGTTGGACATCAAGTGAAACTGACTCTGTTTTCAGACCTTGTTTTGTGCAGTTAATTCATTGTTTTGTCTTTCTACATTGATTTCTAGCTGGCTAATGCGACACCATGTTTAAAGGGCCCTTGTGTGGGCCAGATAGGCAGCTTCACCTAATGTCTTTTCTGTGCTAAGGCCATTTTATCAGCATACGTAACCAATCTAAAATGTTTCTTGTTGATCATAAATTCTCTAGAACATCGCCTCAGACTGGTCTACAAATATTGTGCTATCGCCCTCATTACACGAGAAACAGGCCAATCTACCCTCTTCCATTATCATCAGATTAAAAAACAAGATTGTGTGGCTCATTTTTCTAATGTTATTTTCTATCTTCAGACAAGAGTCGGCCCCTCCCCCGCCTGCTCCCATTGTCATCAACAAGTATTCAGACGAGCAGCTCAGATCCATAGCCAAACGCATGAGAGAGAGACTGGATCTCTACAAGGAGAAAGTGACTGATCCGAATGCTTCATCCCCAGAGATCAGCCCTCCTGTCAGTGAGTACAAACACCTTTAGATTTGTGTCTTATGATTGTCATTGGGGCTTTATAGGCTGCAAATTATGAATATTTAAATTGCATTGTGTGTTCAAGCACACTCAGTCTTAATGTTGTCCTTTTAGCACCTTTGCTGCGCAAAGACAACTACACAAAAGTCATAGAGGAGAGGAAGAAGCAAGCAGAGGAGGAGCGCATAAAGAAGGAAGAAGCTGACCAGAAGAAGAAAGAGGAGCAGGAGAAGAAAAAGAAGGAGGCCGAGCAGAAGAAGAAAGAGGAGGAGGAGAAAAAGAAAGCAGAGGCCAAGAAGGAGGAAAAGGATTTGAAGACCAAGTTAAAAGATGCTGCCTGGTTTTCGGTGGACATTGTGCTGAAGCCATTTGAGGACCTGATGGACCGAGTGCTGGGGAATACCATTGACCCTTTCACAGACCGTCGCTACATCGCCTGGCTGAGCGTTGTAACTCTGGCCTTTAACTACAACACCTGGTTCCTTACAGCCCGTCTGTGTTTCCCGTACCACAATGAGAGCGCCATCCCTTACTGGTTCGTTCTGGATATGCTGGCCGACCTCATCTACTTCACGGACTCCAACATCTTCCAGGCCCGCAAACAGTTTGTCAAAGGAGGAGACATCATAGTAAGTCTGATGTAATCCCGGCCGATGGAGGCTGATACTGATTTAAAATATGACAAAATGACAATGTTTTTCTCCACCTTTCAGAAAGACAGAGCGGTGACAAAGAAGAACTACAGAGATTCTGAGAGATTCATGGTACTGTGATTTGAATTCTTTGAACTTAGGGTGAACTCGTCTCAGTGACCTCACACATCTGTCTCTCCTCAACAGCTGGACCTGATCTCCCTCATGCCATTCGACTTGCTATATGTCCAGTTCGGATTCAGCTCCATTTTCAGATTCAATCGCCTGCTAAAGGTGAATTTAATCATGTGTTACGAAGGCCAGTCAATTGATTAAAGATTCTGTGTCCTTCCTGTGGTGGCCTTGGCTGACATTTTCTTGCTTACTCTCAAGGCGGATACATTTTTTGAGTTCAGTGATCGTCTAGAGAGCATCATGGCCAAGGCTTACATCTGGAGGTTAGTCACATGAAAGAAATTAAGCAAGTATGATAATGCCATTTTTGTTGTTATCATATATACATCATTTAAAAAAATAACTGAAAAGATCAGGGTGGCCAGTGTGTGTTTGATGGGAACATTTTACAACATTAAGACGTGAAAAAATAATGAATACAGAGCAATAGACAGACAAGTCTTTACTTTTCTATCAGAGTGATTCGGACCATTGGATATCTTCTCTTCATGCTCCACCTCAACGCCTGCTTCTACTATGTGGCTTCAGACTACCAGGGCATCGGGAAAACTAAATGGGTCTACTCTGGTCTGGGCAGTGCGTAAGTACAGAAACTTTATATTCCTGCTTGCGTTTGAGTGTATGGCATTCTTGTTTGGTTTTTCTCTGAATTGCAAACTTCTAAAAAGTGTATCTAAGTATCTGTAATGTGCTCTTTCTGACTATTATTTACCATGATAATACTACCACTGCTAATAGTTTACCACATTTTGTCAAATTAAAAATGAAAACTGATGCTTTTAGACTTCGGTAATGTGATCAGTGTAAAAGACACTTGGTCCCAGTTTAAAAGGAAACACTTTTACCAGCATCGATGACCATCAGCGCATTTGTTACTTTTTTGGGAGTCATTTAAGTTAACGATTTATTAATTAATGATGAGTTTAAAGTAATTCCTCTGCTTTTTTTAAGACACACAATTGATAGTGCTGCCATGCATGACAAAATGTGATGACATGGGCATCAACACATAGCTTTTAGAGTCAGTGCAATGCTTGCTGCACTGAAACAGAGTTCCAGTTGTCTCCATCCCTGAGATATCCAAAGACAGTCACAAATTTAAAAAATGTCTCGTATGTTCCATCTCTGCTGCTGCTGCTGCAGTTACCTCAGCTGCTTCTTCTATGCGGAGAAGTCCCTACTGCTGATCGCTGAGTTGCCATTTCCAGACACCATGTTCGGACAGATCTTTCAGATGACAAACTACCTTTTTGGGGCTTTCTTTATGTCCATCATTCTTGGCCAGGTAGTTAATTTGTAATATTTTTTAAATCTTTTATTGCTCTTTTTTCCATTAGTATTATTTATCTTTTTTTTTTAATTAACCTGTATTTGGATTATTTTGCTTTCGATTTGCAAAGTTTTTTTGTGTGAAAATTCGGCAGCAAGACGTCAAGGGAATCAAACTAGAAAAAGGGGAGAATTAACAATGATTCCTCCCAAACACATGCACACACATACACACATTCTATCTGTCTGTCCAAAAAACAGCCCAATGACGCATAGACTTGTTTGTAACAGCCCCTCTAATGCCCCCACCCTCTCCACAGGTACCTGCGTTGTTACTACTATGCTGTCCGCAGTCTGATCAACATCGGGGGTCTTAACGAACCCCATACCGTCTTTGAGATTACCTTTCAGATGATTAACTTTTTCGTGGGCGTCTTTGTGTTCTCCAGTTTGATTGGACAGGTAACATAGAGAGTCCCAAAATGCTCAGTTCCTCTGGAAACCTGATAGAAATTAGCACCTCTATATTAGCATGTCTTTTCCCACTTGTCTTGTTAATGTAGTGACAGATAAATGAAACCCTTTGAGTTAGAAATCACAATCATCAGGCATACTAGTTTCACTAACACCCCATCATCTGTATCACTGGTTCCCTGTGTGTCAAAAAGGTGGGGTGGGGTGTAATTGACCGTAGTAGTTATTTTCCTTAGTTGATGTATTTGTTCTTACCGTCGTCTGGCCTCAGATGAGAGACGTCATCGGTGCAGCCACAGCAGGACAGACCTACTTCAGATCCTCCATGGACGGCACCGTGGACTACATGGTGAACAACCACATCCCCTCTTTGGTGCAGAACCGAGTCCGCAACTGGTACACCTACACCTGGGACGCACAGGGCATGCTGGGTCAGTAACACTGGTTCAGCTCAGTTTTTACAGAATGTTAGAAAGCCTTGTAAGAAACCAGTTAGTCCTTCACATATATTACCTTAAAAAAGTTGTACTACTTCCCTATGTAGCTCCAGACTCATGTGACCCCAAAATAAATTCCCCGTTTCATCTCGATGCTTTTAGATGAGTCTGAGTTGCTGGATAAGATGCCTCTGGTGATGAGAACCGCCATCGCTGTGGACATCAACCTGTCCACCTTTCAGAAGATAGATCTTTTCAAGGTGCCTTTTCAAGACACCACAAACACAACAAATTAGGCATACTGCAGCCTGGGAATTAAGTCAATTAAATATAGCTTTTCTTCTACAGGGCTGTGACCAGCAGATGTTGGTGGACATGTTACTGAGGCTCAAGTCTATTGTCTATTTACCTGGAGACTTCGTCGTAAAAAAAGCGAGTTCAAATTCTTATATCGTCACCTGGAATTCTATATTTGAATCTTTATCATCCTTCAAAACCCCATGAGTACAACCTTTGTGTAAATATATACTGTCTATTCTTCTGTACAGTATTTGTCATGTTTCTGCATGTGTAAATAACTTTGCTCTCTCTGCAGGGCGACATCGGCAAAGAGATGTACGTAATTAAAAGCGGTGCGGTGCAGGTGGTGGGAGGACCTGACAACAGTATTGTGTTTGTCACACTGAAGGCTGGATGTGTGTTTGGAGAAATCAGGTAGGAGAAACAAATACAAAGTCTGAAGAAAGAAACCTTAGAGCGTTGTTAATTCTAGTTTTCACACTGTGATAAACATCATCACGTTTAATGTGGAACTATGTAATGCCCCTGATTAGAAGATGATACATTCAAATTCACATTGTCATAACATCTTTTTGTTTCTCAGTTTGTTACAATCATCCAAAGACGGAGGGAACAGGCGGACAGCTAATGTCAAAGCCTTCGGCTTCGCTAACCTTTTTGTCCTGGAGAAGAAAGACCTGTTTGATATCCTGGTGCACTACCCGGAGTCTCAGAAAGTGTTGGCCAGGAAGGGAAAGTGAGTCAGAGGCCTGAAAGCAAACACACTGTATCACACCCTCACTGGGGTGAGCACCTGCACACTGCCACAAGTCAAGAAGGTGGTGAATCAACAAACAAATCAACAAACTTATTTATTGTCTTTATTATTTATAATTGTAATTATAATTTTGAATAATAAAAAAATGACTTAAAGATCATTAAAATTGCTGATCTTACATGCAGCACTTATTTACAGTTGTTACCTACATGCGACTACGTTTCTCTCTCATATATCAGAACACTTGTTTCTGTTTTTAAGCGGCAAATTGACATTTTCAAATTGTTCTTTTTTCTTATAGATAATTGTTTGAGACCACAGCCAATTCTCCAATTTTACAACCAATATGTTTGAACAAGCTTTGCAATATGCATAATACCAGAGGCTGTTTGTTGAGCCAGCTTCTCTGTTTCTGCGCGTGCAGGAAACTCATGAAGGCGAAGGGTCCAGCGGCAGCTAAAGCAGGAGTGGAAAAGGAGAAAGGACTGGCGCTGTTCGGACCCAAGCCACCCACACCCAAACTGCTGCGTGCTTTCGGTGGAAACATTAACAAGAACCTTTTTGACAAAATGAAGGTAACAACACTTACATTTTTATCTATATGTGGTCATTTCAAAGCTATTGCAGTTATGCTGATTGCTAAACCCATACTTTGTGTTTTCTTTTCCCCCAGGCTGCTGCTAGTGGCCAGTGAGGATTGTAGTGAGCTTATTTTTTATGACTCCTTTTTGGGAGTGAATGCACAGTTTTGTTTTCAACCTCTTACTACTTGCTCTTTTGTACTGAGTGTGTATTTCCTATCATTTTAAGATTCATTGTTTAAAGCTGATGCTGCTGTTGTTTCCCATTTTGTTTGACATGCTTGATCGTGACACCATCAGATAACACGAGATCAGCAGAACTGCTCGACAAAACCCACACTGTAAAATCTAATTAGTTAACCTTACTTAAAAAAACCATGCAAACCGATTGCCTTGAAAAAAGCAAGTAAAGTAAGGTACTCATTTCATTCAAGTATAAGTATACTTACACTCGAGTTTCAGTAACTAAAAAAAACAAGTGAAGAGTACTTGCAACTTTACTTAAGATGTACTCTTGACTTAGTAAAGCCTACTCAGAATTACTATTTCAAATAACTAAATAATTTCAAGTGAAATATACTTTGTGTGTATTCCAAGCAACACATTTATTTAAGTCAGGCTAACTTATGTGACATTTACTGCTACTTAATATTTCTCAGTTGTATTTACTTGAACACTAAAATCATTTACTTGGTAAAACCATGCAAACCGATTGCCTTGAAACAACCAAGTTCATGTTACTCGTCTAACTTAAGTATGTCAAACATCCTTTAAACAATAATGAAAAACAGGTTCCATTGTCTTCAAACAATCACATTTACACATAATAAATCAAGGTAGTGACACAGTTCAAAGTTCTAGTATATGATTTTTTTATTTTAACATTAGGATTTGGTTCAGATAAAAACATTTAGTAAAATGTACAATTTGATCATCAAATAGACATGTACTGGAGGTTCTATATTTCACAGAGGAACAACTTTTTCACAATAGCAATTTAAAACACCAAATGCTCAGCTATGTTACACTGCTTTGCCAACTCACTGCTATAGGAGTATTGTGAACAATTGAGTCTGCTGGACTGTCTTTTTTTCCCCATCAGCCTACATATGCCAGCATCAAAATCAGTGATGGTACAGTTATCTGCCATCAATACTTGCCAGCTGTATTATAAATTGGGCTTTATAAAAATAAATGCAATTATAATAATGAAAAAGAAAAATCCAACCCTGATCTTTAACCTAACATACAGTCCTGAAACAACACCGTTAATACTGTAATAGCTATAAAACGTTTTTGATAGACCAAACTTGGTAAAGAACCAACGGGCTGACAACTACAAAGTGGCTTCATTCAGTTAGCAGAAGAGTATGAAAGAGAAAGGACTCTGGCATTGGATCACACTTTTTTAACATACACTGGCACACTGGCAGCCTCTGGACATGACTTGCTGATGAATCCATGGGCTAACTATTTGAAACGAGTGCCTTAATATAGTTAACGTAACAAAAAGCAACTGAATCTAATGCCAAACGTCAACACCTTTATACAGTAATTTACGTTCTAACTATTTTTAAGAGTTTGCAGTTTTGGTGGGAGTTTGTCTTGTGCCAAGCGTCACTCTTTGAATGAAGTTGAAAGTGTTTTTCATGGCTTTAGGGTATTCAGTCCAAGCGTAAAGAAAATGACAACACAAACAAGAGGCAAAGTGCTTGAGGTAGATTCAGGAGATTATCCATTACAATACCTTCCTCAACAATGGTGGAAGTAGACACTGGGTCAAGGTGGAGTTGATTTGGAGAGAGGGACATCTTCACTGATGTTCGTCAGCACCCCAACAGATACTTGTGCCCAGGCATCATCCCTGTCAGAATCCTGTGTAAGACCAAACAGAAACAACATTACAACAAGGAAATATAAATTGTCACTGTGTCATATGTCCCGTCTACGCTGCCTTCCAGCCTTGCCCATAACGTTTTCCTTTCACACACCTGCATTTAGTAGTTGTATCCACATTAGTAGGCCTAAAACAGTTTTGACCAGTTTACAGATGTCCAGCAAAGAAGATGAAAGAAATTAAGTATTGAAGTCTTCCTCGCACTAAATATTCTTTGCCATCCTCGTTAGATTGTATTAGCTAATGTATTCGAGGGAGAGATATGATCTACCTCTTGTGCATTATACACAACCGGAGATGGCAAGCAGGCTTAGCACCGTTGAGCTGAGCAGTGCAACCCGGTGGCATGGACTGCGAACGGAGTTAGTTCAATATATGGCTGCTTCACCTTATGGGTGATGCTACCAGCCTAGCTCATGTGAAGCCAGGAAAATACACCTTTATCCATATGCATTAAAAAAAAAATTGTAACAAATTTTTGGGGGGCATTTCTGCATTATTCGACAGTAACAGTAGAGAGACAGAAAAGGCAGGGATGAGAGAGGCGATGACATGCAGCGAAGGCCTCCATCCAAATCAACTTCCGGCCGCTGTGGTTGGGACTCAGCCTTGCTGTGATACGTCTTGAGGCATTATGTTTATCTCAGGATCACCTTGAGGGAATTTCTTCAAATTTGGAACAAAGGTCCACTTGGACTCAAGGTTGAAATTTGGTGGTGAAAGATCACAGGTCACCGTGACCTCACAAAACACGTTTCTGGCCATAACTCAATAATTCATATGCTAATTATGACTATTTCACACAAATGTCTAGGATAAGATGTAACTATGAGAACTTACAAAGCAGGTGTGGTAGAAGTGACTGGGGTCATCACCAAGTAGAACAGGGAGGCCTCTGAGTACGAGGGTGCACATTGCTGTCACATCTGGTTTCTAGAAGTGGATAATTAACAAAAAAAGTTCAAGATTATGTAACATTCAAATCTGACCATACAAATATGTTTGTCAATGTGACAATGAAACAAGTGTCACCAGAATGTTTGTTTGACAGTACGGACTCACCCGTGAATCAATTTGCTGCACAAACTCAGCAGATGTCTCTCCAACACTTCCGTTCTTGGACTTGAAGATTGTGACAAAGTGCGGTGTTGTGTAGTGGTCCACAGCATCAAAAAAGTAATTCTGCAGGTTTGTGGTGGCTCCAGTTAAACCCTGCAAACACCTAGAACACACAGAAAAAAAACATAGAGTGACTAAATCGGATTGGACCAATGTGGACATTTTTGAAAACCATTCTGCAAACAAAAACACCATCACAACTGTTGACATCACTGCAATTGCCAAATTTAAATCAATAGCATACTGCTATTTAGTCACCAGGCTGAGTGACAGGACAAAGTATTGATTGAAAATTGATTTAACTTTTTCTACAGCGAGCTAGTCTATTAATTCTAATAAAATTGTAGCATTAACGCTTTGTCAAAAACTGCTCTACCGCTGATTATAACTCCTTAAGCCTAAATATCCTCCAAATTATAGGCTACTGGCATCTCACCTTTAGTGAACCGGCATCCAGCGTTGACGAAGCAGCTCTTTAAGAGCCCTCAGGCAGTTACCGTGAGCACTTCTTCTGAAAAGGACAAAGAATATTTAAGTTAAAAGGAAGTTGTACTTATATGTTGTTATTTAGAGACAAATCCCTTGATAAATGCATGCTTTACCGGCATCACAGGAATAAACATTTGATTTTGTTAAACTAATCTTTTTGACACAGGTCAAAGAAGCTAGCTAAGACCACCAATATCCCTGACAGACAAAAGAAATGACTGGGTCATAACGTATACAAGCCTCCTCGATATAATTGTGGGATTTTTTTGTTTTAAGTTACCATAAAATGGAGATTGAGATGATTTCTCCTTCATTATCAGTCACAGACAGCTTAATGTAGCTGACAGCTCGAGAGGGGGAAGGAAAGGTCGTTAATTTGCGCATTCAGTGAGGCTAAAGATCGGTGTGCGCGCGCAGCTGCAGCTTTTAAGCACTTTCACTGGAATCTATTAACGTTGAATGAAGCCGGTGGCTACTCGCGTCCATGTGAAAAACTATGGGTGTGTTGGAAAGACTCTGTTACAACGGCACTAGTCATTAAATACACAGACGTAGCATAGTCTAACCTAACTGTTGCGTTCACTCCCGTGATATTATCGTTTCCTTCAACCACGCTTTGCATGATATATAAAAACATGTCCGCTAACGTCATACACCCATCACGTGACGTAAAATAATATAACTCCACCGCTAACGAAACAAACAGTACTGTTAAATAGTCTTCTAGTTGTCTACCTAACGCGGCTGCAAACTGCACGTTTCAACAACACCGTGTTTAACGTCGCTCTCAAAGCACGGTTCATGCTGCATTCACTTGTAACTCGGAATTTCCAAGTTGTAATGTCGTGCGACCTGCGACCAAAATACGTTGGCTGTGTCAACTCGAAGAAAACCGAACAATTAAAATGTACATCGGACTTTCCACTTTCGTTATGGAAAAATTAAAATATGTTTTCATGCGAACCTGGAGCAGTGGTGGGAACAGCTAACGTTAGTCTTTAGGCTACCGCTAAAACATGCCTGAACAAGTTTAGCTAAGCTAATGTGCAGTGACTGTTAGCTAAGTCAGCTAGCGTTGGCTAGTTAACAATTAAAATATGTTTGCAGGCGAACCTGGGGCAGTGGTGGGAAAAGCTAGTCTTTAGGCTACCGCCAAGACATGCCTGAATAAGTCTAGCTAATAGACGAAATGTGCAGTGAGTGTTAGCTAAGTCAGCTAGCGTCGGCTAGTTAACGATTAGCAAGCGTTAGCTCACGCTAGCTAACATTGGCAGCAGTCAGAAACATAAACATTTTACACACAGTTACTGTTTGCTTGATGACTTACCTTAATATTCTCCAAAAGACAAAATGAATCTTCACAAAAGCCAAGTGGTTTGTCTTTCTTGCCTCAGCTACCGAGTCCGCCGATCCACCATCTTGAGCGCACACATGGACTGAATGTGGGCTTCTGCGCATGCTCAGACCTCAGCCGTTTTTTGTTACTTGAGTGTTTGAAGTTAGCTTAACTCCAAACAATAAAGTAAATAGTTTTTTTCCACCCGCAATTAACGCTGACTTAGTAAAATCTAGTAAGAAGTCATATTTTGGATGACAAAGTAAAGTTAACTAATTAAATGTAAGTCTGGACAACTATTACATTTTACAGTGCACCTAACTAAGACAACAAGCAGATTCAAACTCCAAACAAGTATTTAAACACAAACTATTTTGATGAGATCTGCTTGAATAAATAATTCCTCGACTTAACTAAAGTTTACTTTCAGTGGCGTCTTGTCCTGTTTGTTTGCATGTTATGTTTCTGTCAGTTGTTTGTTTGTACAGAGAGAGAGAGAGAGAGAGAGAGATTATCATCAGCTAATGTTGAAGTGGACTGTGTGATATGTAAAGTGTGTTTATATTCAGAGAGAGAGACGAGACAGACAGAGAGAGAGAGAGAGAGAGAGAGAATCAATCTAATCCCGTTAGCCAGACAGGGACATTGTGAGGCGGTTAATTAACTAAGTGCTCTCTGTGTTTGTGAACTTATGAACTTGGAGTGGACTGAAATAACCCCAGCAGTCTAATTTTACGCGATCTGCCTGTGAGTATCTACCATGTAGTTTATGTGTTATCCCATGATTAGATATATTCACAAATGCAATCAGTTCTGTGTGAAACACAGAGACAAACCTAACAGTTGTTTTTATTTATTTCAATAAACTTAATGGCAGAATTGGTAACCACTTTGTAATAATGAAAATGTATCCTATCCCTGACCTACTTTGGCTGATAATTATTCCCTTTTTCATTTGATCATTGATTATTAAGAAGACACGATTGTATTAATTATTAAGATGCATTTTTCCAACAAATCATAGTAATTAGACCTCAAATTAGGCCTCTTAAATGGTCCGTGGACTGGAGTCAGCACTGCAAAAGGACAGTTGTCATGCCTGGCAGTGACTGGCAGCTATGATCGCTGATCTGGTGTTGACTTCAGGAGAAAGGGGTGTGCCCAGAGGGAATTAATGCTTCTAAGAAATTGAATTGCCTCAGTCTGTTGTGTGGATTTGAGACGAGGACTACAGAGCGTCCAGGGACTCTTGCCGCATTGGAAAGCGTTTCCAGGAGGACTGGTTGGCCTGTTTGCTGTAGCCCACACCGAGCCCCACCATGTTCAGCAGGTTTAAAAAGTTGATGGGGGCTCCTGAGCCTCCCTCTGGCGAAGGTGAGGCCACGCCTCCTACCCCACCTCCACCAGCTAAGGTAAGGCCTGGCCTCTTTTTAATATCTTACTATAAAACACCTGGACCAGAAAGGTGTTTTGAAAACATTTCTTTACCTTCATGTTTGTGTAATCTGCATTTTTTCATATTTATTTTAGGTTTAGGGTAATATGTATTAGCATGTGTGCACCATTTAAACCAAACATTGCATTAATCAGGTTCAGTACTCGCTACCTGCTCGTCACACTGTTTTAAAGGTAAGCCGTGGCTGGTAAATCAGATCAACTCTGAAGCAGCTTGGCACTGATGAAGGGCAGTCACTGCAGCTTCAGCAGGGAGGGTGGGCCTGCATGGGTGGATTTACTGTTGCTGGTTTACTGCTGGGCCTTCAATATGTTTCCTCAAACTGAGGAAGGGGACGCTGCTGAGGATGAACTACAAGTGTAGTTATGTACACACCTTAATCATTAGCAAATATCAGAAGTGAAACCTACCTTTGACATTTGCATGCTTTATTCACTTACAAACACTTACAGCTGATTGTTGGGCTTTGTCCCTTTTTGTCTCAAGACGTTGTTTGTCCACTTTCATCTGCACACTGGTACCAGTATTGTTTATTTACAGGAAGAAAAGCCCCCTGAAAAGAAGGATGACGCAGAGCAGCCAAAGAATGAGGACAAAAAAGAAGAAGAGAAGACAGAGGGGGACAAAAAAGAAGAGAAGAAAGATGAAGAGCCAAAGAAGGAAGAACCACAACCAGGTGAGAGGTCTAATATTTTGAGCTGATGTGGCTGCATGCAGATCATTGACACTTTGTCTTTCTGACTACAGATAAGGAGTTTTATCTGTAGTCAGAGGAATGAGACAATGAACTCAGACATGTTAAGACCAGCGTCTGAGCAATATATAGGTGCATGCTGTTTACATAAAATATTGTAAATATAGCATCTGTTATGCAGCTTTGCAGCTGATTAATTGATATCAGGAAGAAGGCCATGTACTATTCACATCACTTTAACCGTCCTCGCCAAGTACAGTAAATGCACAGGAAGTGGCATGAAGTACACCTTGTTCATACATTTAAGAAGCTAGTGTAGTAAACTACTCTAGGTTGCTTTGATTTTCATCTCATGGATTTTTATTTTCGTCATTTGTGAATGTAAAGTGATGAGTCTCACTTCAGGGTGACATTTAAATACAGTTCCAGTGGTTTAAAATATTGTCAAAATTGTCTTTTTTTAGTCCCTTTCCTGTTTTTTTCTTCATCTCTTGTGTCTTGATTTGTTTTACTTCCTATTTTTGTGAGTTTTCCCTCCTTTTGATTGTCTACCCTGCCCTGGTCAGTTTATCCTGTCCTGCATTCGCCTCATCTCCTGCTCAGCTGTTCCCACTTCCCTTGGTAGTTGTTTATACCAGCTCAGTTCCGTTGTTCTTCACTCATTATCTTTGCTGGAGTTTTGTTTGCTGTTTACCTGTTTTCTGCCTGCTTGCTGTTACCTGCCTGCCTTCATTTGGACTCACTGCCTGTAAGCTTTTTTTCAATAGATCTTTGAACTGCACCAGTCTGTCAGTCCTCATCTGCATTTGGGTCCTTCCCTTGCTCACCTTAACTGTGACAAAATATCCTCCTAAAGACTGCATAATGTTCTTTAAATCTTTTTCTGTCCAGCTCTCTAGCACACTTTTATTATAAATCATAAGAATCATGCTAATCTGCACTTTTTTGTAATCCTGGAGCGCCTCTCTCCGGCTGAATACAGACGAATATCCAAGTCAGCCAAAACAATGTAAAAATGTAAAACCCTTTGATATGGTTGCTAGAAATTGACTAAAGAGTGCTGCTGTATTTCTCTTCCAGCTCCTGCCTCAGGACCTGCCCCAGCTGCTGCTGCTGCTGCTGCTGCTCCTGTTGCTGCTCCTGTTGCTGAAGGGTAAGAATTTATCCTATACTGTCTCTATCTAATGTAGTGCAAGTAAGGATAGGCTCAAGTCCCTTGCGACCCTGCACAGGTTAAGCGTGTATGGGATTTGGATGGACATGTCAGTACTACTGACATTTCAAGCTTTTAAAAGGGACCTTAATTCAGATTTCTTTTTCTTTCTGAAATACAAACTTTTCGATAACATTTGCTTTTTAGTCACAATCTCATCATCAAAAATGATTTGAAACATTATTGTTTCTGTTGTCTTTAATTAGCTATACCCTACTCATACTTACAGTAAATTAAGTGTCTGTGTAGCTGTATAATGACAATGTTTGAGAGCTTCTGATCTAAAGTGTGACACAAGTGCAGTGTGGTACTTCGTGTGGTACGACCTGGTGAACAAATATACCTCCAGAAATGTTAGTGCAGATGGTCCTTTATGTGTGATTGGTATTTTTTTACTTTGTAGCATTCAGTATTTACATAATTTCCAAACTTAAGACATAACTGTTACTGCTAATATCTGCTATTTAAAATCTAAACTTGTTCAATTTAATCTCCGAATACAGAACTATCTGTAACGGATAGAACAGTATACTCTGAGTAGCTGCAAGGTCTGCATTGTTTCAGCTCTCCTCACAATACGTACAGTGGACGTACTGTATGTTAGCTGCAGTACCAGCGGCCATGATCACAGTGTGACTCCTGTGACTCCAAAAGTAGGAAAGGCGATTAGGAGCTTAGTGGTATTTGTGACTGAGAACGATCACTTAGAGCATTCACATGCAAGTGAAATACTCAAAGCCAGAGAATTAATTTTGTTCTTTGCAGATGATTTAATGAATTTATGTTTTTTTTGTATTGGCAAATGAACAATTGCTGAAATAGAGATTAGAGAGGTTTTAAAGAACATATTCATAAAATACTATGTTTTCTCTTGGGTTCAAATAAGAGTGAAAACAGAAGTCCAACGTGTTTGTTATATAGATTATTATGATATAGAGCTATAGGGTTGTGTGTCTCTGCTTTTTCTTCCATCTCAGCAGATAAATAGTGACAATAATAATATGAACTATACTGCCACATTTGCAAAATTGTCCCATTTAACTGAGGATACTCTTCTTCACCATATAAAATGATTCTCCAATTCAGCCCCCTCACTTCCCTCCTCTCTGATTTAGCATCACCTTTTCTCTGGTAATCTTTTATTCACCCTTCTTTTTCCTTTGCTCCCTGTTTTCAGGGAAGAGGCCCCTCTTCCTCCTCCACCTGTTGTCTACTTCCGTGAAATAGATGATACGCTCAGAAGTATAATAAAGAAGGCAAAAGAGCGGACACAGCTCCTCAGAGAGAAAGCCATAGACCCTTATGCCACTTCGCCAGAAATCACCCCACCTGTCAGTAAGTACGGACATGTTCAAAGCAACATGCAGACAGAAAACAGGCCAACGGGCCATTTAACTCTCCGTCACTCTCTTTGTCTGCTTAGCACCTATTCTAAGGAAGGAGGACTACATCAGATTGAAGGAAGAGGAGCGAATAGCAAAAGAAGAAGCGGCCAAAAAGAAGGCAGAGGAGGCGGCCAAAAAGGCAGAGGAGAAGAAGAAAAAGGACGAGGAGAAAAGGCTGGAGGCAGAGAAGAAAGCCGAGGAGGAGAGGCTGGCGGAGGAGGCTAAGAAGAAAGCGAAGATCCTCCCAGACATCAGCTGCGCCTTCTTCGACGTCCTCTTCCGTCCAATCGAGAACCAGATTGATATCACACTGGGCCAGACCTTAGATCCTTTAGGTATGTATGGTGCACACAGGGAACAGGGCAGCTGAGATTAAATGAACATAAACACAAAAAATAAATCTGTATGTCTGTTTCTCTCCAGATCATCGGTACATTGCCTGGTTGTTCCTGGTATCATTGGCATTCAACTACAACGTTTGGTTTTGCACTGCGCGGTTGGTTTTCCCTTTCCATAATGAAACCAACAACCGCTACTGGATATTTTTCGACATTCTTAGTGATGTAGTGAATGTTATTGACATCATTGTTTGGCAGCCCCGACTACAGTTTGTCAAAGCCGGAGACGTTATTGTAAGTCACAAAACAAAATTGAGCGCCACAATGAGTGACTTGTGTGTAATCTGTATCTATGACAGTTTGCATATTGTTAAACTCGCCTGAACTGTAAAACGGTGTGTGATTTTCCCCGGCAGCAAGACGGACGTATGGCTAAGGTACATTATCGGAAATCACAACGATTTAAGGTGAGATGGTAATGATATGTCAAGTCGTGGAAACTAACGAAGTACATTTACAAGTACTGCAATTAAATACAGTAAAATTTCTCATTATATTTCTACTTTACTTCATTTTTAGGGTGATTTTGTCTCCACTTCATTTATCTGACAGCCGTAGTTACTGGCTAATATAACATTATGAAATATAAGACGATGCTAACCTCTTGCCCTTAGGTCTAGGTCTAGTTTTATATGATACCAGCAGCTTCACACTAGCTTTAAAACTGAGTCCGCTACAGCCTCTGAAAGACAGTTTGTCTGTTGGATTGTCAACAGGTAAAAGATTAAACCGTTGGTTGCCAACCTTTTTGGATTGTGACCACTTACAACAAAACAGTGTTTGTTCATGTGTCAGATGACAATGAGTTCATAGCAGTTCCATCGAAGAGACAGTTCCCACCTTAACTTCTCACATGGTTTCATTTCAACACCTGCCCATGGCTCAAAGAACTGAAATGAGTCATTATTTCTCAAAAAAAGTAAAGCATTATTACAAATGTGTGCAGCAGACCTCTGTTTTGTCTGTATTATCTTATTATCTCAGATTTGTCTTGTGACCCTTTGGAGGGGCCCCACCCCTAGATTGGGAACCACTTGACAAAACTATCCAACTGTATATGAAGTGATTAAAATTAGCTCTACCTCAACCAGCTGCGAGGGTTAAATACTATTATAGTGCATCAGTCTTAACAATCTAATAATGTCATCAATAATAATATATCAGTCATTTACTTTTACTTTAATGCTTGAAGTAGATTTAGCAGATCATTTTACTTGAGTCAAATTTTAAATGAAGGACCTTTACTGGTATCTTCACAATGTGTTACCACTTCTTTTACTTAAGTAAATGATCTTCTTACTTCCTCTACCAATGTGTGTGTCCCGCCAAAGTTAATCTTTTGTGGGAGTTATGGGGATCAAATCATAAAATTTAACGAACCTGTTGTGAAACAAATCCAAGTTTTACATTTTTTTTTATTCTTCTCTTTTTAGATTGATATCTTCAGCATCCTCCCCTTTGACCTTCTCTGCCTGCACTTTGAATTCTCCACCATATACCGAGTCAACCGCTTCATCAGGGTAGGCAGCCGACTGATCCTTTTTACTAATGATGTAAATGAAGAAAACAATGTAAATGTAAATACAAATATTTTAGTTTCAAAAGGCTTCATATATCCGGTCCTTGTTTGCTTTCTTGTGTGTTCTAGATTGAGTCCTTCTTTGATTTCAGCGATAAACTTGAGAGTATCATGGCCAAGGCCTACATCTGGAGGTAAATGCTCCTGGAACAATGACAGGAAAAAATCAATACTATTTTTTTTTTTTTTAAATCAAATTCTCAGTACACCGTTTGTAAACTTCTACTATTAGATGAACTGTACAGTTGAGTTGTTAAGTTGGCTGTAAGCAGAAAATGATGCTTGTTCAGAGTTACCATTTACTTTTCAATTGCTTGTCGTTTCGTCTTTGTACATAAATTGTTTGGATATTACCTGACACTCCTGTTCAAACTCTACAGATTATACATTGTTCTGAATTCTCAGTCATCAATTTTATTTGTTACGTTTTGCATCTTCTGCTTTTTTTTCATAGCCAGTATATATGCTGTTATTTGTTTAGTTTATAGTTTTTCCACTACTTTATCATAGTACTTGCAACTAAAATGACCATTACGCTATACACTGATCGGTTCAGTTTCTTCTAATCCTTTTCTATCGCTGTCTTTCTAACGCAGAGTGATTCGCACCACAGGTTACCTGCTCTACGCCCTCCATCTCAACAGCTGTGCGTACTACGTTGCCTCCATGCACCAGGGTATTAAGACGACCACATGGGTGTATGATGGAGAGGGCACGGCGTATGTACTTTTTTAATTTTGTCTCAATTGTGATTTATTCAATTCAATTTATTTTTGTATAGCCCAAAATCACAAATTTGCCTCAGAGGGCTTTACAATCTGTACACATACAACATCCTCTGTCCCGGAACCCTCACATCGGAACTTGAAAAACTCCCCCAAAAAACCTTTAACAGGGAGAAAAGAGGAAGAGACCTTAGGGAGAGCAACAGAGGAGGGATCCCTCTCCCAGGATAGACAGAAGTGCAATAGATGTCATGTGTACAGAAGGAACAACATATCAGAGTTACAACACATTCAATGCATATGGCAGAACCACGGCAGGAGATTTATAGACGTTGTTGCCAGAGCTCTCCGTGGTGCTGAAAACCTGACAGCCAACCCCTCTTTGTGACTCTGTCCATGGTGCTGAAAATGACTCTATAGTAAATCCCTCCCTATTTACTATGCTGGTGCAGTGCTAGTTGAAAACATGTCCGTTCAGAACAAGCCAAATTATTGTCCTGCGGTGTTGCTGCCTGCGGCTTTCTTCAAGAACCGCTCATACAATCAGCATCGCTCTCAACACTGCACTTCCAACACCTGCCACAAAATAGTTGCGTCACACACACAAGTAGCGGCTACTCACGGTGAGAAACACCAGGGAAATGCACTCTCGTTCATACGGAAAAAAAAACACCAGGGGCAGACTTTACTGAAGGCAAGGCAGGCAACCTGGGCCTGAAGGGAATTCCTTCAAATTTGGCATACACGTCAAGATGGATTCTGGGATGAACTAATTACATTAATGTGACCTCACGTCTGTCCCATTCTTGTGAAAGCGATATCTCAAGAATGCCTGGAGGGAAACATCCATTTGGAATTAAAGGATGAACTAGTTGATTTTTGTGGGTAAAGGGCAACGTGACCTCACAAAATGCGTTTTTAGCCATAACTCAAGACTTCATATGCTAATTATGAAAATGTTACACTGTCTAAATTAATTATAATGATAAAGAGACTACATTTTGGGCAAACGTGGGTGAAAAGTGCAACTTGACTGGTTGGCGGAGGCATACAACCGCAAGGTGGTAATTCTAGTTTATGACATATCATACCACTTTTTAAAGGCATACTAACATTTTTACTAACATTTTCATGACATAATATACTATGACCTTTTTATATGAAATGTGTTATGGTAAACTACACTATGATACTTTTCATGACATGGTTACTTTTTGGCACATATACTCTAAGCCTGTTTTAGCTTAATTTTATACCATGACATTTTTATGGCATACTATACTGACTTTATGATACACTGTATAATGACTTTAAAGGAAATGTTTATGGCATACTGTACTATGACTTTTTTCAACATGCTGTACTAACTTTTTTCGACATTCTATACTATGACTTTTTTGTGTATTTTGGCTTTTTTTTTAAAATTTCTTTCCACATTTTTTCCCGTTTTTAATGATGTAACATAATCTGTCTTTTTCATGACATACTATGCAATGACTTTTTCCACATAATGTACTATGTCTTGACTTTTCATTACATACTATGGCCTTTTTATGATGCATGTAATTATTTTTGGACACTGACTTTCTATTGCTTTTCATTTCATTTCATAGTATACAACTACTTTTCTTTTCGTTTTTTCAAACTAAACTATTGCTTTATCATAACTTATTTGACATACTATACTATAAATATTTTGACTTTTTATACATTTGCACACTTTACCATTACTTTTTAAATTCTTTATCAACTATGTCTTTTGCTTGTAACTTTTTGGGACATACTATTCTAGGCCTTTTTGACAAACTATACCGTTATATTTTTTTTTATTATTACACTATGAATTTATGTTTTGTACATACTATTCTATGACATTTTCTTGGCATACTGTACTGTGACTCTTTATTGCAAAGTTAAGCTAGATTCCTCTTGTACACGAGAGCCCCCTTTAAAGGGGGCTAGAGGGGGGGGGCGACAGAGTACACACGTGTACAATTCACTTTTGCGAAACGAATAAAATTATATTTTATGACATATCATATACCTGTGTAACAAAGAGATTCTGGGCGAAACAACCATGGGAGCCATTTTACACACTGCAAAACACAATTATACATGAACTAAGATCATATCTAGAAGATATCTAGAAGTTTTACCACAATACCACGTTTTTTTGGGCAAAAACCTGCATACTATGCTCTTTGTTTTGGTCTCTCATGAGAAAGCGCGCAGCGATCATGGTGGATGAATACATCCAGTAGGGCCGTGATTCGACCCGGCTTCGACTGGCGTTTTCAAAATTACTCTCTTTCAAACCGTTCAAAAGTTATATATATATATAAGCCAACCATCATCCCACAGCTCAGCAGAAAAAACAATTGGGTAAAAACATACCTTTTGCTGATTTTCGTGACAAAAAAACGGATTTATTCCATTGCAATTTGCAGCAGCTGCATACTGCTTCTTCCCCTTCGTGTCTGTAACGTAAAATGGCGGCTCTCCGAGAATGAATGAGAAAATGGCAGGGGATTCAGCCAGGTGGACCAATGAATGTAGACAGGGGGGTTCGGCCAGCATATCGAGATTTTTAGTCAGTAAACAGACCCGGATCTTCTCAAACACCCACGCATGGCTCCCGTTGGACTATCCCGCATCTAACAAGGTGTCATATGATTAAATCGGCCAATCACAGGCCTTACCAAGCTTCCAATACACACACATTATCAGGAATTTATATTTTGAGTGACAGATATGACAGCTCAAAATTGCTCAAAATTAATCCAAATGGTGCCAAACTGCTTTATTAGGATTATTGAACACTCTTAGTGATAAGACAAGTGAATATATAGTTAATATTTTGTTATATAGTATATAAAATTAGAATACAGCAGCGCAACTGCTGGTTCCAAAAAAGAGAATTTTGCTTGCCTTTGCTTGGTTTGCCTGCTTCACTCAATCGAAGTCAAATCTGTTTTAGAGACTGTAAAACCTGTTGTCCTATGACTGTGGCTATGCCATTGACATTTTTAGGCATTATTTCAAGTAATATTTTAGACACAAGTGCTTTTTTTTCAGGCGAACCTGAAACTTTTTCAATTTGAGCTGTGCCATATGTGTATATGTTATTAACCAGTAACATATACACAATATTTACACATATCAGCACATCTCACAAGTGTTACCTGTATTATACAATCAAAATGATTAAAATAGACCTTGTAGTTGCAGAAATACACTCTCTTTAGTATGGCTATGCAATTTTCGAGCAGAGGCCTAAAAATAGGGCTAGTGTTCAAGAACACTTTGTATGTGGCATACTAATGAGTTTTTTATGAAATACAATAATATCTTAATCATGTCTGTATGTGCGTGCATAGTTCCATCCGATTTGTGAATGCCATATCTCTGGAACTTTTTAAGGGAATCTCATATTTTGCACAAACTTTGTCAAGGATGAACTGATTAGAATTTGGTTTTTAAAGTCACCTCACAAAACAAGTTTTTGAGCATAACTCAAGAATGATCATGCCCATATGCTAATTATGGCAATTTCACACAAATGTCCAATAGAATAACATGATGAAGTGATGACATTTTGGACAGACCTTGGTGTACACTGTAACTCGACTGTTTGGCGACCGCAAGGCATTAATTCTTGTTATCGAAATAAAATGAAGATGTACTCTGTCCTTCCACAGGTACCTGCGTTGTTACTACTTTGCAGTCCGCAGTCTAATCAACATCGGTGGTCTTCCAGAGCCTATAACCACCTTTGAGATAACATTTCAGATGACCAACTTTTTTATTGGCGTCTTTGTGTTCTCTAGTTTGATTGGACAGGTAGGTTGTATATTTATAACTCTATCATATCACACCTCCTTATCTTCACAATGTATATTGTAATCAAACACGCTCCCTGTCCATCTGTCTTTCTTTCTCTCAGATGAGAGATGTCATAGGAGCAGCAACAGCAGGAAAGACATATTTCAGGGTATCTATGGATGGCTGTGTTGACTACATGAATACCTACGGGATCCCCAAATCTGTCCAGAACAGAATCCGGACCTGGTACAACTACACCTGGGCAGCTCAGGGCATGCTGGGTGAGTCTAAGCAATTCTTAAGTCAGAAATGTATGAAAAAAAACCTACTGAGACACTTAAGCTCTCACATGATCCAGAATAATATCAAAATGACAAAGCAATTTTTCAGATATGTCAAGAATTTGCTTTTAAAAGCTTACTGTATGTTGAGCTATCTGTGTCCCCTCCAGACGAGTCTGAGCTGCTAGACAGCATGCCTCTGGTGATGAAAACCGCCATCGCTGTGGACATCAACCTGACAACCTTTCAGAAGATCGCACTGTTTCAGGTGAGTCACCATGTCCTCCTAATAATTTGAGAGAATTAAAGAAAATGTGATATGTGGAATTGAATACATGATATTGTCTCTTCCAGGGCTGTGACCAGCAGATGTTGGTGGACATGTTGCTGAGGCTCAAGTCAATTGTCTATCTACCTGGAGACTTTGTTGTGAAGAAAGTGAGTACATGTGTTTGTGTGTAAATGATAAACCTTGGCAATCATCATGAAGCAAATAAACAATAATATATTCAAGGTTTCATTATCTGAGTGTAATGATGACCTCTGAGTTCATGTTCTGCATCTTCCTCTGCAGGGGGACATCGGAAAAGAGATGTACGTCATCAAAAGTGGTGCGGTGCAGGTGGTGGGAGGACCCGACAACAGTATTGTGTTTGTCACACTGAAGGCTGGATGTGTGTTTGGAGAAATCAGGTTTGTCTGCGTTTAGTGATCTGTGACAACTAGAACATACAAAAACAAGAGCTGAAGAGAAATTCAACAAGACTTAATTTTCATCATCCAGTAAGTGTCTTGATAAGTATTGTACAAGGAGAATATATTTGCGTCAGTTAAATCTGGTACCGTTTTCTTGCCTTAAACAAATATAAACTGTAGTACGGCATAGTATACATAGATGGCTGTAGCAGTGCAGTCATATTGTACAGTCAATATAACCATCAGTCCCCGGCCGCATTTCCCAAGAGACCAATGTTATTTGAAATAGACACTCTGGATACATGGTATTTTGTTTGCCTCTGTCCCCATCAGTTTACTACAGTCTGCCAAAGATGGAGGAAACAGGCGCACAGCTAACGTGAAAGCGCATGGCTTTGCTAACCTTTTTGTCCTGGAGAAGAAAGATTTGTTTGATATCCTCATCCACTACCCAGAGTCTCAGAAAGTGTTGGCCAGGAAGGGAAGGTAAGTTATTTACAGTCATATTTGGTATGCAAAAGTTTCATTGTGGCTTTGGCTCCATTTTAACAAGTGATTTTATCAGCACCAACCTCTAAAAACCTTGGTCAAATCTTTGTGATACTACATCAAATCCAAATGTGCCA
The DNA here is from genome assembly GCF_050575085.1 of Anarhichas minor. Lineage (NCBI taxonomy): Eukaryota > Metazoa > Chordata > Actinopteri > Perciformes > Anarhichadidae > Anarhichas > Anarhichas minor. Next base: position 2,269,735 of record NW_027466447.1, read on the forward strand.
ATTCAATTCTGTAATGCAACCCATTAAGGATTGTGTCTGTGTGTGATTGTGAAGGAAACTTACCAAAGTCAAAGGCCCTCCACCTGCTAAAACCAATGAGGAGAAGCCGAAAGGTTTGGGATTCTTTGCACAAAAACCACCAACACCGAAACTAATTAAACTTATTGCCAATATCCGCAAAGGAGCCATCAAGGTAAAGTCTTTACAGTGAGGCAGCATTCTTCATACAGACAACTGGGGTAGTTTGATTTGGTTGTTGACAAGTA